>NC_136240.1:6207500-6767500 GCF_053564925.1 Oryzias latipes
GTTTAACTGGATGGAGCTGCGCTCATCGTTTATTGTCTTTTGCCGCCAGACAGAAGACGACAGGGGAAATTCAAGCCTTTCCGTCAGCTGTTTGGGAAGAAAAAGAAAAGAGAGGCAAAGGGGAACTTTGATGGAGCACAGCTGAAAGCCAATTTCTCCTCTGGGGAGGTGTGCAACGGAGTCGTATCTGAGGATGAAGAGTCTAATCAAAATCTGAGGTGAGTGCTGGAACCGTTTTTTTCCCTCAGTACGTAAGTAAACCAGCTGTACTGTTGCATTTGAGAAGCTTTCACATTTTGAGCAGACGGACTGAACCACATTTCCACCTTTCCTTAGTCTGGGAAAACAAAATTCAGTCTAAAAATAGCCTACCAATAAAACGTGATTGTCCTTTGAGTGATGATGAAACTGCACGCGTGTAGAGCTCATCACATGTATGTTGTCTACTATGATGGCTCTTGGTCATTTTTACATTATTGTAAAATAAATCTACCAATCCAAATGGTATTTTCCAGTATAATTACTTACTTTCACTTTGAAACAATTTTTTTAAAATGATATTAGTTGATTTGATGAACAACTTTCCTCAGACAGATCAACGTGTTTGGATCATAGGAATAGATTTCGATTCATTGATTAATGGATTCATCTTTACACCCCTAATTTTTGGAGTGTCTGTGCTGTTTTCTTATGCCTCTCTGCAATTTTGCAGGGAGTTGCATCCTGTTGGGTCTCGAGCGCTCTCGCATGAGAGCATCTTCATCCCAGAGGAGGCGCTGAGGGAGCTCGCTCTAAACCACAGCATGTCCCAGGAAAACGTTTCCGACAAAGTGAAGCATCTGCAGGTCAGACCCTTAGGGATTTGAGCATTTTCTTTGTCTGCCTTGTTTTTTTGTTTTTGTTTGTTTTTGACGTTTTCCTAATTGCTCAACACACAGAAGCAGATAGCACAGGGTATCAAGTTTGGCCAGCGGCCACCTTCACTACGAAAGAGCGAGGGAGATGAAGGCAGCTCAGAGGAGGAGGAGGTTCCTCGGAGCCCTCTGAAGGTTCTGGCTCAGATTGAAGCAGAGCCACAAAAAGCAGAAGCTAAGGTAAGCTCCTTTGCTGCATTTCTACAGAGAAATGCTTCTAGATGTTGCATGAGAGAAGCATTGAGAAACTCTAAACATCTGCTGTGCTTTCATGTGAAAAACAGGTCAGCACCCCCGTGAAGTCTCCCCGCTCCAAACAGGTTCTTCCCCCAACTGGTACAATCGAGTCTGTCAACCTAGATGCCGTCCCGCAGTCGGTTCCTCTTTTGGACAACGCTGCCGCCAGGCATAAGCTGTCAGTCAAACCGAAAAACCAGAGGATTTCACGGAAACACAGACGATTCACACAGGTGAGATCCTATTTTATCATACTTTCCACCATCTGCTCTGGCTAAGAATCGGTCATTGTGGTTCTGCTCTCCCAGGACCTCCAGGAGGTTTCCATTCCTGGACTAGTGCAAGAAGAACTGGAGGCAGCAGCTGGCTCCTCGTTCGACCAGCGCAGAGCATCTGCTGAGGACTTTCACTGGGAAAACTTAAAGAAGCAAAGGCTCCATGAGGAGGAAAGACAAGAAGTGAGGAGGAGGAGAGAGCAGGAGGAGCAGATCCTCAGAGATGAGGAAGAGAAGAGAGCAGAGGAGCTCAAGCTTCAGAAACTGGAGGAAGAGAGGTTCAGGAAGCAACAGGAAGAGGCAGAGAGAAAGAGGAAGGAGGAGGAGGATAGGAGGATCAGAGAGGAGGAGGAGGAACTGAAGAAGAGAGAGGAGGCTGAGAGGAGAAGACAGGAAGAAGAGGAAAAGAAGATCCGAGAGGAAGAGCAAAGGAAGCAAAGGGAGGAGGCTGAGAGAAAAAAGAAAGAGGAGGAAAGGAGGATCAGAGAAGAGTTAGAAAGACAGCAGCATGAGGAGGCTGAGAAAAGGAGAAACGAAGAGGAGAGGATGAGAAAGGAAGAAGAGAGAAAGAAACAAGAGGAGGAGGAGGAGAGAAGAAGAAAGGAGGAAGAAACGAGGATCCAGAAACAGATGGAGCGCATGACGAAGCTGGAAGAAGAAAGGAGGAAACAAGACAGAGAGCATCAACAGAAACAGGAGGAAGAGAGGAGAAGGAGAGAGGAGGAGGCCAGGAGGCAGCATGAGCTGGAAGTTGAAATGAAGAGGAAGGAGGAACAGGAAAGAAAGCAAAAAGAGCAAGAAGAGAAACTGAGGTCAGAGGAGATAGAGAACATGAGCATTTTGGAAAAAGAAAAGATGAGAAAAGAAGAGGAGCAGAGGAAAATGTCTTTAGAGGAAGACTGTGGAAGCTTGGACACGGAAGAGAGGAAGAGGAGAGCTGAAGAGCTGCGCTGGAAGGAGATGGAGGAGAGGCAGAGGCCTTTCTCTTTCAAAGTCTCCTCCGGAGAGAAACAGATCCTCTTCCAGAAGGTCAACCTGACTCCTGTTACCTCCAGCCTCCAGACTGCGACCGTCGCTGGTCAAGGAGAGGGAGCCAGGACCTCCCCCCCTGAAGGACCAGACCCCACTAACCTGCCAACATCTCCCTATGTCCCCCATACGGCCATCTTAGTGACGGGCGCCCAGCTTTGTGGGACAGCTGTCAATTTAGACCAGATCAAAGACACCGCCTGCAAGTCCCTGCTGGGTTTGGGCGAAGACAGGAAAACCCAAGGAACGCCACCGACGAAGAGTAAAACCTCTCCAGAGCGCAGGTCCGGAAGAACCAAATCACTGACCGAGTCTGCGCTCTCGACTGACAAGGCAAGTGCGGCGGTGCTAGCGGAGTGGGCCAGCATTAGATCAAAGATCTTTAAAGGGGTGGAAGATGGGAAGTACGACGAGTACCCAGAACCACAGAACAGGAACCCTCAACCCCCCAGTGATGAACAGCTTCCGTTTGCTCACAGCAATCTCAGAAAGACTGTGTCCTCCAGCGCCAAGTTCTCCATCACACCTGCAAAGAAAAAGTTTGGAGATATAAACAGGAACTCTGAACTTTATGGCCCAGATGAAAAGGATGCATTAGAGGAAGCTTCTGGACATGATAGCCCCCCTGCATCCTCCCCAGCTTCCACCTCGAAACCTCCCCACAGGACGAGTAAAACTGTTCGTATTGTGGAGAGAGGGTCTGAGGAGTGCATGTTTGCAAAAGATCTCCCGTCATTCCTGGTTCCCAGCCCAGGAGAAAGACCTGAGGGGAACGAGCTGAAGAGCCGCCTTCACAGTGAACCAGAGAGGTCCGACAGCAGAAACGAGGGACAGGAGCGAGGACGGGACGCCGAAGACAAGCCCTCTCCTTTTGGGATTAAGCTGAGAAGGACTAACTACTCCCTGCGTTTCCACAGCGAGCAGTCGACAGAGAAAAGGAAGAAGCGCTACAGTGCTGGAGACAGCTTTGACGGCGTCCCATCTCCTCTGACCCCCATGGAGCCGGACTCTTATGTGTCCTCTGTCTTCTCTGACAAACCAAGTCCCACTTCGCCTCAGAAAGATAGAGCAGCGTGCAAATTCCTGCACGCCTCCTCTCCCGCCTTCCCCAAGGGGGCCAAGTCTGCCAGCCCGGCTGCACACAGCGAAGTGCTTTCCAAGCCCCCACATTACAGAAGGCCACCAACATCACCCAAACCTTCCGGAGGAATCCCAACTCCTCCTCCATCCCCAAAACCAAGGGCAGGCCACAAGGCTTCCTGTGACGATGTGGTCCAGAAGCACGCAGGTTCATCAAGCCTGGATCAGGCCAGCAGGAGCGAGGAACCATCAACCACAGGCCAACTGTACCGGAGCAGCCAAGGTGAAGAGGAGCCAAAGGAAAAGAGGTCATTCTTCCCCTCCATTAACATCCCCTGGAGAGAGAAGGCTGACAGGAAGGCGGAGCTTGTCAAGAAAGGTCAGTGTGGCTTTCACCCCAAACTTCAAAAGTCTTTAAATTTAGAGAATATTATCCAAAGGAAACCGGATAGTTGCTTTGATGTCCCAGAATTGCATGAAATTAGAGATTTTAAACGCGATTTAACTAGAAATCTGCAGTAAAAGGACAGGAATGAGCTTTGTTTGACAAAAAACAACAACATGATCCTTTATTTAATCCTTCATTATTCTTGATTCAGTCATCTTTGGGTTGTCACACCTTCAGTGCCGTCAGTTAACTCTTTAGCGTATAGAAGCACTGGTAGCTCATCGCATGAAACATTAAATGTTTCATAGATGCCCAAAAGCATTAATGAAGTGGGGCTTGGTTTTTAAAGAGACTAATTAATCGATTTGACTCCACTTCTACTTATAAATTCAAATGTAACAATATTTATGAAGCACCTTGCCTGCTACAGAACACCTCAGAGTAATATACATAAACAAATACTTAATAAAAAATAGTAAAACTATAAATAAAAACCCTAACACACATACCCATTCAGCAAAAGCAAGAGGTCCATAAAATAATAAACCTCCACAGTGGATGAAGCCCTAACGTCCTCAGGCAGGCTGTGCCACAGGCGAGGCCCACGGTGCTGAAATGAGGCCTCGCCGTGGGCTTTAGTTCTGGCTTTTGGGACCTGACCCGAGGACCTGAGGGGTCTAGGAGGGTCACAAACTAAAAGGAAATCTGATTTAAAAAAAACGTTCAATTCATTGTAAACCATTTACACACTAATAAAAGACCCTCCAGTGTATACATTTATCCTAAAGCTGACTGGGAGCCAGTGCAGAGATTTCAGAATTGGAGTCATGTGCTCCCTCTGTCTGGTTCTGGTGCAGTCGAGTTTTGAACCAGCTGCAGCTGATAGATAGTATTTTTTAAAGTAAGAAAGAAGGGCATTACAATATTCTGTACTAGATGTTGTAAAAGCGTGGATTAATATTTCAGCACTGGCTTTGGAGAGAAAGGGTCCCACTCGGGCAATATTTCTAAATAAAATGCAGTCTTTGGAACGTGTCTGTGCTTCAAATGTGAGATCTGCATCTAAAATCACCCAGAGGTTAAAAGTCAGGTTAAAAGTTGATAAGTTGGATTGGACCCTCTGTCTCTCATCTTCACCACTAATATTTGAAATCTCTGTTTCGTCTTGATGGAGTTTAAAACTTTCGCTCCTGTTCACGTTTCAATATCTACAATACAACTCAGAAGGTCATCAATGGGCTCTGTGTGACCAGGAGACACAGCCACATATAACTGGGTGTCATCAGCATACGTGACAGATGTGTTTATAGGTTAGAAAGTGTGCGAGAGTCTTGTGGCACACCACATGCCAGACTGTGCATCTCTAGGTAAGATATCATAAAATCCATGGATTAGTTTCCTATTTAAGCCATTTCTCGTATTTTTATTGACAAAAAATATGATTATTTTAGAAAGTTGCACATCTGTTTTTTTTTTAAAACGTTTTGTGTAAAAAAGATCATTTTAACCCAAAAATGTGGTTTTGTTAATAAATATGAAAAAAAGATAAATCAATATTTGATCATAAATACTCCTGATTCAATACGTAATTGAACTGACAGTGAAGCCCATCCTGCTTTGACTCTACGCTGCAGTGTGTGTTTTGGTGTTTTTGTGTGTCCTCTAGCTGAGAAGCCATCCCTCCAGAGCAGGCATTCTCTGGACAGTCCAAAGGTCCAAGACAAGGAGGCCGGGCCCTTGTGGATCACTCTGGCTCTGCAGAAGCAGAAAGGCTTCAGGGAGCAGCAGCAAAACCGCGAGGAGCGGCGAAGCCAGAGAGAGAGCAGGCTGGCCGAGAAGCAAACTAGAGAAAGAGAGAGTGTGAGCGCCCCAGTTCCCCCTTTCCCCACTGCCCCACAGCTTCCTGATCCCGCTGTCACCACTCCTTTGCAGGCTGCACTGATGAGCCCTACAGACAGTAAAGGGAGCACCAGTCCTTCTTCCAAGCCTCAGACGCCGGAGGAACTCAAGAGACCCGACAGCCTTCTGGGACGGTTTGAGCGCAGAGAGCATTTACAAAAGGCCAACACCTTACCGGGTTCTGTCACAGGTAAGAATCTGCAAACTACAACGTTATTATTGCTGATCAAAATAGAAAAGTAGATATAAATCACCAGAAGAAGTGAGGAATAACCACCAAACTAGACCTTTGTATTGGAGTTGGATGAAAAGCCTGACCAATCACTTTGTTGTAGAAAAGTTGCTGAGTTGCAACCTATACCTCTTTTTTTGAATTCCAGTTGAAATTGCAGACTCAACGCCATCCCCACCTGCTGTCAAGGACTTGTCGAAGCGCTTCCCTTCCAGCGACTCTCCGGGGGTGTCCACAGAGCCGGCCTGGCTGGCGCTGGCCAAGCGAAAGGCCAAAGCTTGGAGTGACTGTCCCCAGATCATCAAATAACACAACCACCCTCTCCAGCTTGCATTGATGCTGCAGGACACTGCAGAGTCACCTTCGCCTGCCCCCTCCCCCAATAACACCCTGTCTCTGACTGTGAACCAGGTAAACCCCCCTCATGACCCACTACGCACTGGCTGCTATTACCGTCCTCTTAAAGTGCGCTTCACACAAGATATTCCACTAAAATCGCACAGATGTATGGAAAGAGTGGCTGCAAGCATGCATATGTTCTATCCAGACAGTGTATGACCCTGAGGGCAAAGTTCTCAGCAGCCAATCACGGTTGGCCAATGTAGTAGCCAATAACCCTAAGCTCCTTTTTTTTTTTTAATTTGGAGCCAACTGTGTCATCATGATGTAAATAAGTCCTTGGCTAATCCCATTATAACTTTTCTGTACTATAAGGTTGAAGCTCTGATGAATGGCAGTATTTAATCTATCAAAGGTGTGCGTCTGAACTGTGTTTTAAGGGCTAAAAGTGAAAATAAGAACTGAAGTCTAACAGGCATTCTTTTATCCCTCCTTGGTTTTATTCATGTAAAGCAGCAGATTTATCTGCTCTTAAACTCTTCTGTAACTTTTCTCTAAACTTTGTCGTGTAAAAATGCACCTTTTTAAAAAGAAAAAAAGAAAGAAAGTCCCTCTGGGAAACAGAACAGTTCTGCCCGTGACGACTGTGAAAACCGTCCAAGACGCTTTTTGTGCTGTAATACATGAAGCCATGGCGGAGACGGTGGAGTTCGGCTTCCTCGACCCTCATTTAATCCTGTTTTTTCCTTCATGTGCAAGACCATATCGATATAGTTCTCAGTATAACGAAAACACAGCTTTTATCCTCATTTAAAACATTGGAACTTTCCGCTAAAGGGAAAGAAATCTCATGGTTCAGTGGTGTCCTTTACTGTCTTCAACTGAAACGTCACTTCCTGTTTGGACTTCACCAAACTCTCACATCATTGTGGAATTTCACTCTATGTTTTCCTCATAACTCTCTTTTTGAACACTGGCTCATGCACAGCTGTCCTACTGAAGTTTGAGTTGTTCTAATAGAGACAGACAGCTGTGTCTCAGATCCCTCACATCTTTGACAAACGGCCCCATATTGGACTCTAGAATATTCTGACACACGGGTCAGGTTATGTTTTGCATGCGTAGGTCCTGTTAGTTGTAAAATAAGCCCTCATCATAACACTTCCACTTCCGTGCTTCAGATGAACAAAGTAAATTCAGACCTGAGAAGTCTGCTTTAGTCTCTTTCTGCCTGCGGGATATTTTTCCAAAACTTTTCTGGTTAGGTCAGGTGGATTTTTGTGAATCTCGGTTGTCGTTTTGGGCGGGAACTGACCTGGTCTTCTGTTTGTGTCGTCTTGGACTTGAGCAGTTACCAAACTCAATCTACTGGCTGTCATTTCAGATTTTATTATGGAGAAACTGTGGCATGTGTGATAATCAGCACCTCAGTAAAGGAGTGTTCCATTTTCCACACAAACACCATCTTTTGTTTTTAGTAATAGACTTTTTTTTTTACCTTAAGAAAAATAAGACTCACAAACCCGTGAACCACGTGTTTAGTGATTTCAAACCCAAAATTGGAGAAGGGGTTAAAAGAGGGGCTGCTAACTTGAATGACAGTAGCCCTACGTTAATACGCTCGTTGGTTTATTCTATCACTTCCTCCTACATGTGATGCAATCCTACAGAACATGAGCATTCCCCGTGGGGGCAATGCCATGCATTCATGGTCTGTGAAGTCTGTCCGCTAATCAGCTGCAGCAAACTCACTCGTTTTGTTTCTTCTTTGATGGTGCACAGTAGTGTGATGTACGCAGTGTTACGTGTAACAGCAACGTTTGGTATTATTTGCACTTTTTGTCTCGTTTAGGGAGATGTTCACGGAAACACTCTCGAAGAGATCAAAAACATTGTCATGAAAACTGTAAATTAAACACTGATGTCTGAACCGTGCCGCTGTCTTCTCATTCTATGAGGGTCCTCTACTGCTGAAAATGACAACATCTGTACACCAACGCATCCGTCAGGCGTCCTCTTTATAAGTCAAATTCAAAGCGTAAACATAATCATTGCGGCACCCGATGACGAGACAGCCCGCCCACACTACGGGGGATGAAAACAGCTCCCCGGGTAAAGCGTGCGAGGCCAGCATCTGTCCGTTTTCTGCCTCCAGGATCCAGACGGTCCCGTCTGTGGAGGCGAGAGCCACCAGGGCCCCCCCGCCGCAGCCATCAAACACACAAGGAGAGGAGTACACCCTGCCCGGAGTTTGAAAAGTCCAAACTACAGAGCCGTCGGCGGCGCTCAGACAGTACAGGCGGCCGTCGTGAGATCCGCACAGAAGCTTTCGTTGTTCCCGGATGAAGCATGGAGAGGAGAAAACCGGCCCCTGTGTGGGACACTGCCACAGCTGCAGAAGAACACAACAAACGCAGTGTTTACAGCTGTTTCAGTGCATGATCACTAAGTCCAGCCAGCAAGGCTTCTTTTGAATCTGTTGATTATGTCAAATTAATACATGCTAAAGAACAATTAAATCAAGAAAAATAAAAGGTAATGTAGACACAAACATGAACTCCAGGCAAAGGTGAAGGTTTTAGGGGTTTTGAACTGACGGATTGTGTTGCCATCTCGCTCTTGTAAGGTCACATTTGAATGACAGACAGAGCATTCAGGAGTTAGAAGAAGACCTGGAACCACAAACACCATCTGATGCTTCAGTTTGTCAGCACAAATGTCTAAAGCTCTACAGAGTTCTTCACCCGTTCCTGACGGCTGATTTTTATACCACACTAAAGGAGCTGAACTTGGAAAGAATTGAACAGTTTCATTTTTGTAAAACTCATAACTGGAAAAACCTGGAGGAGGTTATGAAACAGATGTTTATGCTGATTCTAAAATGGTCGTTTCATTTGTGGGAATTTTAACAGAAGACAAGCCAGTCAGCCTAAATTTTATCACGTCCATAAATAAATACGACATACTCAGTAGACCCTCTAAAAACACTTGAAAGGACAAAAAAGTTCCATGGGTATTTAGGAAGTACTGCTAAAGTCTTGATTACAGTAATATTTCACAAACACACTATGAACACTGCTGTTCAGGAGTTTTTAGAAAAGCACTTTCAGCTCTTTCTTATCCACTTCCTTACTTCTCTTAAAGCCCCACTCTGATCATCTTTTGATATATTTTCAAAGCGTTCCCAGTTTTTTGATTACACTGTTTTTAGCCAAAACCTGTGTCGTTTTCTAGGACATAGTCTCTGCAGAGCGGCAGACGTGTATCAGAAATTCACCTGTGAGTTGTGGACGGGACTGTTGGTGTGGAGTAAGCCCGCCCCCACTTCCCAACATTCATCTGTGTACACTCTTTCCTGCTAGCTTACAGCCCCCCACCCTCAGAGTTATCCAGACGTACAGTTTAGATCCAGTGGAACAACTGAAACAAAACGGCCACCCTAGCCGGCGATCACGTGATGTAAACCGGTTAGAAATGTAGGACTCCCAGGAAGGAAAGTCCACTTGACAGCAGTCTGAATACAGCCCATACCCAAGGTTCAGGACTCGATCCGGACCAAATGGTTTTCCCAGACTGAATACACCAGGTGTTAGTGAAAAAACTCAAAAGAAACCAATAAAGAAAGTAAGTCTGGGGCCTTCTACCCACCAGTTCTCCTGTGTGTGCGACGCAGCAGATGTTTTCGTCCACCGAGCCGATCACCACGCCGCTGCAGGAGCTGTTCGGTGACGAGAAGAAAGGGACGCCTCTGTGGTATGACCACAACTCGTCTCCGCTGTCCTACAAAGAGCACGCAGCAACCCTTTTAAACGGGGAAATGCACAGGCTCGCGCGTTCCCCGCAGAGATGGACAGCGCCGTCTGACTCACGGGGTTCAGGCTCAGCAGACGTCCTGCGAGGGTCGCCACGTACAGCTGTCGCGGGGAATCGTGCAGGTGCGGGGAGGAAAACACGCCGCCGCCGCCACAGTGACGCTTCCAAACACACCGCTGAGCCTGAAAACACAAGTCAGTTCAGTCAGAAACACGCAGAGGAAACCGGAACGCCTGAAAACCCTGAAATAACCGAAGGTTTATGATAATTATTAACGTTTTTTCTTAACTAGCCAAAACATGAGCCTTATTATGAGAATATTTACCCATTGATATAGACAATTTAGGTGATGTTCAAATATGTGGATTGATTTTTTTTTTTTAAGTCACAAATGTTTCCTAATCTTAAACTGAGCCTGGTATATTTGTGCAGAGAAAAGCTTTACTTAAGTCAGAGAGAAGAAACTTAACATCGCTTTTGAACTTTTTGTTATTGTTTCAGTTGGTAAATAACTTTTCTCTAGAATATTTTCATCACCTAAATCAACAGTTTTATTTACTAAAACAAATAATCCCATTTGCAGAATTTGTGCTTCACACTTCATAATAAAAGAGACCACTGGGGGGCGCTCTTCTTCTTCCTTTAGCAAGTTACAGATTGTTTTTTTTTCTTTTCTGCATTTTAAATTCGTTCTTGTAGAAAGGTTGTGTGAAGTTTCAAGCATAGTCAGCCGTTTTTGCGGGTGTGGGAAAGGCCTGCAGGCTCCCTCTCCTTCCGTCCTCCTCACCTGTGGGTCCAGAGCGTAAACGTTTCCATCATGTGAGCCTGCAAACACCAGACCGCCGACGCCATCCACAGCGGGACAACTCTTAACGGCGTCTCCCGTCCTAAACGTCCACCGGGTCTCTCCAGAGTCGGCGCTTAAGAAGTAGATGCAGCCATCGTAGCAGCCTGAGGGAGAACGTCCGGAATCATCCACAGTTCAGAATTCAGATGCATGGGGACCCCGGACTCACCTACGATAACGAGCGTGCCGCAGGAAGATGTGGCAGCCGAGGCCTCCACTCTGTCCCCGAGGACTCGCTCCCACAGAAGAGTGCCGGAACCCAGGTCTAGAGCCTGCACCCTGTGGGAGTGGGAGCCAATAAACACGGTGGTCCTGCAGCCATCGGGCCTCTCGCTCACACCGTCAGTAACCAGGAGCATCGGGGAGGCGTCCACACATCTGCCAGAGTCTGAAGCCCAGCTCAGGCTGAGCTCCACCTTCACAGCTCTGTGTGACTGTGTTCCCCTCCGTCCACCGTCTCCCAGCGTCTCCCTTGTGTCCGTCCTCACATTCATTCCCGTCACCCGACCCGCTCGCTGCACCACTCTCACGGCCCGTCTCTCCGCTGGCTTCCGCTCCCTCTTGGCTGCCGCGTCAGATGGGGGATCGGCATGTCTCTTCTTGGCCGGAAGTGATGTTGGGGGGCAGCCCTCCAGCAGCAGTGCGACGTGCCGCCACAGCTCTGAGAAGGTCCCGTCCAGCAGCACCTCCAGAAGCTGCGGCGTGGACGCTCCCACACCGTCGCCGATGTCTTCACACAAACGCACGGCCTTCAGGGAGTCCCCCCCACTCTGCAGAAAGTTCGACTGCTCGTCCAAGTCTGCATCTCCAGGCAGACCTAATGCATCCTTCGTAGAGACGAAACTCTGAGTCTGAGCATCACGACATCATGAACGGTGTCACAGAGAGGACATACCTTCCATAACGCCTGAAGACGCTGCTTCAGTTTGTGGGCCTCTCCTCTTGGAAATCCTAAATGCTCCCTCTGTCTTTCATATAATGTCATCAGAGCCACCATGTCTACTTTCCCTGAAAAACAAAATAAACGATGAGCAAATGAACGTTCTTACCTGGAAGGAACCGAGTCTCCAACACTCACCATGAGGAGTCACGGGTAAAGCTGGTAGGAGCTCCAGCGTGTCAGGGATGCCATGAGAAGGCAGCAGCACAGACAGCTGCTCCAGAATCCGCCTCTTTCCATCTCCGCCGGCTCCTCTGACCTCCTCGGACTGCTGTCTGACAGAGGAGAGCAGGTCCAGCTCAGCAGAGGAGGAGCAGCGGCGCTCAGCCGCCCCGGCGCTCACAACAAAAGCAAGGAGTCGAGAGCTGCTGTGGAGGCCCAGCGCACAGGCTGCCACCTCAGGGAGACCCAGGAGGAGCTGAAAGAAGAGTGGAGAAGAGTGGAGGCCTCTCAGTCTTTTTATTTTGCTGCATTTTCAGTTTTACCAACATTTTAGCCGTTCTGAACACTTGTGAGATATGTAATTGAAATGATTCACTGAAACATGTTTGTTCTTTGACTCCGAACAGTTCAGAAAGACAGATTTTAAAATCACACCCTTAGATTCCACGGTAATACACTGTTCCCTCTTCATCACGGTTCACCTTTCCTGGTCAGGCTGCTTTGCATTTCTTTTTCTAAGTGCAGTTTAGCGGTCGTTTTTTTTTTTTTTAACCAAACTGTGTTCTGCATCCTGATTGGCTGTTGACCTTGTCAATCAACCCCTTCGGTGTCATGTCTCCTGAACAGAATACGTTCGATTCCCCAAGTTGACATAAATCTTTTCGGTCAGATTTTTTAACTTTGAGAGTCTGAAAAAGAGAGGAAAACGTCAAAAGTGTTTAGGCTGTGCTTTTTAAAGCCTTAAAACATCTGGAATTCTTCTTCATAACCCCTGGGATAAACGAGGGAACGCTGCAATGTGAAGCAGCATTTTCTAGATGATAAAACCATTATAAGAGCTGTCTCTTTCAGCACAGGAACCCCTTGACTGTTTTTGTTTCCAGATGAACCGTCGTTTTAAATGAAACATCTAACCTGCTGCAGACGGTCCAAGTTGACTCGTTTCCCGTTCCGTTTGATGGTTCGGTCCTTCCGGCCCTGATAGTGCAGCTGTTGGTCTCTGATCTTCACCCAATCTCCAGTGGCTCTCATCGTCCCGGGAACCACGGTGCTTTCCCCATCCAGGAGGCACACCCTGTCCCCTCCGCCTGCAGCAAAGCCGTGGATCTGTGAGCCTCATCAGCCTGTTGTTTGTCTGTGCTTTTCCTAAAAGATGCTCACCGAGGAACAGCTGTCCTTCTCCCTCTGTGACGACCCGGCCCAGCTCATCCCTGACCTCCACCTCTGTGTCCATCAGAGGAGCCCCGAGGGGAACCTCTCCGCTGCGAGACCAGTGGTGTTCCATGAGCATTCATCCCAACGCACAGAAAATAAGGCATCATCTCCAACACTCACGGGTCGCTGGACTGCAGCAGAGTCTCTGGTATTTTGTAACAGCAGGCCCAGCAGGAGACCTCCGTGATGCCGTAGAGGTTAAAGATGCAGGTCTTATTTTCCTGGTGTTTCCAGCTCCTCAGCAGGGCTGGAGGCGGGCAGGCTTCCCCCCCCAGAGCCAACACCCGCAGGGACGAGCCGGGCGACAACGCCTCCTCTTTTAAAGTGCGGTGGCCAAAGCGCAGGAGCAGAGAGGGGGTGACCTGAAGAAACAGGGAAGCTCCTTCTCAAAAGACGCTGAGGCGGGACCTCCGCTGGGAGGACAGCCGCTTACCTGGAGGACGGTAACTTTGTGGTCTTTGAACAAAAGCCCAGCGAGTCGACGGGGCGTTTTCTTGATCAGGCTGGGTACGATAAGCAGCTGAGCTCCAGAGGACAAAGCCAGAAAAATATCCACCACGGAGGGGTCAAAGGTTAAGGGGGAGGCGAGAAAAACCACATCAGACGCACTCATCTGAAGCAAAGACCTGAGAGGAGAAAGACACGATGATGTTTCCATTGAACAGGACGGCAACGCAGACCAACACATCCCACCTACCTCAGGTGCAGTATGTTGGGAACGATACAGGTGTGTGGCACCCTCACGGTTTTGGGAGGGCCTGTAGTTCCAGATGTGTGCAGCACATACGCCAACTCTCTGTGAGCAGCACCGCCCTCCGACAACGGTGCAGCACAGCCAGATTCCTGATGGCTGTCTTGCTGTGTTCCAGGTTCAGGCTTGGCAAACGACAGCTTCCGAATTTGGATCAGGGTGAGCTCAAACTTTGGCAGCGTCTCGCAGACCTCAAAGGTCAGGTATCTGCTGAGAGCAGCCTGGAACCGCTGGAAAGGAAGGCGGATCAGAGGGGAACATTTACCGAAAAGCACAAAAAAACAACAACATTTGGTTTAAAAATGTATTCTTTCAGTAAAATGTTATCTAGATACACTTTAGAGACCCTCTCCAGTGAGGGGTAGCCAGGATGGGGGTTATCTGGTCCCTCTTACACTCTCCAACCAGAACAGGAGCAGCAGGGGTCAGGACTATGGCAAGCGAAAAGTATCATAAATCGCCATAAAAAGAGGCGTAAAGAACGGCGCCTTGGACGTTAAAAAGACAGCTTTATGAGGCATGCTTTAAAAGTAGCATGTAATTTACGCTGTCTTGGAACAACACAAAAGACGGCACACAAACCGCCCGTCCAAAATAAAAAACATGATTCTTTTTTTTTTATTCAAATGAACATCTTTTTTTTTTTTTTTTTTTAAACAACAACTATTAAATCAAGGGTTTTCTGATAAAGAAAAATCACAAGTGAAGTGTAAAAACTGCCAAGTTCAGAAAAACTATCAAACTTTTGGCTTAATAGTTTTGGCTATTTTTAAAAAGTATTTTTAAAAAAATCGCACGGTGGTGCAGTGGTTGGCGCTTTTGCCTCACAGCAAGAAGGCCCCTGGTTCAAGTCCCCTGAACCAGAACATCAGTGGGGGGGGGGGCCTTTCTGTGTGGAGTTTGCATGTTCTCCCCGTGGATGCGTGGGTTTTCTCCAAGGACTCCGGCTTCCTCCCACCGTCCCAAAACATGCTTCATAGGTCAATTGGCAACTCTAAACTGTCCCTAGGTGTGAGAGTGAATGGGTGTGTGTTTGTGGACATTCTACCCTGTCGCAGACTGGCGACCTGTCCAGGGTGTCCCCAGCCTTTGCCCACAAGTGGCCGGGATAGGCTCCAGCAGCCCCGTGACCCCGAAAGGGAAAAAACGGGAGAAGATTAATAAAAAAAAATCAGGTTTGTTACAAACCTGATTTTTTTTAATTTTTTGTTTATTTATACTTTGTATGCCCAATGAAATGTTACTATGTATAAAAAAACTGTGACTGCAGGATTTGAACTCAAGTAACATAACCTGCATTGTTCTAGCATGATGGCGTTTTGGCCCGTATTGGACGCGCAAGAACGGCGTTTGGGACGCCATAAAACGCCTGTCTCGGGACAACACAAGACGGTGTAGTTTACGTGGTACTTTTTTGGTGGTGCCGTTTTTTTTTTAAACTTTTCCTTTTCCTGGCGATTATTGATCCTTTTCGCTTGCCATATTTGGACCAGTTGGCTGGTCTCCAAAACAAGAGTTACAGTAATCAGGTCGAGATGTAATAAAAGCATAGTAGATAACTTTCTGGAATGTTGTTAAGATAAAAATGGTTTCACCTTCAACAACTGCCTCAGATTAAAAACGAAACAAAAACAATCTGGATTTGACCACTGAGCTGATTTGACAGTCACGTTTAAAATCCCTGTCCATATTAACACCCAGGTTAGACACAGACTGTCTTTAATGTGGAGCCACGGGACCCGACTCCACTGAGGAGGGGTCACAGCAGCTTCTAGGACCAAACACCATCACGCGTAAAGAAAGCGACCTGCATCAGGTGGGTGTTCACGGCGCAGAACGTCAGTCCGCTCTGACTCATGGCCTGAGCCGTCAAGAGAGCAGGAGCTTCGGGGTCCAGCGGCATATAAGCAGCAGGACACTGCAAGATCCTGGAGGAGCATCAGCAGGACAGCACGGAGTCACAATCTGCTCCGTTCAGCAGGAGAAGGAAGCTGATTCACACCTTACCCCAAGATCCAGACAGGAACAAGCAGGTCGTCACTGCAGTACAGACCAATAACGCCGTTGACGGGGGAGCATCTGCTCAGAAAAACACATGAAAGTTCTGCGCTGAGGTCCGCCAGCTCTCGATACAGCAGCGACGCCGGGGGTCCAGGCGCCAAGCCGCCGCTGTCGAAAACCACAGCCGTCCTGTCAGCATGCAGGGATGCGGCGGCGGACACCGCGGCCTGCAGCGTCCGAGCGGCCATTCCGATTTACCGGCTATGACCTCCAGGTCTTCATTCTGAAACAATCTCTACATTTATTTTCATCAGCGTGGAATGTGTGCTTCATGGTCATAGTATTTACATTAGACTGGTCCGGTACGTCGAGTGATGATGACGTCATTCACACTTCAGGTTCCTTCGAAAGAGCTCACACACTAAAATTTAACCCAGAATATACTCAGTAAAAGCGTAAAGGACACATAAGGACTATATATTTGTATGTATGAATAAGCCCATGACAAAAATATGGATTATTATAGTTGTATTAATACATGCTGGTTTGTTTTAACAAAGCGATAGATCCGGAATGGTTTTATTTCTGAGTTTCCTTTAAGGCAACGCAAAAATAACCGACCAATCAGATTTCGCTGTTTCCGTAACAGTGAATTTTTTAAATCGATGGGCGCCTAACGCGACATCAGAGCCGTTATTTTTCTTTTTTTCTCCATAAGACCAAATCGGTTTTCCTGTGCAAAAATGCTGCCTTCTTCCAATTTATCGGAAAATGCCCGCGTGTTTATGAAGTCAATCGAAAGAATCATAGACAAGGTTTGTGAACTAGTGCGCTTCTTAGCTTTAGCCGAAATAAACGTCGCGAATAGGTTTGAACCTTTTAATCTGATTTTTCAACAGTATACGAGACTTCAGTCGCATGATGGAGGAGTGGAACTGGATATGAAGAATTCCAGTCATGGGAGTAAGTTGCTTTAAAGCCGATCACAAACATTTGATTCCTGACGTCTGTAGCAATGCTAATGCTAGCTGCTACTGGGAGAAAACGGAGAGATTCGCTGAATGCGAGGAAAGTCATTTTTATTTCTGCCCAAAACACGTTTTCCCCTCATTAAATAAAAAAAGCTTTTCCTTTAAAGCTGTTCTGTAAAATAAGTTATTCTTCTAAATATTTGTAAGCAAACCTATAAATAAAAACAACCAAAACAGGTGTAAAAAGAAGCAAAAACAATAAACACAATTTCACACACATTAAAATCCATTTTGATATTGTTGCATGTTAAGTTATTAGTTGTATTTAATTTAAACTGTTTTGAAAACAAAACCCGGTAAACAAAACCCATGTGTGAATAGAAGAAAATAAAGATTGTAATTCATAAACACAGCTGCACAAATCCATCAATTATTCATTTTCATTCAGTCAATTATTAATCTTATTAGTTAAAGAAAATTTTCTCAATTTCCAATTATTTTTGTAATCAAAACCTGCTTTTTAAAGTAACCCAGTAATGTTAAGACGAGGAAGTTTTGAATTAAAGAATGTATGCATTTTCTTAAAAGAACTAAAATTATATTAATACAGATTAATGGTTAAAAGTATAGTTTTGTAGTAAAATTTATTTTTAGATTCTAACATTTCTTATTGAATCTTATAATTGTTTAAAGCTAAAAATCTCTAGTAAGAACCCACAGTTTAGATTTAGTCAATATGTCTTCATTCCCCCAAAGTGTTCATAATATTTGTTGTTGTAAATGTTAGTTTTAAATGTCAAATAAATGTTCAGATATTTAACCCTTTTCATACTTAATGTAACACAACTGATCCAGTTCATCTTCTTTTGTTTTTTTTAAAGTTTTGTCTAATTGTGTGTTTGTTTTATCTCCTCAATCGTTGACAGGGATCTACAACCACATTGTAGATGCATCACAAGAGCTGAGCAGGCTGGAGTCCGAGGTTTGGCTTCCATTTCTCGTCGTCTGCATTCACAGACTAACATGAGTGAACCACTTAAAAAACCTGCCAGTTAATCAAGTAAAAATAAAAAATCTTTGTAATCTTGGAATCCTCTTTAATTACTTGTATTTTCTCTTCAGAACATGGCTGACCAGAGCAGTGATTCATTTAGCTGTAAGATTTCATTGGACTCAATGATAAATAAATCACATTTTCTGTCCTGACCAAAACTAATTTAGATCTTTTTTTCAGCCTCTGACACAACAGGAGAGCCGCTGCAATCCATGTGTAAAAATGAGACTTTTGGCTCCACCAGCTGGTTAGCTGTGGAAAATAGTGGTAAGTAAGGACGACTGAGTTTTAGGGCCAGCTTACAACAATGTATTAATTTATTTATTTTCCAAATTACGACTTATTAAGTTATAAATTTAAGAGAAAAAAAGTCATAACTGTTAAATTACAAAATCTTAAGTAGTAAATCTATGAGAAAAAAACGTTGAGGCGGGACAGACGTCTGTTTATCGGAGCCTAGCTCAAAGATAAAAGATGTGGAGCCTTTTGTGAAGCTTTATTTCCGAATAGATTTCAAAAACAAAGAAAAAAAAGAACCTTTTACAGACTCAAAATCAGATTATTGTCAGTGTAGACGGCTTTCCGGGGGTCGGTGTGGGTGAAGTGGAGTTTCATCTGTAAAATAAGAAGCTCAGACACGTTTGGGTGAAGAGGACCACTACTTTATCTTCCTTTTCCTTCACAAACCCAGAAGTCCATTTGTCTCATCATGAACCTGTCATGCGCACGACACTAATGTGTAAACAGTTACATGCGCCCCCTCCTCCAGATGAAACCTGTTTCAACATAAAACAACAAAGATGAATGAAAATAGTCTGTTATAATAGCATAAGCACGTTGAAAATGCCACAAAGTGCTGCTCCTCAGACGGAGGCGTCACACAGACGTGGAGATCTGGTCTTAGGTGCAGGAAGAAAGGATTGAAGTGGAAAGCTGCAGGAAACTCTTCATCAACGGACTGCAGAAATCCTACAAGCCACCAATCAATGAAGAAAACATTAATAAATCGTTAATAGAACAGAGGAGCTTCCAAACATTTGGAACGTTATCAACAAACATTCAGCTGACCTGTTCCATTGAGTTTAGTCGGTCTGCTCTGCTGCTGCGTGGCGTTCACTTACTGTACTGTATCCTCATTTCCACGTTCATCTCGTGAATTTATTAGTTTGTTCTTGTTTATTTACGACTTTAAATTGCGTAATTTTTTCTTTTTTTTTGGTGGCCCTAAAACTGTCGTAGGTAAGCGCACACATTTCAGAGTTTAAAACCAAACTGATGTGAAATGAGGTCATGATATTTCTCCAAATTCCTTCTGCAGACGCCAGCGGCAGCTCACTGAAGTCGGGTTGGAGCAGCTTCTCCCAGATGGATCCCCAGCCGGAGGATGAAGACGAGACGCTGCAGATGTCTTTGAGCAGTCATGGCTGCTCTCTGGGGCAGGTCTACCCCAGCATGGTCAGGAGAATAGAGAGAGCTTGGCACACGCAGAACGTTTCTCAGGCCGCCGACACCGTGCTGAGGAAGTACCGCAGGTGGCGGCAGCAGCCACCAAGAAGCGTTCTCAACAACACTTTTGATGTGAGCTCCTCTGATGACAGCCAGAACCACAGGAGCAGGAGGCCGCTGTTCCCAAAAGGCTCCAGCACCCTGTCAAATCTTCAGAACGGTTCTTCTGCACAGACTCTGTCCGGTCTCCGCGAGGGTCAAGCACACCTGCCGTCTCCTGTCAGGAGAGAGAAGCCTCCCATTCTTGTGATGGATTTTTCTGAACCCTCTGCACCAGTGGACGTCTCTCTGAATGAGACTTTTATCGTGCTGTCTCCCGCCAAACCAGCGCCTGTTTCCACGTACAGCTTCAGGCATTCTCAGCCTTGCAGTCCTGCTCCTAAATCCCCCCTGCATCCCTCCAGCCTGAAAAAGCCTTCGTTTTCTCTACGCTCCTCACAGATGGCTCCTTTCCTCCCATTTCCTGTCGAGACTAGAGCTGAAGTCTGCAGCTCCCCAGTCAGGCAGAGTCCTTTGAAGGATAGGAAGACAAACTTCCGATCCTCCTTTTCCTTCTCCAGAAACCCTGAAGACTCCATAGAATCAGCGAGGCCTTCGTTTCTTTCTTCTCCTCTTAAGAGGCCTGACGTGCCACCAAGGAGGCTCTATCCAGAGGATCCCCATCAGCCTCAGACCTACTCTCCTCGCTCATCTGGCCCTAAAGATGGCCGGCGCCAGTTCAGGCGACATCTCTCCTTCGACTCCTCCCAGCCCCGCGCCGCTTCCGACTCCCCACAGAAGATCGACGAAGATTTTCTGAAACTTTACCACAAGTTTGTGTGTCAGAACAAGATGGCGTCCTCGCACGCCCCTCCATGCCGCCTCTGTGTTCGCAGCTCCGTGGCCAGCAGGTGTCGCTCTTCTTTAGCTCTCGCTGCTCTTGCCTTGTCGCCGCACAGACCCATCTTCAGGAAGCGCCACTGGGAGCTGGGATGTGACACCAGCCCCCAGTCCAAACGCCTCCGGGAGGAGAGCTGCACCCTTTCCCCCGGGTCCAAACATCACAGGAGAGAGATGCTGCGGCGTTGGCCCGTGCCGTCTCCCCAGGAGCTGCTGAGCAGGGCCCCTTACACTCCCTCCAAACGGGGCCCGTCACAGAGCAGAGCTTTCTCTGCAGCAAACAGTCCCGTCAAGCTCTTCTACTAAACACCAAATGAAGAGGTGGGGTCTTTCTACGAGGAGGACATCATGTATAATAAGTCTGCTTTCTGGGGAACTCCTGCTGGTGGGTCTGGACAGCAGTTCCTCTGATTTTAAATCTCCAAAATCAGGCTGGAGGTGAAGAGACCCACAGGAACAAACAGCAGGAAATTGTTTTCCATGTCCAATGTCTTGAAGCATGTACTGAGACTGTTCTATTTCTCTGGGCTTTTGCCAAATTTTTATGTGTTGCTATTTCACTTTGAAAGTAGCCGTTAAATGTTTTTAAAGTTCTGTTATCTGGATGGTGAGGCTGAAAAGCATCAGGTTTTGGAAATTCAACAATTTAGTACAGCGTGTTCTCTGAATGCTGTTTATTAAACATGGTTTTTTTTTACTAGAATGGAAAACAAAGCACCAATGGTTCATTTTAAATTATAAAATAAAGTTAACTCTTTGGTAACAAACTGCTCTTGCATTCCTTACATAAGATAAAGTCCACAGAAGACAAATCACATCCAGGTTTTTTCAGATTGTAAAGACCCTCAGTCCTTAGACTCTAACACACATTTCTAGTTTTGCACAGACTGTGGATCTGCTGACTGGTCCCTACAGCAGCTACCATTCCAGCTCCACTGGATATTTCCCCGTCAGACAGGCGGTGCAGTGGCCGACTCTGGATTTTCTGGAGCCCATCTGGTCCTGCATGGCTGCGACCCCCTCCTGGACGGCTGTAACCAGCCCCTCCACAGTCAAGTACTCCACACTGTCGGCACCTGCACACCCATAGTAAGAGTAGGAGGATCTTCTGCAGGCCGCAGTGCTGCTGTGAAACTGAACACAACGGCTTACCGAGATAACCAGCGATGTCCTTAAACTGAGGCTTGTTGGCGATGAGCTCCTCCTTAGTTGGAATGTTGATCCCCATGTAGCACGGGAACCTGATGGGTGGAGACGCCACCCGGATGTGAACCTGGAGCAACCAAACAGTGGCACGAAACGGTTCAACAGATACTTTTTTGAGGGGGAAACTGTGAATCTGATGCATTACTGCCCCCACAGGCGCAAATTGGGATTGCAGTTTCAGAGCATCTAGATTTGGAGTTTTTCTATTAACGGAAGAGGACTGGCTGGTTTACTTTAAGTAAATGATTTAAATGAGAGGGAAGCAGCCCCCCGGGAAAGGTTTTTCATGTTATTGCAAAACATGGGAAACCTTTAAAAAGACCCACTCTGATGAAAATGGCGTTTTTGGTGTTTCTAACATGACTTTGGGGCGTTTTTCTGATGGAGGGCATATATATATATATGACAAAGACGTAGATTAAAACTGCATTTCTGAGTACTTATTTATTCAAATTATTGAGTCATTAGCAGAAAAAAAAATGCAGTTTGAATAAACTTGTAGTCGTTTTATCAAAATCTACAGTCAGCAAGCTACAAACGTCTGTTTTCCTCGTCTGAGCTGGAGTCTGGCTCTGATATTGCTCGCCATTTGAGGGGCTGGAGAATGTGTAAACAGAGAGCTCTCAACTTCCAGCCAAAATGCAAAAGGTGCATTTGTAATGAACTCCTGCCGCTCTGCAGAAAGTATGTCCTAGAAAACGACAG
Organism: Oryzias latipes; assembly: GCF_053564925.1. Taxonomy (NCBI): domain Eukaryota; kingdom Metazoa; phylum Chordata; class Actinopteri; order Beloniformes; family Adrianichthyidae; genus Oryzias; species Oryzias latipes. Next base: position 6,229,944 of record NC_136240.1, read on the forward strand.
ATTTGTCTGGTGTTGGCCAAAAACGCCATCATAATAAAAAGATCCCTGGGAACACTTTACAAATAGATAAAAGAATGATCAGAGTGGGACTTCAAACATCGTAATTAGAGTTAAAGTCAGTGTTGTTCCTGTAACATCACTGAGCTGCAGATCAAAGCGGCAGGGAAACACCATCTGAATGAGCTTGTATCCGATTTTTGTCAGTCTGTGTGACTGACCTCTTTTGCACCAGCTTCCCTCAGCAGTTTAATGATGGGGGAGATCGTGTTGCCCCTGACGATGGAGTCATCCACCAGCACCACACGCTTCCCTGCAAAGTTGTCCGTCAGAACTCCAAACTTCTTTGCCACTCCCAGCTGTCTCAGGCGCGTGTTTGGCTGAATGAATGTTCTCCCAACGTAGCGGTTCTTGCACAGAACCTCCATGTACGGAAGCCCAGCCTGAGAGGAGAGCACAGGGAGGGGAAATTATGGGAGGTTGGACGGCGTGCAGACGGTGCAACGGCGTTTCCTGGTATGCGAGCTGGGACAGACCTGCTGAGCATAGCCCAGGGCGGCAGGAGTGGCAGATTCGGGCACAGTGCTGACCAGGTCTACGTCTGTTGGAGCCTCGATGGCGAGCTGCCGACCACAGCGCTGTCTCACAGTGTACACCATCTGTCCTGGAGTACACTCGAATCTTAGTAGCTTGGCATACAGAACACAAAGTAAATAAATGACAAACAGGCCCACCTTCAAAAATGGAATCTGGTCTGGCAAAATAAACGTATTCAAAAATGCAGAAGGCAGGGGGGTCTCCCTCAGGACGGGGCACAACATTCAGAGTTTCGATGCCGCGTTTGGATATCCGGACGATCTCTCCTGGCAGGACCTCTCTGTGATACCTGAGCGAGGACGAGAAGATCCGGTTAGAACTGTCAGACCTGCGAGTGTCAGAGGACGCTGCACCAGAAGAACAAACTTACTTTGCACCGATGGACTGAAAGCTGCAGGACTCTGAAGACACCACCCAGCCCTCAGTGTCTTCCTCTCCTGCACCTGAGCGTGGAGCAGACGCTCGCGTCAATCATCCACCTGTATTCCAATCTGACCAAATGGACTATAGCGTTCCCCCATTTATCGCGGGGCTTACGCCCTATAAATAACCAGTGATAGTTGAAATCCCTAAAGCAGGACAGTGGATGTGTTAAGGCTGTGAAACTCCCCGCTACACACTTTAGCCACTTTTCTCAGACTCACATGAACGTTTTCACACTCTAAAAGTTCAAACCTCCATAGAAAAATAAGGCCAGTTTTTGATCGAAGATTTATGCAACTCTGCCAAGCTGCACACATTCTGTCCCGGAGACACGGCACAGGAGAAATTGATCGACAAGATCAACAACCAATCAGGACACAGAACAGTGTGCTGTTGAAAAGAAACAACAAAACACGCAAACTTGGGCTAAAACAAAATCTATGTGGAAGTGAACCACAATATAGTAACACAAAACAATACACAGTCATTTTCTTTGTCAGAATATTCGTTCTGGATCTGCTTTCTTTTGTTTTGACACGTTCTTGGTGGTAATTTTTCTGTGTTGCAAGGTATTCAAGTTATAAATAATAATACACGTTATTTATAGAGCACCTTTCAAGATAAAGATAACAAAGGGCTTCGCAGTAAGACACAAAAGCAAAACACCGAACAATCAGATGCCCGAATTGAAAGAAGTATCAAGCGGTAGGGGTGTGGTCAATCAACAAGCTCACTCCTGATAGGTGAAAGTGGTTGCTATAGAAACAGTGGCTCAGATCCATTTGGAATAATCACTGCTTACTGGCGATTTCTGGTTCCAACATGGCAGCATCTGTATCAGCGACTGCTTTGACTTTATTTGGATGGAGCTGGAAGTAAACAGTTTTCCACGGATGACGTCACACTCACTCAGTCCACTCCTCATACGCAGTCGAAACCAAGGGACAGTGGGAGACACCGAAAATGCTCAGAGAAAAGTACCGGTTATTAGCTGCTCAACATGTCAAAAGAAACATCAAAAGCGGAGCAAAAGCAGAAGTTCTGCAGGCGTCTTCCTCTTTTACTGAACTGTAGGTGCCATGTGCTTCCTGAAAGACGGACATGATGCAACTCTGCCCTCCAAAACCAGGTTGCAAACCAGTACCTGAACTGTGAAGCTTAGAGACGGGGACAAGCTGTCCGATGCAGAGGGGCCGATTCCCGTAGGGGTCCCGCACGGCGTAAATGACATCTTTGAACATGATCAGCAGTGAGTACGACGTGGGCGTTTCCGTCATCAGGTTTTTAATTCTACAAGTTATTAAAAGAGTTGTCACACGTGAGCAGTAGAGAAATACTACGATATCTGGCTTTGGCACTCACCTGGCAACCCAGTCAGGTGAGTCAAGCTCCTCCATGGGCGGAGTCAAGGCCAGCAGCTGAGTAATGAGCTCGCTGTCTGAACAAGTGGAGAGGCCGACTCCGTGGCGCATCACCTGCTTGTCACATGAAAAACACGTCAGAGCGTGTTTCATGACAGCCGTTAGACACGTAGAATGCATGTTTGTCATTTTCCCTGTTAAAGTAAACATGCACACAAACAGGCGTTTGAAAGGATGAGCCGTAGGAGCCCGGTAACGTCAGGGTCACGCTCACCTTTGTCCTCAATGCACGAGAATTAACCAGCTCGCCGTTGTGCGCCACAGCGATCCTGCCATGCAGCGTGTCCACCACAAAAGGCTGGCAGTTCAGCAGCTCAGAGATGCCAGTGGTCGAATACCGCGTGTGACAAATGCCAAGGTTACCGTGGCGCAGCTTCAGGAGGGCCTCCGGTGGGAAAGCGCTGTTCACCAGTCCCATGCCCTGAGAGGAGCCGGACAGATTTTAGATCAACGCACAAAATGAAATACAAGAGAAAAAAAAGATTAAATCGAGCATATTCCTGTGTGGTAAAAGACAGATTCCTGCAGTAATTCATGTTACCTTGTGGCTCATGTATGTGGGTGGATTGCCTCCATCACTTGTGACAATCCCAGCGCTTTCCTGACCCCTGAGTAAACAACAACAACAACAACATGGGTGTTTTGAAATACCAGTCAGGAGTGGGACTGATGATAAAACGCGCCATCTTTTCTGCAAGACAAAACATGAATCGGTGTTTGCCTGCAGGCACATTAAACTGGTTGGGCAAAAAGGATCAGAACCGACAGACTAGTCAGAAAAACAAGAGCCGCTCTGCCTCAGAGCTGCATAATAATGGAGTCGTCTTGCTGCAGTTTCAGTGCATTTACCAAGCTGCTTCTCAGATTACAGCTGGTCCCTCCCCCTCTGCACACAGCTTAAGCCAGTGGTGAGGCTGCTATTCAGCACGGAGGCGTTGCTTTCAGGCTTAACCGCCTGGTTGCCAAGGGAACCGGGCAGCAGAGACAGAAGGGCTGAGGGAAAGAAAGCGTTTCCAGGTCAGCTCAAACATGGAGAGAGGAGCCGAGAGACAAAGGGGGGATGATAGGGAGGCGCAGGAGGACCCGGTGGAGAGGCAGTGGGGCGAAGCAGAGGTGCTGGCTCTGGTAGCAGCGTGGGATGAAATAGGAACTCAGCACGTAGCAGAGAACAGAGTCACATTTGAACTGATCTCAGAGCGTCTGAGGCGGCTCAGCGTTGTGCGCACTTGGAGGGAGTGTCAGGCCAAGAGCAGGAGCCTGGGACTTCCCAACAGGAAGCCTGACGCAGCAGGACCCAACTACAGCCCAGGGGTGGAGGGCTGGGAAGAAGGAAAGGGTCTCCGAAGACGAAGCTGCCCTTCCTCTGCCCCAGTGCAAATGCAGGAAGGTAAGTATCAGTCTGACACCAACAACTGGACAACAAAGGGATTTATATTTAAAAAAAAGCACGTCAGGTGGACTAGCTTCAGCTTCTTTTGGTGGCAAATTTGTGATGAAACAAAGTTTTTCTGAGGTTGAAAGCGTCTGCGTTTCCCTCAGGGGTCAAAGGTCGAAGCCGCCCAAGTCTTCCTTTTACTCCAAATATGGCTGAGGAGGGAGGCCGCCACTGGACAGACGATGAGGTGCGCGCGCTCCTGTGCGTCTGGGCCGATCGAAACATTCGGGAGCACCTGAAGAGCACGCTGCGCAACAAGTGCATCTTTCAAGAAATAGCGCGGCAGATGCAGAGGAAGTTCGGGGTGGTGCGCAACTGGAAGCAGTGCCGGACAAAATACAAGAACCTCAAGTACGACTACAAGACGGCCAAAAGTGCTCACGCAGCCACAGGCAGCAGCGTGGGAAGCCCCGGCAAATACATGAAGTTTTTCGAAGAGGTGGAGGCCATCCTGCTCAATAGAGGCCTGGAAAATGGGATGGAGGAAATGAGGAGCAGGTTGTATAACGGAGAAGTGGGAGAAGAAAGCCTGCAGAAGGCAGACGGCACCACAGCGCAGAACACAGACAAGGAGATAGTGATAGAAATCGATGACGGTAGGTATACGTTAATGAAAACACACACATCCTGTCTTTGGAAGACATTGACATGACTGTTTGGATTTTCAGATGATAACAGTGTTGATTATGAAATCGACGGAGACGCAGACGATCAATGGAGAGGTAAGGGGGGGGGGGGGTAATCAAATAGAGTTGGCTTAATTATGGGGCATTAATGAGCGTATCTGCCATTTCCTGATCCACTCCAGAGGTCCACTTGCCCCACACGGATTCCCCCGGCTCCGATCAGATTCACGTGGTCACAATGTCAGACACAGGCCGAAACTGGAGCGACCAAGAAGTCCGGGCGCTGGTTCAAGTCTGGTCTGATGAGCGAATATGCAGGCAGCTGGAGAGCTCCACCAGAAAGAGGGACATCTTTGTCCAGATCTCCAACAGGTTAATGCAGCAAGGCATCGAGCGCGACTGGAAACAGTGCCACACCAAGTACAAGAACCTCAAGTATCTTTACCGGACCCTTCAGAGGGGGAAGACGGACGAAGCCGACCTGAGAAGCAACATGAGGTTCTACGATGAAATAGACGCCATAATGAAACACTCCTTGAACGGGGACGCAGGAGCCGTGGACGCTACGAACCCCGTCACGGCGCGGCAGGGCTGTGAGGACGACCAACGGGCTGAGGTGTGTTTGAGGAACCCAGGAGGAACGGACGACAAAACCTGCAGCTCAGATTCAGTCTCCTCCACATTCAGTGAAGTCGGGAAAACCGCCAACCATCTGCAGCTCCATCCAACCAACAGAGAGCACTCTGAGCCACTGCACAGAGACACAAGTGAGCAGATCACTGTTCTTTAAACTCAGAATGCATTTACTGGCACAGTTTTAACTCGAGAACACAAACTTAGACTTGAAATGAGGAGGAGGCTTCCCGTGTTTGCAGGGATTCCTGACAGAGAGACGAGCTCCTCGGCCAACAGAGGGCTGAAGAGGAAAGCTGCAGATCAAGGTTTGAAATGCCACACAGTCTGCTATCACTTTGCACGTCACATGATCTCAAATCACTGCAGCCTTTGTCATTTCTGTCTCAGTCGCGTGATTTGCCGTGAAACCCTTTAAATCAAATCACGGTCTGGCACGGCCGAGTCACCAACTGCAGCCGGACTTTGCCTTAAGAAACATTTAAAAAGTTCAGTTTTTACCTTGTAAAAACAAGGTTTCCTTTGTCACAAACTAACAGAATTGTCCCATATTTGCAGACTCTTCGGCCCACGTTGTTCCGAAAAAACTCAGCCCCAGACTTGATAAAGCAGAGACCCGCTGCAAAGAGGAGCCGGACCTCATCCCAATAATAAAGATCAAATCGGTCTGCTCCATGGCCAGTCCAGCTGCAAGAAGACCGGTAAGACATGAAAAACTAACCGTCTATTTAAGGCCATCATTCAATGTCTGCAATTTGTTAAACACTTCCATGGTGAATATATTTCTGTCAACAGCAGGAGACAAAGTTTTTAGCTTTCAATGAAAGATGTAATTCTGAAATGTATTTAAATCATTGTTTTGTATTTTCCTTTTCAAAAATATTTCATTTAAAAATTGAAAAAGAGTGAAAAGAAAAGGAGACACTGATTAAACAAGATTTGGAGTTGAAGGTTTTCATGAAGCAGAGTAAGGAAGACCTCAGTAAACTACAATCAATGCCATGCTGACACTCAAAAATCAAACAAACAATCAAACAAACAAACAAACAGGCAGAGAGATGAACAAGAAAACCACATGAACTAGGTCAGCAATAGCAGTAAAATACCATAAATATGTGATCAAAACAGTATTTGTGTGGGCTGATAGTTATATTTCACAATTAAATCTTTGTAATGACTTTTACTAAACCAAATCACGAGAAACTTGAATTTTAAGAAAATTGATTTTTTTAATGTTATCACTTTATGATATTTTTTTGCACCGTGCTGCTGTTCAGTGAAATTATAGCCTTCTTCTCTACTTCTACCTTTGGTGGTTAAACTGTACGTTTGGAAATTCCCATCTGTCCACCAAATCATACAAATAATCTTTCCATTTATCTCCCACCAACTGGATCACTAACTGCAAACCGGAGTGAGTCTCACTTCAGACCCGGCGTTTCCACAGACAGGGAGCTTGCTCACCTGTGCTGGAGGGCCACCAGCCCCAGGGTCAGCACCTGGGCCACCTCCAGCTGGGTGGGCCACTCTCCCGCAGCCACACAGCCGAAAACGCCGCACTCCTCCCCGATCCCGGACGCCTCGAACTCCATGTCGGCTCCGATCCTTTCCCGATAGGCGGGCTCGTGCCTGCGAGCGTGCGCCCGAGCACGTGCTTGAGTTGCGGGAACGTGGCGAGCAGAACCTTCACCTGACGGTTTTTTGTGTCACGAGTCCAAAACAATGACTTTGATGACTGATTTTAGACTTTAACAAAAAAAGGGGTTCGCGATTTAAATAAAGCTTTTTCTGATCACGTGTGCAAACAGATCAGTCGATCCGGTCAAAGAACGCCCTTCTAGTTTGATTGAGTTTTGACTGAATCGATCCTTTCATCAGCAGCGAACATGGAGGGGATTCAAAGTTTTTCGTCTCCTTAAAAGTCTGATGGTCATCTTTGATCACGTGACGGACGCGACGGGTGATGATTGGCCGAGGGGATCCGGGGAGAGCTGTGATTGGCTGTTGGAGGACGTAATAGGGGACCCGCTCACGGCGTCCTCCGCCGCATGCCTGCGCTCCTCCTGCCGTTTCTCCCAGCAACTTTTCTGGTTTGTTTTTCAGGAGCGTTGGGGATCCTGCAGCGCCATGGCCTCCACTCCAGGTAGCCCGCGAGCGCGTACGCACGCACGCCTTACACGGCGCCGGCTTTGCCTCCAGGTGTGTTTGATCCCGCTCCTCCTGTCTGTGTTTTCAGAGTTAAACATTGGGGAGAAGCTCAATGAAGGGAAGACTAAGCAGATCTTTGAAATCGTGGACCAACCCGGCCTGGTCCTGGTCCAGTCCAAGGACCAGATCACCGCCGGGAACGCAGCGAGGAAAGACCAAATGGAGGGAAAGGCTGCCATGGCCAACAAGACGACGAGCTGCGTCTTCCGACTGCTGCAGGAATCTGGTCAGTGAGCTGCAGCACATTGTCAATCCATGCAATAAAAATAAGTTTTTTTTTTAAAGTTCCTGTGCAGGCAAGCATGACTTTTGATCCCTCTGGGTTCCCATACTTCCCATCTGTGCGTCAATTAAAACCACAAACGCCTGTTTATCGATAAATAGATTTTTAGTACTGCATGAAAGAATTTTCCTCAAACGAATCACAGTGGGAGTTTTTTATTTCCAATTAGGAGCAACATGGTTTTTGTAGGGGCAGGGAGGGGGAGGGGGTGGTCTGATTAAAAGGTCAGTCATGTGACCTGTGTTTGGACATGCAAAGATTCAGCCTAATGTCTCTGTGTGACATGAAGAAGCTGTGTAAACTGGTTGAGGTGAAGGCCTCAAAACTGTGAAGTGAGCACGTGCAGACAAGTCCCTGTGGAGCCTTGTGTTCGGAAAATGAAATCACAATCTAATGGCATAAGTTTCCACCACACGCCGCTGATGACTTTGGAGTGTGTGTCAGTCGAGTATCTCTAATGCAGTCTTGTGATCGGCAGCGGTGAGACGCATGATTCACCAGAATGCGCCGGACGGACCACCAGAGATCCTGCCCCTGAATTCCCATGAAATTAAAGTGTCCTCAGTCGTCTTTTTAATTATGATTATGCAGTTTTTGCTGGTCGGTGGTGCAGTGGTTAGCACTCTTGTGTCACAGCAAGCAGGCGTTCGGTTCAAGTCCCGGCTAGGGGACCTGAAACAGAACAACAACGGGGGACCTTTCTGTGTGGAGTTGGCATGTTCTCCCCGTGCATGCATGGTTCTCCGGCTTCCTCCCACTGTCCAAAAACATGCTTCATAGGTCCATTGGTTACTCTAAATTGTCCCTAGATGTGAGTGTTAATGGGTGTGTGATTGTGGCCCTGTGACAGACTGGCGACCTGTCCAGGGTGTCCTCTGCCTTCACCCACAAGTAGCTGGGATAGGCTCCAGCAGCCCAGTGATCCCGAAAGGGACAAAACGGCAGAAGATGAATGAATATGGAGTTTTTGGCCAAAATATTTAAAAGCAGCATTGTTTTCTTGGACATAATTTCTGCAAAGCAGCAGGGGTTTGTTAGAAATTAACCTGAGTTGTGGGCGGGGCCATTGGTGCAATTCAACCCCATCCCACTTACTGAGAGCTCTCAGTTTACATGCCTTACCACTAGCTTACAGCCCCTCACAACTAGAGCTGTGACAGTGTGGGATTTTTGATTTTTTTTTTTTTTTTTTTTTTTTTTTTTTTGATTTTTTTTTTTTTGATTACCGCGGTGATGAACCAGCAGGGGTCGTGGTTACCCCCCCCCCCCCCCCAAAAAAAAACAAACAAAACAAAAACCCACACAAATCCCCTGGGGGGTATTCCAGGAAGCATGTTTAAACTAGCCTGACTTTAAGCCTGAACTCTGGCTGAAATCCGCCTGAACTTGCTTACTCTGGGTATGTTGGTTCCAAAAGACCGGATATGAGTTGGCGTAATTACGCTCGACTTGGTAACCCTGGGTTAACGCACGGTACATAAAGACATTCTCAATAGATCGCTGATTTCTGGAGTCACCATGGAAACGCGTGGAGAAAAAAAAAAAAAAGGGCGACACTTGAGACTGAAGTGAGACGGAGTCCGAGATTTTAATGACGGCGGATAGAAATTATAAGTCCATCAAAAAAGTAACACGGCTGAAAGATAATTTAGTTAAATTTATTCAAACTCAATAATTGTTTATACAACTCAAATTTACATATTTATCTAACTAAATGTCACATTACTTCATTAATCTTTTTTCCATCTTAATTACTTATATTTCTTGAACTTTCATATGTCTAAGTTTGAAGTGGCAGATATGCTCATTTTTATAACAATAAAAAGAACGGAAAAAATGCACGGAGTGCAAAAATTCATTACAGAATGTTCCATCACTGTCATAACAGGTTTGGGTGGTAGAGGTGCTATATAAAATCATCATCCTCTACTTTACTCTCACTCATGGTGCAGAGACGTAAGCATAGTAGGACAAAATAGCTCGGCCAAACACGGTGAAACACTGTAAAACAGCTATACAACTAAACACATTTTGTAAAAAACCCACACTTAAACCCAAATCCGTCCAGACAGGCAAAGGGAATGATATCCCAGAATCCCTTGCGGTGCCAATCTAACGGCAGCATCAAAGTTACACCTACTTAATTGAATTAATTTGAACGAAAGGAAAATAATTGTCTGAAAACCACGTGTTATTTTTAAGGTGACCTAACATAAAAATGATTTATCTTAACTGAAGCAAATAATTAAGTTAGATCAAAGTAAAAAAGTTTATCTTTCCAACATCCATACGTGGTCTCATCATCCTCCCATGGTGGAAAAAGTATTATCTGAGCTTCTTCATCCACTAAATCATCTTCAAATGGACACGCCATGCTGCTTCACCTCTCTGAAAACAAACTAAGCTTCAACTAAACCTGCTCCGGACCAGGTTATGTTCAGAGCATGAGTTGCCATGGTAACTTGACCTACCCTGAAACATACCTCCATTTCTGGAACCGAAAGCTGAGGTTAACAACTTCCTTAGCCTCAAACTTATCGTGGGAGCCAGCATAACCTGCTTTCTGGAATACCCCCCTGGCGGCTGCGTCACAATGCAGTATTCTTTATTGACAAATAACAGTAACAACTAACTGATACCTATTTAACTAAGGAACTAACTATAAAGTTGTTGTAGAATTTGTGTCAGGCGCTGTGTGTGTGTGTAGAAGGAAGGAGTGTGCACACACACACACACACACGTGTGTGTTGGGGGTGTGTGCTGATTGTTCTGCAGTGGACCGCTGTCTCTGCACATGTGTTTCACCTGTGCTCTCTGGTACAGACATCTTCTCAGAATATTATATATTGCCCAGTCATAAATGAGACTACAGACACTTTGTCACCTTTCTGGTAGCCGTGAGCCTGACACCCATGAAGAAGGCGGGGCAGGAGGCTCCACCTTTATTTATACAGACACGGAACTTTGCGCTGCACAAAATAGTTCCCAAACAAAACATGTAGTGATATTCATGGAAATCTAACAGTGCACGTTCATGTTTGGTGTTAAAGAGTGACTGGGAACAGTAATACCCCCCACACACACACACAAAATCCTCCGGCGGGTGGCCGTGTCGCGCACTCAAGAACGCATGCAGCTTGTAATGGAAATGAATAATTAGAACGCAGTAAATTTTTCATATTTCCTCGCAAGACGGAAACTTCTGTTGTAGAATGAGGATGTGTGTGTTTCTGAAACTGCGCTTGTGTGTGAGTAGAGGGAGCCGCGTAGGTGAGGGGCACGGTGCAGGAAGTGAAGGAGAACAGTAATAAAAGGTTTTCCCCAGAAACCCTTGAAGTCTGAACACAGGACTAACAGAAAAAGTAAATGATCAGCAAAGATGAATGTGTTTATTATAGTTCCAATCACGTAACATATGTAGAACTTTCAACAACAAAAAAACAAAAAGCTAAAAGTGCATCACCGCGGTGATGACCTCTTCACCGCGGTGATGCGGTTATCGTCACGCCCCTACTCACAACCCCAACTCAACATTGGCGGTGCAACAAAAATGGTTAGCAACATTGTATCCGTCCAGCCGCACAGTTTGGATCCAGATTCCAGCTCAGACGAGGAAAACAAAGACGAGCCTGGATCTATTCGTCTGCAAGTGAATACATCAGAATGGAGCAGAGCAGGGAGCTGGTGGTCTGCCAATTGTAGCACAGACTTCAAGCTTTTTACAATTATTTTTTCTTTCTGATTAACAATTTGAATACAATAAAATTCAAATTGAATACAATAAATAAAATAATTGGGTAATCTGAGCTTTAGTTTCTTTCTATGTCCTCCATCATCAGAAAAATACCACAAGAACATGTTAAAAACACTACTTGTATTAGAGTGGGTCTATAAAATTGCCGACCCCTCTTTTTCCAGGCATTAAGACTGCTTTTGTGAAGCAGCACTCGGACACGGCCTTCATTGCAGCCCACTGTGAGATGATCCCCATTGAGTGGGTGTGCCGCAGAGTGGCGACCGGCTCCTTCCTTAAGAGGAATCCTGGAGTCAAAGAGGGCTTTCGTTTCTCTCCCCTGAAGATGGAAATGTTTTTCAAAGTAAGGCTCACTTTGACACTCCCAGGCTCTCTTCGATCTTAAAAACAAGTTTGTGCGGTCGAATTTGGATAATCAGAAATGCTGCCCTTCAGGACGATGCCAACAATGACCCCCAGTGGTCTGAGGAGCAGCTGCTGGAGGCGAAGTTTTGCCTGTCTGGGCTCCCGATTGGCCGGTGCGAGGTGGACATCATGAATCGCAGCACTGTGGCCATCTTTGAGATTCTGGAGAGAGCTTGGGCCACTCAGGACTGCACTCTGGTGGACATGAAGGTATGTAGCACAACACTGCCCCCTGCTGGTGTGTCTAGCGTGAGGATGCTCCTCTGAGCACGTGCTCCTCCTGCTTGCAGATCGAGTTTGGTGTAAATGTGAAAACCCAGGAGATTGTCCTCGCTGATGTGATCGACAACGACTCGTGGAGGCTGTGGCCATCGGGCGATCGGAGCCAGCAGAAGGATAAGCAGGTCTCTGACGGCTCTCCATTTCCTATGAAGATGCTTTTTTTAAAATGAGTCAGAAAGAAGAAACCCTATTTCTGCCCATCCTGCTTTTCCCCAGGTTTACAGAGATTTGAAGGAAGTCACCCCAGAAGCGATGCAGGTGGTGAAGAGAAACTTTGAGTGGGTGGCTGAAAGGGTGAAGGTAAAACAAACTTGGCGTCCTGTTTTCAGGGCTTGTTTTGGCCATAAACATTGTAAAAGCTGCTCCTCCATGAGGATGAAGTGGGACCAACGAATGGTCTGGTCCTCTGCAGATGCTGCTGGAGCCCCAGGTCAGCGGCAGAGTGGTGGTTCTGATGGGTTCCACTTCAGACATGGCTCATTGTGAAAAAATCAAGAAGGCTTGTGTGTCCTTTGGGATCTCCTGCAGTTTGCGGGTGACCTCCGCTCACAAGGGTCCAGACGAGACTCTCCGCATCAAAGCAGAATATGAAGGTGAGCATCAGTTCCTGGGTTTCTGTGCTCAGTGGTGTCCAGGTTTTCACATCAGACCACCGCTTTGTTCTGTCCCTGATGAAAACAACCACGTTTTTAATTTCCGGATATTCTGGATAATTTCTCATCCATTGGAGCTAAATGTTCATGAATCAAAACTGGCCTCCTTACTTTCTTAACCCTATATAACCATAGGTTCCATCTTTGATGCATGGATTTATGAGACCCCTACTTTAGTGGCACGATCTTTCCCTAAAAACCCATTGTACAGAACTTGGTCCATGTTTTTTGCCCTGTAGTTCCTCATCATTCCACTAGAGGCAGTAGAAGGTTATCCCTGCTAATTTCAAAATGGCTGCTTCCATGTAATTAAAAAAAACTTTTGGTGGGAAAAGTTTAGTTGATATTCAACATTTTATGGTGAAAATCTATTTTTTTTAATTGACTACTTGTGGTACTAAAAGAATTGAAAGTTTGCTGATAATCAGTTCTTTATACTTGAGTGTGTTGGTACAGCTGTATGAGGTTTTTGAGTGTAGATTTGAATGCTGTCCTGCCCAGAATCGTGTTACCCGACAAACCTGCTTGGCGGCCTGTTTGTGTACTTCCTTCTTTGAAGGTATCGTTGGTTTATTGACTGGAAGCGGCACTTTTTAAAAATGTACTCTGATGTTGGCTGTTTTCCACAGGTGATGGCATTCCCACTGTTTTTGTGGCTGTAGCTGGCAGGAGTAACGGCCTCGGGCCCGTTATGTCCGGAAACTCCACCTATCCTGTCATCAATTGCCCGCCTCTCACTCCTGACTGGGGAGCACAAGACGTGTGGTCGTCGCTCCGCATGCCGAGCGGTGAGTTGATCTCAAAGCGAACACAATCACAAACAAGGTGAGGAGAGCAGCCTCTCATCTGGTCCTCTGGTTTGTCTCCTGGCAGGTCTCGGATGCTCCACCATCCTTTCTCCTGAAGCTGCTGCTCAGTTCGCAGCACAGATCTTTGGCCTGACCAATCATCTGGTTTGGTCCAAAGTTCGGGCCTCCATGCTCAACACCTGGGTGTCTCTCAAGCAGGCAGACCAGAAATTACAGGCCTGCAGCCTCTGATCGGTTAAAGATCCATTTATGCTGTTCCTGTTACAGTTGACGACACATTCCATTAAAAGAGATGATTTCAAAGTTCTTGTCTTCAGTTTATCAAAACTAAAAAACACTCGTGCCAGTCCTGAAAAATTATTGTAAGCCTCTCTGCTACATCTAATCAAACCAAACTTTATTTATAAAGCACTTTTTCCCATTAAATCATTACACAAAGTGCTTTACATTAAAACAAAATAAATAATATAAAAACAAGCACGAAAATTAAGAGTCCCCTCCCCATACCTACACACAACCCCTTCACCCTCCCCCCCTAACTAATGGAAAGACTGAGAAATAGGAAATAATGTGTCTTTGACACTATTTCCAAACCATTTCACATAAGAAAACCAAACCTATAATGATCTACACACACGTGTGAGGTAAACCTTTTTAACTTGGCCGGTCAAATTTCCACAGACAAAGGGGTCCTGGGCTGGTTCACAGCAAGAAGGCCCTGGTTTAAATTTCGGCTGGGTTGTTTCTGTGTGGAGTTTGCATATTCTCTCCATGCATGGTGGGTTTTCTCTTAGTCCAAAAACATGCTTCACAGATTAATTGGTGTTCATGTTGGCTCTGGGTGTGAGGATTTGGCCCTGCAATGGAGTATTGACCTGTTCAGGATGTACCCCACCTTCACCCGACGGTAGCTTGGTTAGCCCCAGCAACCCCGTGACACCAAAAAGGATTCACTGGGATTCTGAAGATGGATGGACAAAAAGGTTGCATGATGTCTTCAGGGGTGTAAGCCTTGTGCTATCCTAGGCACTTTACCATTGGGAGTTGGGTCATGTAGACCCACTAGACCACACGTGTCAAACTCAAGGCCCGGGGGCCAAATGTGGCCCGCCATGTCATTTTATGTGGCCCGTGAGAGCATAAAAGTTTTAAATTTCTTGGAATAAAAGATAAAAATTGGTCTTTATTTATTCATTTCTAGGGGGAATCAGACTTGAAATATGGGACTGAGCAGCTATAAATTAGGACTTAAACACTGTCCATATAACCCAATCTGACAGAATCAAATGTAAAAGGATTTATGCTAGAGTAACAAGCAAACATATGTATTATATGCAGCTGGAATTGTCACTTTAAAAAGTTATAGTAAATAAATAATGAGTTCTTTAACATTAAGGAGTAGTTACATTTCTTTTTCATTACATTTTTCATTACATGTATAAGTTATATCTGGCCCTTTGAGGACAGCCACTATGCTGATGTGGCCCTCAGTGAAAATGAGTTTGACACCCCTGCACTAGACAGTGCTCTGAACCTTTTTTTTCAATGGATTTGTGATCTTCACTGGTGTCCATGGATTACATGAAATCTTTCCACCTTTATCCACCTTTGTTGTGGTAGGGAGAACACATCAATGCAAGGGTGGGGTCATCTAAGATGGCACAAGGGTTAAAGTTAAAAGGAAAACAGAAACATGGCAGTAACACTTTAGTACAAGAATGGATAATTTAAAACAATAAATTACCTTTTAATTCTTCTAAAATCTAGAATCTTTTTGAAGATTTTTTTTTCAGCCAATAAATTCTGCTTTATTTCACTGTAGGTGTTAATGAGTAAAACTGTATTTTAACAAGGTGTCATGTGACCTCTGGGTTTGGATAACTCAAGCTTATTTGTGCCACTAGCATGCAGACATAATTCACATTACAGCATTTCAGTGTTTTTTTTTTTTTACTCAAATGTTCTGCTGCTTCAGTAACAAACATGCCGTGTTTTAGGGATGAAAGGAAACACTGTTACATAAATCTGTGCCGTCATTGTCCATGGTGCTGAAATCAGCGGAACAACTCACCTTGATAGATTTATTGATTGAAAACAACCTGTAAATGACTAGATCCATAAGCAGAAATAATCAGTTGTATTTTATGTTTTTCTTTTCTTCATTCCTAATTTTTGGCCTTGTGTCTCTTGTACTTTGATGGTACAGGTAAGGGAGAATTACAACCAATGGGAGTCTGTGTGGACCAATTTCTTCACTTTGTGAACTGTTTCTTTCATACAGTGACACAGTAAGCTAAAGATAATATATATATATATATAAAACCCCAGCCTTTAAAATGAGGACTGGAATAAAAATAATAAAGATAACACAAGTTCTGGGATTTTACACCAGAAATGAAACAGTTTCCTGTCTGGTTTCAAAAATATGTTTTTTGTTTATAACTATAATTCATATTCACAGCAACTGTTTTTTGTTATTTTGTTGTATGGAGGTCACAATTCTACAATATGATGTTTTTTTCTTTGATTGGGAAGGGTCTGGACTTTACATGCCTGTCTCATTTCAGGGTTTGTTTTTCTGAACCCCAAAAGTGACACTATAGTTTAGCCAATCGGCATTTACTCAAACTCAAACTCAAACTTTATTTATTTATATAGCGCCTTTCATTTTGGTTAAAAACACAAAGCGCTTAACATAAAAACAGATAAAACAGTCATAAAGAATGAAAGTTGTTCAAAACAGAAAACAAAGGACAATCCCACAAAGAAGGTACCCCTCCCTCACCACCCCCCGCCCCCATCCCCACCCACCCAGTTACCCCAGTAGAACAGAAAACAGAAACAAATAACTGCAGTTGAAGAAGGTCTGGCTTGGTACTGCTGTGAGGAAACGATATCATGGGGATCCATTCATTCCAAGGCCCAGCCGGACCACAGGGGCCATTACCGCAGCGCCCGCCCAACACAGGGCAGCCCAGGGCCCCATCCATGGCTATTAGACCACAGAGTGGGACCCCAGCCCGCCCAACCAGAACGGGCACCACAGCAACGGCACGCCCTACAGGTCAAGCTGGTGGTGCCCAAGAACGATGGATCCCCCAGAGGATCTACTACTACTAGTCTGTAAAAGCAACCCACCCATGAAAACGACTGTTCTGATTTTCCAGGAATCTTCCATGTCTGTTGAGCTTCTTTACATGTGGATAGCAGTGGGTTGTGACTCTAAGCAGTGAGCCAATCATTTTCAAACCCCTTCTTTCACACTTATCTGTCAATGCTTACATGTGTCAATCCCACAACTACCTGAACACAGATCCAAGAAGAAATGACCATAAATACATTCAATAAGTAGAAATATCTTTAACTATGATATTAGATAGATTGCTTCCAAGTTCCATCCTTTTTAAACCATTTGTCTTAATTTCAACATATTTAGATTTGTTTCATTTGTTGCAAAAAAAAAGTCCAGAAAGAAAGTGTTTGAACTTGTATTTGATTATCTTAACCCTTGTGCCATCCTATGACCCCACCCTTACATTGACGTGTTCTCCCTACCATGACAAAGGTGGATAAAGGTGGAAAGATTTCATGTAATCCATGGACACCAGTGAAGATCACAAATCAGACTAGATGACCCAACTCCCAATGTTAAAGTGCCTTGGATAACACAAGGGTTAAACAACTGAATTGAGAATTGTAAACCTTTTTATTTGTACTGTCTGTATTTTTTTTAAAGATTTCCACGGTTGTCTGACAGTTACATGTGTTAAATGTTATTCTAATTTTCCCTCTTAAATCTTCTGTAACCCTTGTGCTATCCTAGGTACTTTGACATTGGGAGTTGGGTCATCTAGACCCACGAGACAGTGCGCTGAACCTTTTTTCTTCAATGATTTGTGATCTTCACTGGTGTCCATGGATTACATGAAATCTTTCCACCTTTATCCACCTTTGTCATGGTAGGGAGAACACGTCAATGTAAGGGTGGGGTCATCTAAGATGGCACAAGGGTTAATTAAAATGTCATTATTTGAATGATCGAATACCTGGAAATTTGTCAGAAATACAGAATACCTAGATCTTTTTTTGCAAAACATCAGCATGATAACAAATGTCCAGGTGCATACATTTAGATTAAAAATAGCTTATTTTTATGTTAACACCAACATCGAGAGTAAAAACAAAATGGTTTGTGTACATTGAAAGTTTTTTTTTCATTCTCCAGACTGCTGGGGATTTGAGTATGTAGGACTTTAACTGAACCACAAGATGGAGTTTGTCGCCTGGGAACACAAATAGCAAAATCTCAATCTTTCATTTGGTTCCAAGAGTTTTCAGCCAAAGGAATGAGTCAGACTTTTGTGGCACCATTTTTCCTCTTTTCTTCTACAGCAGTGCAGCTCTCCCTTTGATGGAAATGATGGGTATAATGACCTACAATGAGCTTTGCTGGTGTGTGGGTGGCAGTGGGAGGATGGAAATGCTGTGGGTTGGTACACAGGTGTGGGGGCTGATATGATATCGGTACTCAGCTGTTATTTTCTTCAGGTCTTGAATTTTAGAATTGCAACTTGCTGTGCAAGACACAGCCACCTTTTTCCCGACCAGATAAGAAAAGAGCAGTGTATTCACAGTGCTGAAACGGACATAATGTGTATGACTTCAGGTTTCCATGACAACAGTAACGTGGCAACAATCAGTCTGGACAATAATCTGTCCTTCCTTTGCTGCTGGTTCCCTTATTGCCACACAGAGTTCTCTTTAATTCCCATCTGTTCTGGTTGACCTTTGACTACTTTCTGCTTCACATCGTCATGAATACCTAACCGACTTTGATTTCATGAGAACAACAGGAATTGCTGTTAAAGTGTGACCCTGTAAAAGACGTGAGAGTTTGTGCCGTCATGATTTTGTTCTTTGCTTGTCTTTTAAGCATTTGCGTAGTTCTCTAAGGTAAGGAGAAAAAGGAAAATGTGTACACAAACACAACACGTCTCTTGAGACTCAAAAAGCCATTTATTTAGCTCTCAAAACTATGAGGGTGGCAGTTAAATGTCACTTCTACAGCTTATTTTATTTACATGTTTTCTAAATCAGTACTTACTCTGCTATGGTTGGCCTGGTAACAAAAATGCAGTCTTGTCATTCAAAGAAATATCATTACTGACTTTTTCTACTGCTCGTCTTCCTCCTCTCCACTGTGCATGACAATCTCTCACAACATAGAGTACTGACACCCTGTTATTACTCCAGCACCTTCACACCACCTCTGTCACTCACATCCACCTCTCTCTGTCCACTAAGTGTTGTGTCACTCTTTCCTCCTCACCAATGGCAAACTTTGAGTTTTCTCTGCTAACTATCAAACTGTTGCTTCCTCGATCACAACGCCCCCAGGTCATGGCAGGATCTGGACTTTTGTCTCAGGAACTTTCCCACTTCTCGCTCCCGCGGGTACCGCGGCATCAGGTTGGACAGGAAACGTTTGGCCCGCGAAGTGATGCTCTCTCGTTGACCGCCGCTCATGTCTTCTGCACTGGCACCCGGGGGCCACGGGGACTGGCCTCTTGCTAGTCGCACGGCACACTCCAGGAGCTCTAGTGTGCGGTGGTCCAGGGAGGCGGAGATCTCCACATAGAGACCATTGAAAAGAGCAGCACTGGACATGGCCTCTGATGGAGAACAAAGGAAGGAAGGAATGAAAAAGCAAGAGAAAGAAAGTTCTTTTGTCAACATCTTGACAAGCCAAAATACATTCAAAGTGTAACAATGTAAACAATTCTTTGTTGGATGATTAAACTCACACATTTAAAAAACACAACAATCTGGAAATAAATGACAGACTGTGTCAGTGGGAATTTTTGAAGTGAAGATGAAAAATTAAGTAAAATACATTTGTCTTATTGAAACTAAAAGATCACTAAACCTTATGGAACCCACAGAGACTTAACAAATACCATTTTATTGAACAGATTTCATTTAACCCTTGTGCTATCTTAAATGACCCCCCCCCCCTTACATTGACGTGTTCTCCCTTCCATGACAAAGGTGGATAAAGGTGGAAAGATTTCATGTAATCCATGGACACCAGTGAAGATCACAAATCACTGAAGAAAAAAGGTTCAGAGCACTGTCTAGTGGGTCTAGATGACCCAACTCCCAATGTTAAAGTGCCTAGGATAGCACAAGGGTTACAGACCCACTCCAAAATAATGTTTTTCCCCTTTTTCTGACGATTGAGGACAATGAGTATATAAAAAAAATTCAGATTAAAATTGCATTTCTGAGTATTTCTTTATTCAAATCGATGTGAATTGGGAGCAGACGGACAGATGGAAAAAGTTTGTAGTTGTGACATATAACCAACAATAGCAAGCCCCAAGCTCCCTGCTCTGCTGTGTTCTGATGAGTTCTTTGGCAGACAAATAGATCCATGACCGTCTTTGATTTCCCCGTCTGAGCTGGCATGAACTGTACGCAGGAAGAGAAGACCGTTTGGAGAAGAGGAAGTGAGATGAATGCTGAAATCACAGGTGTCCTTTTTAACCCTTGTGCTATCTTAGATGACCCCACCCTTACATTGACGTGTTCTCCCTACCATGACAAAGGTGGATAAAGTTGGAAAGATTTCATGTAATCCATGGACACCAGTGAAGATCACAAATCATCGAAGAAAAAAGGTTCAGAGCACTGTCTAGTGGGTCTAGATGACCCAAATCCCAAAGTTAAAGTGCCTAGGATAGCACAAGGGTTACAAGAAAAACAACAACTTGATTTTAGAATCAGCGCCATGATAGTACACCTGTTTTATTGAAGCCTAACTTTAGTTATTCCTGTCACAAAGACATTGAAGACACTTGCACATATTGTGTTTTGATTAAATTTGTAAACCGTCTCAATCCGCTGCAGGGCTTGTCAGGAACAGATAAAGCAATTGTAGAAAAGATAAACATCAGTGATTGTGGCTCTTCCAACAAGCTCCAGCTGAATATGAGAAATTAAGGAAATGAAGACATCCCTCAAAACATTTTAGTGAGTGCCTGAAGCAAGATAAGCCATTGCAAGAAAGATGAGCCTTCTGCATGTAGAAAGAGCACTTTAAAATGCTTGCAATTGTAAAATGTGCAGAAATGCGTGCAGTTCCCTTTCAGTGATGTAGTATAATGCAGCAGTATTTATTGCAGACACAGCTGTTGACATAAAAAATGGGAAGAAAAGAAAAAAGATGAAGTCTGTCATTTGAATAAAAGCAGAATGTTTTAATGCCATCAGATTCTTTTGATCAAAGACAGAGAAACTCAGGTGTTGGTTCTTCGGGTGTCAGGAACCCTTTTTAAACCAAGCCTGGGGTTGTGATGGGTATAGCGGCACATTCTCTGTGTGGGAGGAAACCATGTGGAGAATAAAAGAACATTGTCCAGAAATTGTTTTAAGTTGTCCTGCTATTATTAGCAAAGATGTACAGACATGTTGACCAAAGATGAACCAAAGCAGTTTAGCCTCAGACAAAGTAGATCTTCTTTTTTGTTTTTGTATACAGAGGAAACACTTGGCAGTCAAATGTTCTGTAATCAGCAGATCAATATTTCTATTAATTTCCCTAACTGTGGAACCAAAAGTAGAGCAGTCACTTGTAACCCTTGTGCTACCCTAGGCACTTTACCATTGGGAGTTGGGTCATCTAGACCCACTAGACAGTGCTCTGAACCTTTTTTCTTCAATGATTTGTGATCTTCACTGGTGTCCATGGATTACATGAAATCTTTCCACCTTTATCCACCTTTGTCATGGTAGGAGAACACGTCAATGTAAGGGTGGGGTCATCTAAGATAGCCCAAGGGTTAAATAACTTTAAAGACCAAGTGTCATTTGTACAGTTAACCAGACCCTCCAGATGTTTGCCCAGTTGTGGTTGGAGGTTGCTGCCCAAATCTTCTACTCATCTTGTATTAGTATCACTTGACAATGTCAGCTACTTTCAGCATACATTCTTGTTACAAACTCCCCGTCACTTGAGGGTTTGCTACACCGGGCCGTTTCCAAAGCCACAACGTAGCTACAAGCTTCTGTCACAGCTTCACTGGTTTTCCCATTTTTGTAAACATTATCTGCTGTGCAGCTTAGCCTTGTTGGTGTTAATGGAGCTTATTGTTGCGCTCCTTGCCGCTAAATTTGTCATAGTTTTTATGATTTGTAACATAGTGACGATTTATATTGAATTCTTTGAGCATTGCATTTACCTGCTTGCAAATAAGGCACGGGACTTTATCCAGCCCTTGAGGTACCACAAAGTAAGCATTTGTCCACTTTTCTCCTCGCCAACACAAAGTTTTTCCTCAAAGGAACCTGCTCTGTCTCTCTTTTATTGAGGGCCACAAAAAATCTTCCCGAGGGCCGCCAGTGGCTCCCCGGGCCACACCTTGAGAACCCCTGCTTTAAGTCAAAATCCGATGCTTGATGATTCTTGTTGCTGATTGCTGTAATGTGGAATGTCTTATCTGATCTGTTCACATTAGTGCACTCTGGAGAACAGCACAGTGTGGATGTAGAACTGCATGAATGAATGTGAGTCGGCAGTGGCTGCAGTCACAGCACCCTTCATTCTCCCACGCAGAGATGAGGCAGGACATTTACAGTTACGCTAATGTTTACTGTCAACACTGGCTGGAAAGACCAACTCCAGCAGTAAAGGAAGACAAACAACAAATTAGGCTAGAAAGGAAAGGGGCGGAGCGCCGCTTACCTTGACAGGTGACCTCACGTGTGCGGACAAGGTCACTTTTATTGCCAACGAGGATTATGGGAGTGTGGGGTTGGGTCTCTCTCAGGAGGAGACGGAGTTGAGCGGTTCGGTGGAAACTGCGCCTGTCAGTCACCGAAAACACCAGGACACATACCTCACACTGCAGGGCTGACAGGTCCTGACAAATGAGCAGACGCAGAAAGTCAGAGCAGGAGGAATTATGGCAGGAAGAAGCCTCCTGCACAGCAGCAAAATATGCAAACACATGCAGTTCTCT
This sequence comes from Oryzias latipes, assembly GCF_053564925.1. Lineage (NCBI taxonomy): Eukaryota > Metazoa > Chordata > Actinopteri > Beloniformes > Adrianichthyidae > Oryzias > Oryzias latipes. The sequence goes on from NC_136240.1 coordinate 6,252,490, forward strand.
CTTCTTTTTTTTAGCAGAAATCCTTCAAGGTTGGAGCCTAATAATGTGAGAATCCTCTGGAAAAAGACATCCTGTCACTTTAATCCCCAATTACCCACTGAGAAACCTCAGAATACTATCAGAGAACCTGCTAAGGAAGAGTCAAGAATGTGGATATTCTGGTAAATAAAACAACACTATTTTGGATTTTGTTCCTTGTGACAAACCCTCCCCACACAGCAGACTAAGACTAAAAATAACCGAAACGTAAAAATCCTTCACAGTTCTGTGTCTCTTCGGCATGTGCTGCCATGGTTCATTGACTTGTAATTTCATTCTGATTATATTCATTATTGATCACACCAGGAGCAAGCTTCTCACCGTAATGACCAACAGTGCTGGAATTACACAACAGAACTCATTGCAGAGCCAAGGAAGCGTCAAAAACAGCACGGACAAAGAGTCTCATTCAGGAAAAAACACAAACATGAGACATGAGGCGCCGCATACCCACTTCAGTCAGAAACAGTAATGCCCGCCCACTCGGTGGGCGGCTTCAGTCACCTCTCGGTTTCTCTTCGGGGAATACTGGGAAAACTAGAAAACAGCCTGAGAGGGAGCTTTCCATGCAGATGTGGCCGATTTGTATACGGGCTTCAGAAAAACAAGATGAGCAGTTTGTGTCCCAAAGGACCCATTATGCTGTAACTGTTATTACAGACACTCTCCAGACCTGACCCAGGATTCTGCTACAGCAGAAACTATACGTCTTTCTCAAAAACTGGGCCACGTTTTGGTCAAAGATATTCATTTCACTTGACAAACGACTTCACTTGTAACGATGACTCCTGCTTTAAAAATGTACTCAGAATGCAGAAAATAAATACTAAATTAATACTTATAAAAAAATACTACAGTAAAAGCTTTTTTGAGCAAATTTCTTAACGCAAACCTGAGCTGACAGACAGAAGAGAAACCTCCTATTCACCAGAAAACCACTCTGTCCTTCGCATTTGAGGGTTGAACCAGCAAACACCAATTCAGTTGAAGTACAACTGCCAAACATGGATCTTTGTTTGACGTATCAACAAGTGGACAGCAATGACAAACATTCATCTCACCGAATGTAGTTTTCAGATACTTTTATGAATAATATTTCAGGTTTAAATAAAGTATTTTTTGCCGGTTCTGTTTCAAATCTGACCTTATTCCACAATGCAGAACAAAACAATCTTCTTCTTTTCAATGTTTGAGTGAATTTGATGAAGTGATAAAGCTATGCTTTGAGTAAATGCTGTTAACGTCTCTAAAAATCTAGAATTTGAACACAGGGATCTTAAAACCTTAACTTCAAAGCCTTATTTCTGCCGCCTGCATGACTCATTCCATTCAGCCCAGTCTGGAGACAGAAACTGGGTTATGCTGTTAATCAAATCTAGTGACAAGAAACAGAGGAAGGAGGAAGAAACAAACCCAAAAGCTAACAAACCTAAGAAACCATTAAACTACAATGCAGATAAGGTTGAACATCAAACAAACTCCACATAAAATACTGTTCAGGTCTGAGGTTTTTCATGATCCTGGCAATGTGGAGATCATTTTAATTTTAGCTGTCATGAATTTTTTTTCATCTCTTCAGTCATCTTTTAAGTCCAGCACCGTCTTCTCCAAGTCACCATGTTGGAGTTTCCGCTGACTCAGCTGTTTGTATTTCCGGTAATCACCCTTCCGTATATTCAAGAGCACAGTTTTTCCCCCACATCCAAGTCCTTGCTTTTCTTCATCCCTTTTAGCATCTTTTGCTTCACGTTTCCCATTTCTCCTGTTAAGTTCATATTTTACTTTTTTGCTTTTTGAAATTGTCTAATTAAATCAGCGGCTGGATGACTTAGCTGGCTGCATCTAGGATTGGCGCATGGGTAACCAGGGTTCAGTCTCCAGGGAGCGCCATGAGCTTCATCCAGTGTGGGTCATTGGGCAAAAGACCTTTCATGCTACTGCCTAACTATGAGCCATGTGCTGCCCCGGCTCTGGGTTTCCCTGGGCCTGGATAAAACCGGGTTGTGTCAGGAAGTAAACATTTCTGCCAAAACCAAGTGTGCGGATCGGTGAAAGCTGGTCTGTTGTGGCGACGTGCTGAAAGGTTTGTAATTAAACAGATTTTTTGATGCTAGCCTCTTTACTCGGATCCTTCTTCAAACTCCATTCCCGATGAGTTTTTCCTGCACCTGGAAGAAGAACTTAATGTAATTCACTTTAGTCCTGATTTTATGAATTCATATCAAATTTCTCCTTCCTTGGCTTCATATCAAATTTAGTTCACTTTTCATATATTCATTGTACATTTTGTTTTAACATTTGTTAATTATATTTTGAAGAATTTTGGAACCTCTAAGTTGATTTATTTATTTTTTAATTACTACATGTTATGGCTTTCCTTTAGTGACAAGGAGAGTATATTTATTTACACATCATCTTGATTATATAGAATAATGAATGTTATTCCTGTGTTTTCTCTACACTCTGAGCTACAAATCCAGGAGTTGTCACGATTCATGTGGCCATTCTGTGAATGAATGAACGCTGTCCTTGACAGCTCGCTAAACTCTTTAAATAAAACCAAACCAGGTCAAGTGGGACAAATCCATACTGAAAAGGAACACTTTGAGCTTGATTTTGTTCATGCAATAGCTCAGTCAATAAGAAGAAAAGCATCTACCAGAGCTGACGAGTCAAGGCCGCAGAGCAAACTGTGTGCAGCGGCAGAGGAGGAGCTGTGAAGGAAAGCGCGGGGAGGTGTTGTTCAGCTCACCTGTCTCCAGTTGTCATAGATAATGATGGTGCTCTCCTCATCATCCACTGTGACTGTGCGCACATAACCCTCCCCTGGGACAAGGACAGGAACGGTTAGGTCTCTGATGAGAGCTTTTGCTTATTTACTACCTGCTGCTGGCACAGTAATGACAAAGCAAAGGCTGCCTTCCTGCTGCATTGACCCTGTCAAAACACAAAACTGTGTACCCTCAGAATCAACAGAAGCAGTTCGGTCCAGGTCACCGGCGAGGGCGATGGCCAGAGAAGACTTCCCCACGCCATTCTGCCCCAGCAAGGCAATCCTTAGCGGCCCATCAGGCCGGCCCTCCAGAGCCACAGTTGGAATGTCATCCAAGGCAGAGTTGAAGCTGTTTGGAGAAGCTGAGGGTCCAGCTGCACCTGAGGTCCATTCTACATCCTCGTGGACGGCTTCTTCTCGCCGGAGCTGGTGCTTCAGCGGCAGAGGAGTGCTTCCTCTGCGGACGGTCGGGGTGCTGGACAGAGTCATACTGTCACACTGGTAGGAGAGACGCAATTGAACAAATGATCAATCTGAAACCTTTTTTGAATTTGAAGACTTGTTGGCCACCTTCCATTTTTGCTTTGCTTACATATGACATATAAAACATCTCCTGTCACAAACTTTAACATGATAACATGAATCCCTAAAAATATTATTGAGAGATAACTATATAATAAAACATTTGATCCAGTTAGAATTTCTTCTCTATATGAGTCCAAGAATTTTATAGACAGTGAATTTGGTTTGCGCAATAATGGAAATAATGGAAACTTGGAAAATTGTGGGGAAAAAAACTTTATTGGGTTAAGGAATTGTTTTAAAGCATATTAATGGGTCTCTGTTTCTTCTTGTGTGTTTTTTATTTTTTTTATTTTTATTTTTTAGCTTTTTTGGGAATTTTTACTCAACCTAGGCTTAAAGAACTTAACTTTTTACCTAACCCAACTTGTTTATATTGCTTAAGTTGGGTAAAAATTTCCAAAAAGCTGGGAAAAAAAACATACAAGAAGAAGAAAAAACATGGAACCTTTAACATGCTTAGTGCCTAATAAATGGCCAAACAATGTATAAATTAGCGTTTTGGACTCATATTTCAGTAGATGAGCCAGCATTGCCATTCTAAGGGGGATTCGAGAGTCCACGCTTGCAAACTTCACATCTAGTAATTTTTTATGCAGGACACCCACATCGTGCAGCACTGCCCACCCACAACATCCACTCTCACTCGACTCGCAAGAAAACGTGACAAATCGTAGCCTCTCATCACGCTTCACGTCCCTTACCTTGTGTGCAGTCTCCTCGGCGCTGAGTCTGTGTTCGGGCACATCTGTCGGCATCTGCAAACTGAAATCAATCAATCTGTGAGGAATCCACACAAAGAGGCACAAAGAGAACAGAGCCACCCCTCTGAACCCCCACCCTACTCACTTGATGAGCCAGGGTATGCAGTTCTGAGCTCTCACCTGTCAGGTGTCTGGATGCAACTGCAAAGGAAGCTCCTTCTCTCCTTATGTCTCTTTGGCTTTCTCCCCGGTGCTCTCTCTCTCTCTCCTCCTCCTCCTCCTCTTCCTCAGTTAACGTATCTCCCTCTCTCCTGCTACTCATGTTAGGGTCCAGTTCTGCGCACGAGTCTGTCAGTCATTACACTGACTGACAGTAATATGAGATAAAATGCCCCCCCCATCATCTGTGAAAGCGTGACATCGCTGCGATCAAAGCAGAGCGGATAAATGCAGGCAGCCTGCAGTTTTCTGCAAAGATGCTCCGTGCCACAAAAGATGGGAGGCGGTACAGAACGCCACCGCTAGGGGGCGGTGTAACACAAGAGTCCTCAAAGAGAGTTGAGGGCTTTTTTGTCCTAGTACTCTATTTGAGCTCATGCTTGATTTATTTCTGTTAAAAAAGTGGAGACCGAATAAAAACATTTCTACCAGAACCACATCTACCATCTGTTGCATTTGTTAGGAATGGGTTCACGGCCCCTGTCCGTCTCCTTACCCAATATTTGGATGTGTTTTCTGTCAAAATGTGAGCAGGACCATGAGCAGTGGTGCGCCCCTCCCACACAATGCCACAATAGACTCCGGCAGTGAGCTATTATAGCCCTAATCCAGGTCCTATTGTACAGGCCAAAGAGAGGGAGGCAGAGCTGGAGATGAGGTCATCCCAAACAGCACACAACCAGGGTCACAGCCTCACTATATGGAGGCTGAGGGATAAAGACAGGCATGGAGCCGGGCACAGAGAAAAGGCCCGCATGGCGCTGAACGTGGGAGATGCTCCGATAGGGGAACGGAGGAGGTCAAAAGCCACGCAGGACGCACAAAACGCAGCCGACACACTGTAAAGGATGTTAAAGAACTTTGTTTATTTCATAGGCATATAAAACCACACTACAACAAGAGCAGAAAACCAGGATAATGGCCATTTTTTGTTCTGTTAATTCTAATTACAACTGAATAAAAGAATAAACTGTAGGAAAGTAAAAATACATGCTAATGGAATAAAACCAGTTAAATAATTAGAATCCGTACATAAATAAACGGTAAATACATCATAAATAAGTGAATAAATAAAAGAACAACTTATTGGAACCTACACCCAAACAAAATAAATAGCTCTAATGCACAAAACCTGGCAAACGTTCCATGGGACATTTAAGAAAGAGTCTCCATGAAAATCTTTTTTTTTTTTTGCATTTCTGTTTATCCCTGCACCTTAAATGAGTCATCAGTATTCCATAGTCACCAGCTCTCTAGTGCCACGTTGAATATAGTGATTGTTCACAAACGTCTGAGCTGTTTGACTCCCCCATAAATATGGTATTTAGGCCGGAGAACTAGACAAAACCACACAAATCATGCCACACCTTTATGTTTTCTTCTGTCTTTATCATTTGTTGTCATCAAGCTCACCATCGGCCCCCGTCTGAGTCAAGAGTCCCACAAAAACATGTTTTTTCAGAGCAAAATGACAAACCTACACCCTGTCACTGTAATGGCTAATAAAGTCTTCAACTAACAAAAAGAACTTTTCTTTGCTGAAACCCAAGAGCTATATTTCCACTATTCGTTTAGCACAATCACTGGAAAATTCCCATGAAAGGTATTCTTTTACATTCTTTCATCTATGATTATTCATCTTACAAAGAATAAGAAGTCTTGGTGAGCTTAAACACTTTGGTAGGCAACTGTGAAATATTAGCTGGCGGATATTCAACTGCATACTGTGGACACTTCCATCCAGGCCCATACCACTCCATGTGTATCACCACTGCACTACTCAGACCTCTGCAGCTTTAGCAGCACATAAAAATGAAAATAATTAACTACAGCGAGCTTCAACCACTCATTTGGAGAGCAGATAAAGTGTACTTTTGCATAGATATCATACTCATCTGTGTTTTTTTTCTCTCTTTTTGCATAATGAAGCGATTCCGGTGCATTCTCAAAGTTACATTTGTCAAATGCTGCACTGAGGAGCTCTGCGCTGGAGAGCTGTGCATTCACAGTGAAGGAAATCTAAGTCCATAAAGCGGCCGAGGCCCGAGTGACACCCCTTCAAACAAAAGTCAGTCACTCACAGGGAGATTTTTGCTGTTGTGCAGCCCCACACACTATCTGCCAAAGCCTGCCTTTTCTCTCTCACGCTCACACGGCCCACACAAATACTATACTCCTCTGAAAGTCTGATTACTCGACAGCTGATGCTCCATTTAGGCTGGTCGTCCTCCTGAGCTGAACTCAGAGGAAGTAGTCAGGTGGTGGGGAGGCTGGGTTGCCTGTGCGTGTTGGAGGAGCATCTCCACCGGCTCCAGGGTTGGTGCTGAGGAGCTTCTCGTACCGAGCCTTGTAGGCGTCTCTCTCCCTCAGCACTCGGGTCAGCTCACACTGTAGTTGCTCAAGCTGAAATAAAGACCCAAGGAACAAAAACACACACTTGAATCCTCAATTTTCTATAGGAGTTATTTGGCACACTCCAAAATACAAAAGAAAACTATTAGGGGTCTAGAAGAAAAACGGGCCCAAGATCCTGGTCATCAATTACTTTTTAAATTTTAATTCTTGAGTTGCAACTCTGTCTGAACTGGATTGACCTCTACTTGTCAACATTTCCCTCTTCTGAAAAAAAAAAATGGATCTTGTTTTTTTGCAGGTGTTCAGATAATCAGGAGAAGATATGAAAAACCCACGATGGGGGGGGGGGGGGGGGGGGGGGGGGGCAGACTTTGGGCAAAGAGGGTCAGTTTTACAAAAGGTGAAAATGTGAGGGCCAACCATTCGGCCTGCATTCTCCGAACCCTTATAATAGCATTATAATAGAGATATTTAATGAAAAGAAATCTTTCCAATGGGATATTTTTCATTTAAATACATTTTAACCAAAATTATTGTGAATTTCTGATTTGAAGTCCAGAACTAAAATGAAGAAAATGTTTGTCTGGGTTGACATGAAATGTTATACATTATTCATTATAAATCTTCATTATTAAAATCTTACTCAGACTTACAAACCAAAGTGTTTTTGATCAAAGAAAATAATAAATGATGTTCTTCTGGTTTGTCCCTGTAGGCTGTAAAGGTCAAAGCAACAGGTTGTTGCCAAACCTTTACAACAGCCTACAACTAAATTTAGCCAATCACAATGAAAAATCCTACACAGGCTAAAGAAAGGGCTTTGGGCCATTAGGTTAATTTTTTATGACAAGAGCCTGTGGCCGACAGAAATGTCAGCCGGGCCACATTCGGGCCAGGGGTCGGACTTTGGACATGCCAGACTGATGTACAGAAATCCGGTGCTAAGATCTGGCACTTTGATTTGTCTTTTGTATGCGGAGTTGTGAGCAATTTATTTCAGATCATGACTTTACACGAAACAGTGTGTGAGATCAGGGGTTGTTCACCTGTTGTGTGAGCACGTGCTTCTCCGATTCCAGAGCGTGGCGGTGCTGCAGGCGCTTGTAGCGGCACGACTGCGCGTACCCGCGGTTCTTGAGCGTGCGCCGTTTCTGCTTCAGGCGCACCACTTCATCCTTGCTGACGCCGCGCAGGTGTCGGTTCAGCTCCCGCACTGACAGGCTCACCAGCTGCTCGTCAGAGAAACGCTCATTCACTCCACTTTGCTGAGCAGATGGAGGGAACACAAGGAGGAGATGCCTTTCTCACCGTTAATTGGCACAGACACGCGCGGAAGTGACATGAAGTGTGCGCATTTGGTGGAGGAGTGGGAGTTTGATTCTGTCCAGGTGCGCTCCTTTATAAAACGGGGAAGTGACAAGTGTATGGATGATGAGTCAAGTTGAGTGCGCAGGCGCGTGCTGTGTGCAGGTCTGTCAATCAGGGGGCACATTTCAGCGCCACATGTCCATAATCTGTCATGTAATCTGACTAAGTGTGGGTGACAGTTATCAGGATTACGCACAGCAATAATAGCAGATATTATGGTAAGCTCACACTGTGCTCTACATAAAGATTCATCCAGTTAATCAGCCGGAACACAAAGTTTGTTTACTGATTAAACTGCATCGATCTACGAGGACAAGAATGAGTTGTTGGATTTAGTGCAGAAAGAAAAGAAAGATTCCTTAAAGCTCAAGACTAACATCAATAGGAAGTCTTTTAGAATAGATTACATAGACATTTGCAGGAAAGTATGCCTAAAACTATTATTTTTCAATCTGACGTGTAACCCCTTGACACCTATTGATGCAATTACGCATCAAACCACTTTGGCTCCAAAATGACCTTAACTTAGCATCTACTTGAAAGCAAAAGCACAAGTTAATTTGTTTTTCATAGCTGAAACAAAATTCAGGTGATCAATGATAAGAAAACAAAGGGATCTTTTTTTGTTGTTGCTAATAACAGATTAGACCACATGGTTTTTTGAACTGCGTCCCACATTAAAACAAACAATACATTGATTTAGAGATGATTCTATTGCCCACTAAAAGTTTTAAAACTCTACAAGTCACAAAAATAACCCTTTAAGTGGTCCGTTACATGAATAAGGGAAGTTAGTGTGGTTGTGTGATGTAATTTTATTCTGGCATGAACTGATCCTCTTTGTTGTTGAGCATCTTCCTCATCAGGAAGCTTTCACCAGACTTCTGAATTTGTGTGTACCTGGCTGACTTGGTGGTGATGATGGTGATGGCTACCATGCATGGGGTGGTGTGGATGATGCTGATGATGGTGCTGGTGGTGATGAAGGCGGCCCTGGGGGCTGAGGGGCTGTGGGAAGGGAGCTGACATGGGAGTGCCGTTGGACAGTGACGGGGGGGCTGATGACAGAAAAACAAGCGGGCGATGGCACATGTCTGCTGCCTTGGCGCAGGAGATGTCTCCTCCGCTGTCGCTGCTGGAGTCTCCCAGGTTGGAGCTCGAACTTTGGGAAAGACCTGGAAACTGTGGAAGAGATCAGGAAGAAGATGGAGACGGCTAATCTTGGACATGTGGTAAAAATAAAGAGGTCACAGGCATAGTTGTTACCTGTGAGCTGACCGCTGCAGCAGCAGAGTTGAGCAAAGCCTCCACAGCATCCTCACAACCCAGGAAATTGTTGACCGGCCCCCTCTCTCTGTCCCCTCTGTCTTGCACCCCTCCCAAGGCTCCGAGCAAAGAGGCGGGGCCTGCCATCTCACCTCCAAACTGCTGTTGCAGAGCAGCCAACCAGATCAGGTCCTCCAAGGAGGCAGGGGTGGGACCCTGAGGGCCTCCATGAGCTGGACTTCCCTCCACAGTCCCCTGGGAGCCAGAGCCGATGCCAGACGTGAAGCTGTTGGAAATGGAAAGGGGGAAGGAGATGGAGGAGGATGATGAGGAGAGGGAGGAAGAACCTGAAGGTGGTGGGTGGGCATCGCTGAGCGTCGGTGAAGGTGGCAGCGAGTTGTAAGGACTGGAGTTCAAGCTGGAGTCCTGCGGGGGGTGGCTGGTGTACGGAGAGCTGGAGGGGTCTTGACTGATGCCAGCTTTGGGATAAGCGCATGACGGGGGGAGTGGAGGAGTGTCAGATTTCACCTCAAATTTTAGAAGATCAAAGTCGTTCAGGTACTCCATGGCAAGGGGGCTGGGGGGCAGAGAAGGCATGGGGAGGGGTGGAGAGGACATGGTGTCTGGTGCTGTTGGAGGGAGCTTCACCAAGGTTTCTCCTTGTGTCAGGATTGTTGGAAAGCCCAATCCTCCGCCTCAGAGCGGTTCATAGACGGCAGCAACAGCAGGGATGCCAGGAAGCCGAACGGTTTATGAGTTTTCCTCAAACTCTTCACGTTCCTCACACCGTTTGTTTTGCTTTGAAGAAAGGAAATAAAAAGATGGTTATTTAAAATAGGAACGTCTCATGTGACATCTTAGGAAGGATGTCTCCCATTGAGGCATCTCAATGGGAGATGTGTGTCTTACTTCTGGGACACAAAGTAAATCTTCTTCTTCCTAGAACTTAACAGTCTTCCCACAATGCATTGTGACTGCCAGGAGGTTTGGCCAGTTCTTAATCAGAGATTTGATTGACCACTGGTTCCTGCAGAGCAATACTTTTGATCAGGAGTAGCACCACTTTCTCAAGAATCGGCCAAAACCTCTTCATGAGCATCTGGTGAAGCTGTTACAAACACAATAAAATGTTTTACGGGTAAAGTGGTAGCCCTGCATGCTGTCGAGTTACCCTAAACCCATTCAGATGAACAGACCACCCAAATGGGCCCAACAAAGCCAATTCCAGGAAATTTCAAAGCATTTTAGAGCTTAATTGACTATTAGTAAGCCGCCACTTCAAATATTTATTACCAAAAACGTAATCAGTCAAATCCAGTTTCATTAGTTTGCGTATATGTCCGTTATCCAACTTAAAAACTGCATTTGCAACGATTTTACCTCCATTTCTTTGAACAAAATGTTTGATTTTGTTGCAAATAAATGAGATTTAAAGTGTGATCACTTTATGTGACTGCAGTAATCTTTAGCACGCCATCCCCAGCCCTTAACATTCACAAGAGCAGGACTTGAGCACGCTTGAACGTGCTCTGAAAAACCTTTAAAACGTTTGTCGCTTTGGCATTTTTTCTTATATTCATACTCATGGTGCAACACGTTGGCCCCTGTTCGTGTTTTCATCAGAAATATTTCAGAGGATTGTCATCCAGGAAAAGACTGTCAGTCATTCAATGAAGATTCTCACTGAATCACATCCAAATGAAGAAGAAATATTGAGAAGGCTTAATCATTTTTGACAGAAAGATTTTCAAGTCTCAAGAGAGCAAATCCAATTACCAAGAGGTTCTGAGTTTAATCCAGAGCCACAGACTTTCTAAAAATGAAGTCAAATACTTTTATGGAGAAGAAATAAAATCAAAGTCAGTTTTTCTGTTCTCAACATAATAATTGTGTTGTTTTTATGTCCAAATGTCGGAACAGGGTTGCACAAAGCAAACAAGCATCTCCTCACAATTTGAATGAAAAGTTTGACATTTCCCATCATTCTACTCTGGTAACCGCATCAAAGAAAGCTAAGCTTTCCCTGTCAACTCTAATTATAGAGCTTCAGATTTAATTGCAACTATTATCAAAATGAACATCTAATTAAAAATCCACCTTTGACTGGTGCCTCTGCTCCATAGCTCATTAGTTTTGCCCCCCATGGCTCAAAATGGGTCGTAAAAGAAAGCAAACAGTGACAGAGCTCCATGGAGGCCTCAGCCTGGCTCTGGACCACGTTCAGCCGAAACAGCCGCCCGCCACAGGGGAAAAGCAGGAGGAAAGCAGGCGGAGAGGAAGGTCTGAAATGAGTTGGACGAAATGGCCTTACCGTTGGTCACAGGGGTGAAGGATGGCTGCCAGCTCTTCTCAACATCCGCAGCAGACACACACACTCACACTAAAAATAATCGACTGACTGGTTGACTGACACGTTTGGAAAGAGACACAGAGTTGTGTGTTTGTGTGTGTGTGTGTCCATGTCAGTGTGTACAGCTCTCTGTCACTGAGTGCCACTGCCCCCTTTCTGTCTCTCCCCTCTGCTGCAAATCCCTGTTTGCAACAATCCCCTCCTCCTCCTCCCTCTGCCTCCCCCTCATCCGTGGTTCATGTATGCTCTCTCTGGCAATGTCTCGCTCCCTCTGCCCCCCCCCCCCCCCCACTCTTTTTCTCTTTTTTATTCCAGGTGTTCTTTCTTTGATTTGTTTCACACCTAAGAGCCCCCACCTCCTCCTTTATTTATAATTGATTCATTGTAACGATTCATTGTAACAACGATTCCATTCAAATCATACTTTGTGGTTGCCGACACGATTCATAGTTGATATTTATTCATTTTGAACGATCCGATTCACTGATCTAAAATGGATCCAGAACATCTTTATCCAAAACTTCCACCAGTGAGACTCAGAAAGAAATTCCTGCAACTGAACAATAAAGCTTTCCAGATTCTTGGATTTCTTCCAGATCATCAAGTGGAAATTAAATCTGTGTCCAAACAAACAAGTAAACTAGAATGAATGTCAAATCCATTCACATGTTAGTTTCCTAAAGTTCACCACTGTTGTTTTTCCACATCCAAAGAATCCAAAGGGAACATTCTTAGAACATTCTAGAACACTGGATGGTCACATGACTTTCTAAATTCAAAGTCTGTCCACACACTGGACTGGAATGATGGACTGATCAGTTATAATGACATCACATGTGTGTTGTTCACTGTGATGGTCATTTTTACCTTATAGTAAAATAAACCAAGATACAGTTCCAAATGGTATCTTCCAATATAGATAAGATTGATTTTTTTAAAATTTTGAAATGACTGAGTTGATGAATCACTAAACCTCTGTTAAAGACTGATGATCATTGCATCACACAGAAAGTAATTCACAAACAGGCTGCGATACACACCTCACATCAATCATCACGTTCTTCCTCACCTCTCCACCTTCAGATCAGAGTCTGCTTTTAGTTCCTCTTCACATGACACAGAATAAAATAATCTGCTGTTTAATGGTTACTTTGCAGGAAACATTCAAATGGTCTTGGATGAAGAAATGAAGCCTTCCTGTGGCAGCAGGACCCATTGCTTTTACCTGAACATGTTCCCAAAGGCGTTGTCATGTTCTTGCTGTGAGCGGACGATCTTTTTTTTATTTATTTTATTTCCAAGGGGTGTAGTAAACTGTTGAATGTTGAGCGTTGTAGTCATGAATTATTTCTGCAGGTTAACAGTGAGGAAGATGAGAAGCAGAGAAGCCTGCAGGCACGTCTGCTCTGTAATTTACTGTGGAAACTGAAAAAACTGGAGATTATTGTCAAGGTAAGCCCCAGACCTCTGCAGAATTTAACAAACTGTTTAAAATATGATGTGAAATGATCAGATGCTATGACAAATAGCAGGCTGAAAACACTGAAATGATATCCATGCAGGTTTTCTAAAGATTCAGCATCACTCTCAACATGTTTTAATCAAACCAGATTCACAATTTGATACTAAAAGGTTTTAATCCTTTACTTTAATTAAACTGAATTCTTGCAGCATTTTGTTTAGTTCCAGATCAAAGTATCATATGTGCTTCTGCATGTATTTCCATGATTATTACTTTTATGCATTTGTTGCATTTATTGGTGTGATGGATGCCTCGTGAGCTCAGCTGGCATTGGGTTGATCCTAATCTAGGTTTATTGTTATAAAAGCAGAACTGAAATGTGTGAGTGACTTTTCACGTCCGTCTCGACAACAATCATGGGTTTTCAATATTGCTGTTTAGTTTTGTTGTGTGTAGAATATGTTACAGGGTTACTGATTTTCAAAATGAAGCTCAGTTTTACCAAAAAATTATTGTCAGACAAGGTAAAAAGAAACCTTTTACACCGTTTTAAGTGTTTCTAGTCCAGTTTATCCCAGCAACAACAACAGTTCAAAGGATTAAACTAATTTGTGGATTTAATTACCCATGGCTGTGGTTAAGAAATCACTCCTGTTTTCTTATAGAGTAGAGGTGATCAGTCAGAATAATATTCCTTGTATTTTGAAGCATTCTAGGTATAACACGCATCTTTAGGTGCTGGGTACATCTGATCAAGGACAAATACAAATGTATAATATCTGAAGAGAAAAATACAAATAAAGATTAATAACATGAAAAAAACTCTGGCCAATAGGACACATTTTATTCAAATGAACTATTATTAATATTCAAAGTTTTTCCAATTATTTTTTTCAAAAAAATCTTACCTAGTAAGTTATTGTTTCTTAGATCAAGTTTAGTCACTTAGACTCAAAAGTAGACTAATGTATTTGATGAAAAATAGAGTAATGCATTGACAAAATTAAAAAAAACTGCAATGAAAACAGGTTTTTGGAGGAACTGATGAAGTTCTGCATCCTGACAAAAAAAGTGCTGATAATGACACAATGAATGAAAACATTTAGCAGCTAAATGCACCAGTTCAACGTTTTCTTTAATTGTGTTAATTTTTAAAATTTTGCCTCTTACTTTGTCTCTTTTACTTCCTGCTTTCTTTTAGGAAATACACAACTGGAATTTCATTTCATGGGTTGTCAGTCATTTCTAGTCAAATTTATTTAATTTAGAATTTCTTTCATATCTGGTCTAACTCTAAAGAAAATAAAATTAATTTTTTGGTGTGTGCTTGTACATGTTTTATGGATACGTAAAAAATCTTTTTTGTAGATGTTTAAAACACTAATTTGGATGGATTCTAAAACTCTTGAATCATCTAAATCCACAAACCAAAGAAATGCTCAATAAGCATTTCTCAGTGCTCCTTAAAAGCTAAACTTGTTAATCCAGAGTCTCTATGTGTCTTAGTGGTGTCTCGTTGAGGAATCAGTGAGTTAATAGCGCCTTCACAAATCTGATTTATATAGTAAACAAACCCTTAATGCCAGCAAACATGCTGAGTCATGCACAAAATGTGCAAAACTAAAAACAAAAATGTTTTATTTTGAAAAAAAAGTGGGATTAGTTGAGCAAAATTCCAACATTTAAAGGAAGAAAAGAAACACACATCTCAAAGGTTTATTACGAAAAAAGACCCCTCAAAATTGTGTTCCTGTTACCTCTGCTCCGTTTTAACCTCTCTATCTGACCATCATTTGTGCGTCCGGGGAAAGCTTAGCAGCTAAACCAACAGGGCCTCCCGTGAGGGTGAGAGACAAAGAAAGGCAGAGACATGGACATACTTACCTCATACTTTGTGACAAACACCACCTCCTCTGCGTCTGCAGCGGCTAACATTTGTCCTGCAGCCTCTCCGGACTCCTGAGCCTCGCCAACTGACTCCATGGCGTTTGTGCAGACTCATGACACAACCTGCATTTAGGTAATTAGATCTTTTCACAGAGCCACACTGCTGATGACAGTGTTGGATGGAGACAGTGTCGGTCGTGGTGGCTGTATTGATTGTTTTAATACTATAGTTAATCCGTTTTACAGCCATTCACTGACTGTTAAGAGATTCTGTAAAGCTGTAGATTAAGTATAAAAGGTAGAATTAATATCACATATTGCTTGATTTTAAAGCCCAGCGCAAATTAGTTGAGCTGAACATGAGCCAATGTTCAATTACATATTTCCTCAATTGGTAAAACACTAAACCCTATTGTCTGAAACAAATGCTCAGTTGCCTGAACCCACTGATTAAATCAAACATTTCCTTTGGCAAAACCATAAGCACTTCTCACCTGTTTAGACACAACTAGCCAACACATGTCATTGTGATACACCCGTGCTGCACAAAGGTGTGCACAGGTGACAAAAGTCAAACATGAAGAAAGCACAGGTGTCACCGCTTGAACACAACAACTCAAAACTGATCACACTTGTGAATAATGGAGTTGAGAGAACATTTTCCTCAATCACATGTGAGATGCTCTGTGAGGGCAGCAGGCTGAGCATCACAACTATGTTGTTTGGGACCATGTGAGTTTTCACAGAGCCCTCCAGGTTAGAGAGCGGTTCAATATGAACCAAGGTTTGATCAATCTTTGCCTTCCCACGTACTCCGCTTTCCGTAACAGGGGGGTGGCATGCCAAGCCTGGATCCGGCATGCCAGAGGTTTTTTCCCCCCGTTGCCAGCCAGACAAAACCTTAGCCTGTGGTGTGGATGAAGTCCTGTGGCCTGACCCAGTTCGGAGACATGATGCTCTGGCACTTAATTTTTACTTGTAAACAAGTGACAAAATTGTTTGTTTTAACAAGTGCTACCTGTGAATGCCCAAAATGTCTGTTTGCTTTTTTTTGTACAAGTTTTCTGCAACATGCATTTAGCGTACAGTAAACAATAAACTTTGTTTTTTCCAGCTTGATGTCCTGTTGTGTTGTCTATTTTTCTACGTAGTGTTTACTGACTGTTAGATGTTGCTCTTAACCCTTGTGCTATCCTAGGCACCTTAACGTTGGGAGTTGGGTCATCTAGACCCACTAGACAGTGCTCTGAACCTTTTTTCTTCAATGATTTGTGATCTTCACTGGTGTCCATGGATTACATGAAATCTTTCCACCTTTATCCACCTTTGTCATGGTAGGGAGAACATGTCGATGTAAGGGTGGGATCATCTTAGATAGCACAAGGGTTAATCTAGACTGACTCAGGGCACGATTGTACAGAAAAGTTCAGTTTTGAGCACAACTGTTTTGAGGTGAAAGTTTGGTTTTGCAGGAAGAGTTTGACGTTTTGTGACTGTAGCCTGAAAATTGGGTTTTGTGTTCACAGTTTAGAGAAAAAGGGGAGCAGCTTTCAAGAAAAGGGTCTTAAAAATCTAGAAACGCTGTAAATTAAGCCTTTGGTTTAAAATAAACAGAAGCAAATATTAAAGAAAACTAAAACATGAAAATATCAACTTTTAATAAAACAGCTTAGGGTCTAAAAACATATCTTTGTAGAAACTTGAGCATTTTCCTAGAATGCTAATCTACTATACTTGCATTTGCATCCATCTCAGTTTGGAAACTGTCTGTTCCACGGGTCCCCCAGCTGAGCAGCAGGAACACCAAGAACTATGTTTACCATTTATATCCAGTCTCAGTCTGGTAAACTTTCAGGTTTTATGGTGAAACTTGTGTCTCTGCAAACTACTGACAGCTTCTCCAAGCTGTTCTATTTTCTTCTTTTCCTGCAACTAACAGCAGATAGACTCCAAAATTGAGAATAACAGTTTACTTTTACAAGTTTTTGAGCCTGCAGTGAAAACAGGATTTGTCTACTGCTTCTCCACAAAAACGGCATAATCTCCAGGGCTAGACTGAGATAAATGAGAAACTATATCTTGTTAATTGGACTGAACTGACCCTTTAAGCTTCAACATCAGCCGTTATTGCTCAAAACCCCATGAATGGGACGCTGACCCCTCTGTCACCCTGCTAGCCTGGGTTTCATAGCCTTCAGCTTTTATCCTCTGAGAAGATCTTGAGGCCATGATAGGTCAAGATACATGATCTGCTCATCAGGGAGAACTCCAGGCAGATCCAGGTCCAGCTCAATGCTGTTTGCATCTTTAGAGTAAAGATCAAACCTGCGATTTCGTCTGAAAAAAAACAAGACATGACTGGAGGAGAGCAGGCAGACAGCACAGAGGGAACGAGAGAGTGATGGAGATGAGTGGAGGTCTGCACTGTTTGGACAGATGGTGTGGGGTGGAGGCCTGTAGGGTCCCACTAACTCTGTCTTATTCCACAGATACATGTCCTAATCCCAGCTAACTCTGTTACAAGCAGCCGGCTTACACGTCTCACCTCACACTCCCCCTCTTCCTCTCCTACCTCTGTCCTCTTCACTCTTTAGTCACAGCATCGGCTGGCCCTCCGGAAGAGAAGTTAGAGCCAGCAGGGAAGCTTTTTCGTTTGATCTTTTTACATTTTTAGCTTTCAAATAATACAAACAATATTTAATTGATGAAATAAATAAACAAAGGCATTTTTACACCTTTATCCACTCAAAAACCATTTTAATGTTTAATGCTGAACATTTGTGCAGCATCGCCCTTTCGGTTGTTGGAAGATGATGATGAGTTATGGAGTTTCTTGGTTTTGTGTATTGGTGTGGTCTGCACACAGGTTGGTTCAGAACTTCTGGGTTGAATCCATACTGTGGTTAAAGCTGCACTCTGTGGGTCTGAAACGCACAAGGCCTTCCCTGAAGCACATGTGGAAGGAGGTGGTGCTGCAGAACTATTTTATCTTCCAGAATTCATAGTTTCTTCAAAATACAAACCTGCTCTCACGAACATTGACTGTATATGAGAACTGGACTGGGGAAGGACCCCCCCAAACAGGAAGTACCCACTGTTTTCAAGAAGCCAAAATCCCATAGACTTTCATAGAGAAATAAACAGTCATTCTATTAGTTAGAGTGAACCTTCTTACTCTGATACATTTTTTTAACATGTTCTTGGTAATCTTATTTTTTTCATGATATTTTGCTTCTGTAGTTTAAGTAATTCAAGTTATAAACTGACCAATCAGATGCCTTAATAAAAGCATGTGGCCCCCACGTCCAATGGGCAAAACGTTTGATTGACAGATTCTCCAGAGCCTGCTTTCAGTGGAAGATGTGTGGAGTTCCAACAAGGGCACTGTCATGTCTCGTCAGTCTTATGTTATGTCCTAATGTGCGTCACCTGTGTCGTCTCTAAAACACTAACTCTCTTCTCATTTCAAGCCTTGTTACTTCCTGCCTTAGTGTGTTTCCCTCCAGGTGTGACTGTCTAAGCCTCCCTGATTGTTTCCACCTGGGATTCCCACCCTTGCATCTTACAGCTCTAAACTCTGCATCTGAGTCCAGCCTTGAGTTCTGTCCTGAAATGCACTCCTGATTGGTGGGAGAGGTTGCCGTAGAAACAATGACTCCAACCGACTCAGATCAATCACTGCTTACTGGTGACGTCTAGTTCCAACATGGTGGCGTCCGTACCACATAAAAATGGCGACTGAATTGACCGAAATTGGTTGGAGCCTGAGGTGAACCAGTTTTAAGGGTGATGTCACACGCACTCAGTTCTGTTTCATATAAAGTCCATGCCCCCCCCCCCCCCCCTTCCACTAAGCCCTGGAGGACACAACGTTGGTAAACACCAACCTCAATGTCAAATTTGGACCTGTCTGACCACAGGACTCCGTCCCACTTTGAAACAGTTCATTTGAGATGAATGCTGGCCTCCAGGACGCCGCGGTTCTTCCAGACCCTGTTTAACTATGGCTTCTATTCTTCATGAAAGGGATTTAGTTTTCATCTACACAAAGATTGTATTTGCCCACAGAGGTTTGTGAAGAATGTCTGGATCATTTTTATTATCAGTGACACAATTGTGATGCAGTCATCTGAGGACCCAAACGTTTCCAACAAGGAGTTTTAGCCTTGTCCCTGACACACAGAGATTTCTCCAGTCTCTCTGTGGCAAAGTTCTGCACTGTGGGAATAAACAATAAAAATCCTTAGTTGTTTAATGTCAAGAAGCTGTGATTTAAAAATGATGCACTACTTTCCTGTTCCCCCCATATACTTTACTGAAACATCATCCGGACACCTCGTGGCTCTCTGAGGGTGTACCGTCGTTCACAATTCTCCAGTTTGAAGGATTTAAATACAATCAATGACCAACGTTTCAAAATTAATAAACATCTTAAGGTAGTGTCGTTTTCTTTTTCACAGAAACATTCTGCACATATGTGGCCTTAATAATCAATAATTATGATTTACTTCTCTCATGTTTGTTTAATCTGAGTGTTTTTGTAACAGCCATGTAATCCATCACTTCAACTCTTAATCTGAAAACTGCCCATTCAAATCTAACTTTGAGCTTGTGGAGCAATGAGATTACACATTTTATACCTCTTAAGCTATTTACTAACGTTTATTGATTTTGCTCCAGACCATTATGAAGAAGCTTTTTGTGTGTGTGTGTGTACGGATGTGTGTTTAATCATGTTTTCAACACGTGGGGTCTCACTGTGAGCGCCCTTATCAGGCTAGTCATGGGATTAGAGCTGATTCTCCCCCTGACACCAGTGTCAGATTAACAGATACCACATAAACCGTCTGTAATATACGCATAAGCTGTCAGTACTCCTGCTATTATCTCACCCACTGCAGCTTCCACCCTCATCTGATCAATGAGCACCCTCAGCACCATTGATTATTTTCTGATGGATACTGGTTGATACTAAGATGTGAGACTGTGGGCCTTTGATGGAGTTTACTTAATAATTTGTCCAGATATGACAGTTTACACAAGATTCTATTCTTAGCATCAATCCTAGCTTTTCAAAAATAAATGTTTCAACTGTTCTGTATTTGAAAAATAAAATCTAACTTTGCCTGAAAAGACAATCCCAGGTTTTTGGTGTGGATTTAGTGCAGCAGCAGTTACGGCAGATGTTTCTATGGATCCAAGCAGACAGCTTAAAGTGTCCAAATGCCCGTGTCAACACTGATCATAGGAACAAACAAAAAGTATTAGACGACTTTAATCTTAAAAAACACACTCACAGACAGATGAACAGAGATAGAAATCTGGGATGGCAGCAGGGCGAGAGACAAGAGACATGGATGGGGAGGATGAGGAAGAGAGGGATGAATGGATTAAGGTGGTCGATACTTTGGCTGCTCTCCCAGACTGAGAGATGACACTAAATCTGTTAATTCACTCACCCTCTCCGCCCCTCCCTCCTTCCTCGCTCTGATTCTCGTCCCCCCCCCCCCTCCTCCCAGGATTAAGACATTTTTACTGTCATTCTGATCATCACACCAAGTCTGTAATCTGTCAGAAGTTTGGATGCTTTTTCACAGAACGTGTCATGAAATAGTCAACAGGTTGTTTGTAAAACACTAACAGTTAATGGAGGCAGTAAAACTGCAGATCTGTCCGCAGTGGCTACAGAACCGGTGTATTCTTTGTGTTATATTGTTTCCTCATTTCAAACTGTGGAGACAGAAAACATTTGTCAAAATCAGCTTCAATACATAATATTGAGCAGCTTCAAATATCTGTTTAGCATGCCTCATAGTGTTCTCAGCAGCTCAACTGCTTTGAAACTTTAAACACAGTACAAATTTCACACTTCCTCTCGCGGTTTTTTGAAAAAGTTCTCCATAATTCTTACAAGATTGTACTCTTTTTGAAATAAAAAAAGCATGGTCAGTAAAGCTTGTTGTTCTTAAAGCATTAACTCTGCCTATTCATTGCAGCTGTAAAACAATAATTTACAACTTTTCAAATGGGCTAAAAATTGACATAAACATTTTTTTAAACGCTAATACTTCCAATTTGAATGGGAAATGGGGTGTCGTTTCTAAAGTTACTAAGTCAAATGTTAACAGCAATATTTTTGGTTATCTCTAAACTGATTCTCTCCGGACTGTTGCCCATTAGCTAGTGTTATTCTGATTCAAGACATGTCCAACTTGCTGGCTAAGCCGTTTGGTGGCTATTCTTTTGTAAATTGGCTTCTTCTCAGGGCATTTCTACAATTCAGAGACCTGTCGGTAAAGCCCATTGACTGTATATTATAAGTGGACTAATCGTGTTTGATGTCACCCATAGAAAATGCCTTTGTTCTGGTTCCAACGAAAGGAAATCAATTCAGTTGCCATTTTTCCATGATATGTTGCTTGCCATGTTGGAAGCGGACATCCTCAAAAAGCCGTGATTGGACCGTCTACAGTTTTTTGGCAACCACTTTGTCCAAACAGGAGTGAGCACATTAGAAGACCACACCCTTTCCACTAAAATACGGGGTCTGGAGAAGCTGTCAATCAAACGCTTTGAGCGTTCGACGCGTGGACACCTACTTTTATGGAAGCATCTGATTGGTCAGGTTATGACTTGAATAATTTGCGCAACAGCAAAAATATCATGAAAAAAAATTAGTATTAGCAAGAACATTAGCAAAAAAGCTATCAGAGCAAGAATAGAAGAAGGTGGCTTCTTACTCTACCCTTGAGTGTTGCATAAGTCTTCACTGCACCTGTCACTCGCAGAACGTCCGTAGAAAAAATTTGCATGAAGGTTTTCACCCTACAAGTTCACCAATGACCATGATATATTGTTGGGACCACCTGCATACTAGAGGTTTGATCAGTTTTCTCCTGTAATGACTGCTGTGACTGGGGCATTACTGAAATATTACCTCTAATGTGACCCCCCCACTTAGATGACATAAATGGGAGACTTTAAACTGAACATTATTCCTTTTAATGAACCCCTACACTGACCCTTTTAATGAAAATGAAGCGTAAAGGAAAACAGTGTAGAAGATAATGGCATCAGCTAATTGAAACTTTGATTCTCTTTGATGTGCCACACAGAAAGCTGGAGAAATGACACTAATGCCTAAACCTTGAAGCAACAAAAAACCTGCAGTGATGACATACATATGATCGTATTTTGGCGGCAACAGGATGAAACGTTTTAAAATAAAAGTCAACATTTTAAGGTATTTATTTAAATTGAATTCAATTAAACGGTAACGCTTTAATAAACGTCTTTAATAAACTATTTATAAGACATTAACAGGCACTAGTAATGTTTTAGTAAGCCGCTTATAAGTACATTAGTTAGCATTAGTAAATGTCTTACAACTGACTAACAAGTTTAAATAGGCTGTTTATAAATACATAAACATGCATAAGTAATGTGGTATTAAGATGCTCATAAACACATTTATTAGCATTTTTTAATCCTATTCACAAGCTATTTATAAATTACTTGTATTGGTTTAAAAAATAAATTAACAGTTCTCTTACGAACCGTTTATTAAGTGTTTTGCAGCCCCCCCAATCTAAAGCGTGACCAAATAGGAGGTGATTTTTACAAGCCATTTATAAATTGCTTACAGAATTTACCCAGCTAAAATGTTTATTTAAAATAGATTTAGATTAAACATTGATTCACTGTAGTTTTTGATGCAATTCCCCTGAAACAGTCATCCATCTCTTTTGGTATTGTTCTAAAGTTAAAGTGTTTTGGCAGAAGATGTGTGATGTCATTAATGATAACATTGATTCTTGTCTTGTTTTATTCTGGAAAGATGTCTTTTATCAAATATGTCTAATCTCCAAAAATATACAAAAGGACTCTGGTTTACTTTTACTTTTAAATCTCTTGTTCATTTTGGCCAAATTTTATATTCGTAAATGTAAATTCTCTGGTCGAAAACCCTGTTTCATTGTGTTCTTTTTTGAGTTAAACCAGGATATTTATAGTATTTCGTAATTCTGAGAAGCACAAAGCAATCAAAACCTTGTCCATGTGATAGATTCAACATTTTCTCGTAGAGTTGAACCCCCTACCTTATTTCTATTTCTATTCTTGTTTTTTTTTGAACATGTGTGTATTTGATATTTGTAATTATGTTCTTATTGCATACCTGCAAGGAAATACTAATAAAATAAGTAAATATATAAATTGCTTGTATGGCATTAATAAATATATTAACAGTTGCTGTATTTAACAGCTGGACTTACATTTTTTTAAGTCCAGCTGATAAGACTCAACCTCCAGACTACACCACCTGAATGAACGAGAAACCTTTATTGACAGTTTGAGTGTTTTGCAGCCTCCTAAACTGTGGGATATGTTTTGTTGCAAAGAACCATAAAGTACAGAATATGAACAGTGACCTTTATAACACCAACCAAAGCCACAAACATATAACAAATCTTCAACACATCAAAACAAAAATGTGAAATGTGAGACTTAGGTACTGTCCATTACAGATTGGGCCTTAGTGTACGGTGGCCCAGAAGGGTCACAACACAACACATTTCAAAGTAAACAAATTTTAATAAGCTTCAAAATGTTTGCACTCAGAATTTGCCCTTTCCAAGGGGCAGTAACTGTCCACAAGCAGTTTATAAATGGCTCGTAAGGATCAACCCATATTTGGTCACGCTTTAGATTGGGGGGGCTGCAAAACACTCTATGTACTGAAGACACTTTATCAGCTGAATTCAGATGCGATGATTGCTGGGGTGGACAGTGTTGAGCGAAACTATATCAGTGTCTACTTCTGAGAGAGTACAACAGAAAATATATTTGCAATTGTGTAAAAGCCAAAGGAAAATGATTACATCTAACACTTGAGAGTATAAGAAAAGTGTTTTAAAAAAGCTCAGATAACAACATAAAGAAGCAGACATGCAGAAATGTCCCAAGAACCACCTCATATCAGAAATGAAGGGGGGTGGGGGCTTAAAAATCATTAGATTGTACACTTCAGGAGGACCTGAATGGGCTGAAGCAGTAGCTAATGGTGGAAGTTGTAAAAATAACACAACTCTCCAAGTGGGTTAATAGTTGTCAGTCCCTCATGATTCAGTTTTGTTTGTCATGTTTCTGTGTAGTTCTTTGCTTTTTGCTCATGCGTTCAGCTGTTTAAACATTTATTAAGTTTTGCTGTTGCTTTCCTCCAGTTTCTAGCATTCCTCCACAGCCTCACAGTGTGACCTTCACAGTGAAATGTGGCAGAAACTGGTAACAACACAGCTGTTTTAATATGATGTCAGAGAATCTAGTCAGGTAATTTGTCAATGTATATGCATTAGTTTTAAGGGCCACATGATGTGTTAAATTGTTAAAGCAGCGTTGCTCCTACAAAAGGAGAACTGAGTAAAAGTGTGTGCTGGGTTGCGTGCAGCAAATGCTGGGCAGCTTCGTTAAAACAGTAACTGTCCGCACTTGAGCCACTTAATCTGATCAACAGGCTGCTTGGCCAAAAGGTGACTCCAAAGGCAGCCCCTCCTGTCACTTGTTGGGGAAACGGTTCCCATGACAACTCAGCGGAACAGCTCACTTGTGACTTTCTGTAGACATATTTCCTAATTGCATAAAATTACATAGCACCCTAATTTTCCCTGTAAAGTGATGTTCTGACAGCTTGGGGAACATTGTAATTAGATCAGTGCATGCAAAGGAAGATGGCTTTTAAGTCAGATAACAACACAGAATGAATCTTTTTGCAGCTCTGAGGAGCGATCAGAATTCTAAGGCCCTTTTAATTTGCCATGAGGCGGTGGATTACTGTACGAGGACAGTCCTGTGTGTTTCTTTGGTTTGCCTGCATCCATTTTTTCAAATCCATTTTCTTCTCTTCCCACACATTTTCTCTGGCTCTTTTTCCTTGGCTTTTAGGCGACCATGTTGCTTGGTAACAAGCGGAAGAATGATGAGAAGAGTGGGACGTGTTCATATGCCTCCTGTGGGATGTAATGTGTCCCCACATCAGCTGAAAAGAAAATACTCGGTTGGCCTTGTAACCACAGCAGGGCAGTTTCTGTGTGTTTGAGTTCAGAAATTAGAAAAATTTTGGAAACATCAACTCTTCGAACACATTTCAAAGCTCAGCCTTGCTGTGAATTGTTTTTTGCATTTGGGAAAGGAAAAATGTTATCAAGTTTGATCCAAAATAGACAAAACTTGAGATGAGTTTTCACACCTAAGTTAAGTTTTTATTAATCATTTTTTTGTTGCAAGTCAGAGATAAGAAATCCCACATTTTCTGTAGGAGTGATGCAGAGGCTCAGCTCATATTCAGGTTTTAAAGCTATGATCTGCTTTAAAAAGTGGTTTCAGGCCATGACACTTTACCTTTGAAATAAATCAGAGATTCAAACGTTATAATGTCAGACATTAACAACCCTTGTATCATTGAAAGCAAAATCTTCTGGGGGATATTCCTGATATGAAAAGCAGTGATGAACTACAATATTTGCATGTGCAAAATGAATGCAAGGATGAATCTCAGTCATTGGAAACGGCTTCATCATCTCCTCATACTCCTAAAACATTTCTCACAGCAAAATAAAAAAAACAACCTTTTCCTGCATCTTAGCAGCTGAAACACAAATATATATATATATTTATTTAAATTAGGGAAAAAGGTCACAGCCCAGTTGCTAATGACAACCTGTGAGACCGCCTCTTTTGTGTTTGTGTATTTCTGTGAGTGATTGCTTCATCTGCAGGAATCAGACGCCCCCTGCTGTTTCACATTCTTTGACGTGACGGTGCCCCACATCGCCATGCCAACTGGAGGGGGATTTCTGAAGACAGGAGGTAAATTTATCATCAACGCACGATCACACCAAATCAAAGCAGGGATTTGGAGGCTTGTTACAGTAAAACCAAAATTGGGTAACCTGTCATTTTAATGACTTCTGTTTTTAGGGATCAAAGTGAGAAATCACAAGATTACTGCACTAATTAGAAGCAATTCCATTATGATGCCTTTTTTTCTAAAACGTCTTTTTTTGTACAGTATACAAATTTTTGTCGGTTTTTCTTTTTTTCAGCATTCAAAAAGCTGCAAATGGTAACAGTTCCTTTAGAAAATAGAGAGTTTAGACTTAAAATCTTTGTTAATTCCAGTTTTTAAGGCACTTTTATTGTTGTACCAGTCCACTCTTATGTAATCTTGCTAAAAAATTGAGCTACGTCCCTCTAATAACAGATCCCAAAGATCAGTTTTTGTTTTCCGTCCATCCATCTTCCTCCTCCTTTCCGGGACCGGGTTGGGGGGGCAGCAGTCTAAGCCCAGACTTCCCTCGCCCCGGCCACTTCCTCCAGCTCTTCTGGGGGGACCCCGAGGCGTTCCCAGGCCAGGAGAGAGACATAGTCTCTCCAGCTTGTCCTGGGCCTTCCCTGGAGCCTCCGCCCAGTTTTTGCTTTGTTCCCAAAAACATGTCTTTAGCCTTCCAGAAAGGAAAAATCCCTTCTCTATATTATTCAATATCCCCACACAATAAAAAATGTGGCTGCTGAGGATGTGCATCATCTTAAAGTAAATCTGAAACAAACAATAAAAGAAAATGTAGCTTTAAGTCACAGGTTTTTTTTCCTTGTGTTTTATTCATACAGTGAAGGAGCTCATACATAATATTTGTTTTCTCTATAAAATATATCACCTTTCAGTTCCTGAAAGCAAAACTGTGTATAAATCATCAAGTTTTATTTAATAAGAAGCAACTCATTTTAAGTGTCAATCAAGGCAACCAAACCAGATTAACGATCAAATGCACCGCAAGTTTAAGAAATCACATTCTACTGAGGAAACCTTTTTATCTTTCTAGCAAAGCATCGGAGCACACCTAGGCTTTGCTGAAGAAGCAAATGCTGATAAATGACTGACGCCACAAAAAAAGTTGAGCAGGTGAGGGCAAAGCAAAAAGACAAGACGTGGTTGGGATGAGAAAGTGAGCGTTGGAGCAGGGATGCATGACTGCTGCTCTATAATGCCTGTCGTGTTTTCTCCCAGACCCGCCATCCTGTTTGTTTATCTGCTGCATGAAATTCTCCACTGATGTCATGACAACCATAGGCGGACGTCTCAAGCATCACAACAGCTCACTCTGATCAGGCGGCGAGGGGATGCTCTCTGTGAGGGGAAAAAAAACCACAAAAAAGCCGATGTTAGTACTTATTAACGTTGACTTTGCAGCTGTTAGAAGCCTTCCTTCTATTCATTAAGGGTTTTATCTCACTGGACATTTGAGAGCAGACATTCAAAACGCCTTCAAATCATCGTAATTTTGTTGTAAAATTTGTAACAAACATTCCCTCTAAACAGTCCAGAAGTGTCTGACTGTGTCCACAATTTATCTCAAAGAGTTGGAGACTGAAATGAGAATTTCCTTTTTTACTTAAGTTATAGTAATCTCATTTCAGAGTAATAAAGCTCACATAGAAGTAAAAGAAAATCTATGAAATAATGAATAAGAGCAAAATTTAACAAGTTAAAAAATTACTTAAGTAATGCGTAACATTTTGACAGGAGCATATTTGTTTTCAATTTGTTGTTTTGAATTATGCCTAAGGAATTGACCGAATTGGAAACATCTAAAATAAAGCCTTTGTTTTATTTGTAATAAAACGTTTGTTTCATTATCTTAGGTTAAAAAGCATCTCTTAGCAGTCAATCTAAGAGATGTAAAGTATAATGGACAGTATACAAAAAAGTAAATGTACTCAGCTCTGTTCACAAAACCAAATGAAGATTTTTCATTCATTGATCACTTTTGGGGTCACGGGGTCACTGGAGCCTAACCCACCCACTGTTGGGCAAAGGCGGGGTACACCCTGGGCAGGTCGACAGTCAGTCGCAGGGCCACAGTCACGCACATTCACGCCTAGGAACAATTTAAATTAACCAATTAACCTATGAAGCATGTTTTTGGACAGTGGGAGGAAGCCGGAATGCCTGGAGAAAACCTAAGCAAGCACGGGTTAAACTAGCAAACTCAACACCCCATTGGTGATTGTGTTTCAGGGCACCAGTCAGTCCCCAGCCAGGACTGGTGCCCTTTTTGCTGTGAGGCAAGAGCGCTAACCACTGCGTCACCATGCAGCCCAAAAACTAAAAAAACTTGCAGAGATTGAATGCTTTGGTTGAATAAACATTAAATGTAATTTTTAAAACTGTCCTGTGACACCAGACATGTTAGAAAATCGGACGTGTGTGGCAACAAAACTGTTTTCTTTCCTCCTCTTTTTACTAGAACAAACACAAAATCTGTCTCTGTTACTTTTTTCAGCATGAAAAAGGGTTTTATTGTAATTTAGTTTACAACAAAAATGATATTTTCCTGAACAGAAAGAACATTTCTGTTAGGACCTTATCCGATCCTTTCACTGGCGGGGAGTGGAAGCTGCTCAGCAGGTTTCTGAAGCCCAGCTGTGTTCCAGCTCACAGGAAGTGACAACTAGGCAAAAGCCGCTCAGGGCCATCTCAATTAAGAAACAACTTTTTTGTAATTTTGTGCCTCCACTCGGTGAGATACCACCCTCATGTCAGTGACACACAAACACACATAGAAACATGGAGACGTGTACCAGACAAGTCCAGAGACTTATTTCTGTTCTGTGGCAGTCTAGGTTTTTTCACTGGGGGTTTGCGATGTTGGGGCTTCTCAAGGTTATTAGGGCTTTCCCTGTCAGTGCCTGAGTTCAATGAGCGACAGGAGACACAGATAGACAGTTAGATTCAGACGCACACACAAACAAAAGCAGAACACACAAATCTTTAAAGCTCAGGAATCTGACACAATGCAAAAAAGACACTGGATGCTCAAGAAATCTCAGCAGGAAATACACATTTCAAGCAAATCTGGTTTTAAAATCGACATTCCTTTTATACATTCTCAGTCATAGCTTTGTAAATGAATGTAAAGTATTGCTCTTACTCTTTGGAAAGGAAGGATATGAAAACGTGATGGTACCTGCATCACAGGACATCGCCTTCCTGTTCCTCTGAGGTTTCACTGGAGCCTGAGGCCTCAGCCCCTCATCACCTGAGAACAAGCATGACACACTTTTAGGAAATCCTCTATTCCCGCACTTTTACATGTTCTCCAAGCATCAGATATTTATTTGTTCATATAAATGTCTTCACAGCATCTCATGGCTCTGCATTGACATTTTTTGAATCACGGCAAAGTCTAAGCTTTTTTGGGTCAGAACCTTGACTTGCAGCTCTGTCCGGCAGCCCATGCTTGTTGATGGGAGGTGGAACAGGAGGGGGAGGCAGGTTCCACTCCGACTCCTTTGGAAAAATGAAATGCGAAGAGCTTTTCGACTGAGAAGAGAACTAGAAAATACAGAAAACGGAGAAATTCATTAAGAATGAGTGCACAGAGGAGGAGTGTGGAAATAGAGATTCCTTAAATTAAATTCTGGTCTCTAATAATTTATTGTTATAAAGACCCACTCGAATGAAAATGGTGTTTTTGGTGTTTTTAACGTGTTCTTGTAGTATTTTTTCTTATGATGGAGGACCTGTATGAGGAAAATTATGATTGCCTTTCTGAGGATTTCTTTATTCAAATTGATGTAATCAGGAGCAGATGAAAAATGTCATTAAAAAGGATGTAGTACCATCTACAATCGGTGGGCCACCAGCTTCCTGCTCCGCTCCATTCTGATTCATCCACAAATAGATCCATGAACATCTTTGTTTTTCTTGTCTGAGCTGGATTAAAACTGTATGACTGCATAGCTCCAGTATTGCCTATTTTTGGTTTTTGTTGCACTGGTGATGTAAGGTTGGGGTTTTGAGGGGCTGTAAGCTAGCGGTAGAGTGTGTGAACAATGTGATGATGGAAAATGAGTGCAGGCTAACTCCTGCCCACAACTCAGAGGTGATTTTTTAATGAACTACTGCTCCTCTGCAGAAACTATGTCCTAGAAAACAATACAGGTTTTTGGATTTTGGATAAAACGGCATCATCATAATTAAAAGATCACTGGGAAAACTTTTATAATACATCAAAGGATGATCAGAACAGGAATTAAAAGTATTCTGATTATTTTCTATAGCAGATCAGGTAATATTTCATGTACATAAAATGTTTTTAGGGTTAAATTAACCTTTTCAAGAGCTGAAAGGGGTTGACCGTCAGAATCTTGTAGTTTTTCTTTCTCTTTCCTCTCAACTCTTTCACAATCCGTCCCCTCATCTCCGTCCTCCTCTGAACCAAAAAACAACAACAACAACAAAAGATGATATTGTCATCCGGGCATGAGTAGAATGTCGCAGTGACAGGCTCTGGAGGAATCTGTCGTACCTGGAAGAGCGTCTGAGCTCTCTCGTCGGGGCCTCTGCCTCAGCTTGGACAGGTTGGGTTTACTACTTTGTGGTGGAGGATCCGGTTTCGATAAACAGACACGACTGACACCTCCTCCTGTACTGCTCCTCCATCCTTCAGCTGGACCTCCTCCCGCATCGGGACTCGCGCCTTTGTGGCCGTCCATGTTCTGTGGGGACCAGTCTACTGCCTCTTCCTCTCTTTTCGGGGCATCGTCCTCCTGGTTTGGCGAGGGCGTCCTGTCCGACGGATACGGAGGCAACGGCCTTTGGCACAAATGAAACGCTTTGACTTGTCTGTCTGTCTTTCTGCTTAGCTGTCTGCTCTCCGTCCATTGACCGTCCACTTGTACGTCCATCTGTTTGCTCTCTGACCACGACCTTTCCATCTGTCTGCCACCCATCCACTGTCTCTCCATTTTCCTGTCAATCTGTCTCTGGGTGTGTCTGTCCACTGTCCACTGTTTCTCCATGTGTCTGCTCTCAGTCCAGTACTTCTCGGCTTGTCTGTCTGTCATTCTGAATTCTCCAAAAGTTCTGTCTTTGTCCCTTCCGGGCCGGGCCTCCATCATCCACTCTTTGTCCGCCAGAAGCACTTCTGTTGCCCTCTGTTTGTCATCAGCCCAGTACTTGTCCATCTCTCCCGGCTGTTCAAACACAGCGTCTACTTCAGAGATCTGTCAAAGACAAAACACCGTTCAGTCAAAAACCTCAGGGGGGTTTGCACTAATAAGTATCGAAGCGAGAGTACCTCTCTGGGAGAATAGAAGGGGTGTTTTCCTGGGTGAGGGATGCTTGGCACAGGTGGTGGACTCACAACAAGACCACTTTTCCCCTGATAGTCGTTCATTTTCCCATCAGACCCCTTGCTGGGAGATCCCACTCTGGCAGCAGGGCGTGGAGGCTGGAGGAGGGTGTAAACATTCTCCAAGGCTGTCCTAAAATACATCATGTGTGTATCATGAGAGATCGACCACTTTTCTAGTCAAATTCCTACTTGTTGAGGTCCTAATTTGTGTTACGCGAGCATGTTTATTTCTAATCGTTGTTGATTTCTGGGTCCAGAACGGAGCAAAGGAAGCAGCCAGCTGCCAGCTAGACCGGAATACACACTGATGTCAGCCAGGTCTTGCTGTGGCAGCTTTGAGACGTCTCATTTCTATAAAGACAACAACGAGATTCAGAGCGCTACTCGCCACGCATTCATGAGCCTCGGTCGGGCAGAAGGATTAATCCTAAATATGCAGCGATGGAGGGCAGAATCTGCTCTCTTCTTTGTTTTAAAGACACAGCACAGTGTGTTAAAGCCACATGTTCCTGTAGGGGTGTGTTCTTATGATTCACTCACCCTGTGGGGGCCGTGGCAACAGTGTGACACCCATCGCCAAAGAGCTCTGCTTCCGACTCCGGGCCCTGATTGGACAGAGTTTGGTTGCGGTTTTTGCGGAAGCCAAAGATGGCCAGCATGTTCCTCCTCTTCTTCCGCCTCAGAGAGTGTGCTTTGTGCAGAGACGAGAGCTGACTGAAAGAGTCGAGAAAAGTCGAATGTCACAAAAAAGGTGTCCAGTTCTGGCGCGTTCACACATGAGTCCCTTTGGCTGGGAAGCGTCTGCATTCTTCCCAGCCATCTGTGCCTCTGTTTGCTCTGCTGCTGCAGGCTGAGCTCTGCTGGGCTGCATCTCTCTGCGTGCGCGGTTAAAGTCTAAGCTTGCTTTTTAATCACAACAGCTCTATGAGTTACAGAGAACCACAGAACACTGACACTGGAACAACTAAAACCTAAGACAGTAAAAATGACTGGTTTTGGACGATTACTCATGTTTTCTGTCTTTTGAAAAGCAAAGTTAATTTTTTATCAAAAAAGGTCTTGGCTAACGTAATTTTTGTTAAAATTACAATTATTTGATTTCTAAATTAATCTTATTTGGTGTCAGGCTTCACCGCTGTTTAAGTTTGGATACAATCAAGAGAAGAACCCTCTTTTTCCTATTTTAACCATAATGGCACCTCTCTAACTTCTAACTACATTTATGAGGGTTACTTTTGTTTGACGCTCTTGATAAAAGTAGAGACATTGGTATTTATTCCAAACACCAAAACGGTTTGTTATTTTTGGTTCTTCCTCAGAACCAGCAGAGACAATCTATCAGCTGTAATGTATGGTAATCACCATAAGTTAATGGTGCAAAAAAGGTAAGAAAAGGCTCGACACTGACAACGTTTTGGCACGACATTACACACCTTCCTCAACCTAACAGCCCTCCTGTAGTAGACAGCCCTCCTGATGACAGTAAAGTAAAATTAATAACCCACAAGTACAAAAAAAAACAAAAAAGCAAATAGAGAAATGAATACAAATAAAAGTAAGAGCTGAGTCTGCAGACAGACTTTGGGTCCAGCAGCCTGCTGAAGCTCAGTCCACAGAACTGAAAATGCACCTCACAAGGGTATCTGACTGAACTCTGGTAACCATAAAAAAACACACTGGGGCTTCAGTGAGGGTTTGTGATTTAAAGCAGCGGTCCTCAATCCTTGGGTCGCAGACCGGTACCGGTCTGTGGGTCATTTGGTACCGGGCCGCACAGAAAGAAAAAAAAAAACATACATTACTTCCGTTTTATTTCTTTCGGAATCTGAAAGATGTTTTATTTTGAAAAATTGCCAGATTCTACGTTCCATCCGTCTTTGTCACTCTTGACGCAGGCCAAGGCGCTCTTATCAGTCACGTGATGGGATACCGCTAAAATAAAACCCAGGAGCTAGCAAACTGAGTAAAAAACAAACGTCTTTGGAAAGTTTCTTTGCCAAGGGGAAAACGCCCAGCCAGGAGACAGAAGATGAGCCTTCCACTTCCAAAAAAAGAAAGCTACATTTAATAGACAGTACTTCTTTTTTGCACCATGAGTGTGGGAAGGAGAGAGGATGATGACACCTAATCCCTGTCAAATTAAAATGTCAGAGTTTGTCTCGTCATGTCTCTGTGTCTC
This sequence comes from Oryzias latipes, assembly GCF_053564925.1. NCBI lineage: Eukaryota > Metazoa > Chordata > Actinopteri > Beloniformes > Adrianichthyidae > Oryzias > Oryzias latipes. The sequence goes on from NC_136240.1 coordinate 6,285,867, forward strand.
CGTCATCGAAGCGATCGTCAAATTAAATTTAAAGACTGGTCTGTGAAAACGTTCTATGACGTCGTACCGCTCCGCGGCATAAAAAAGGTTGGTGACCACTAATTCAAAGCAAATAGGATAAATTAGAAGACGAAATACACTCTAAAAACATTAAAAGAGCATGAAAATGATGAAAACACGCACAGGGCAAATGCAGCTGTTATGAAGCCGGTGTAAAGGGATCAGCTTCACATCAAACTGATCTTAATCCTTTACTCAGCAGAGGCGATCAGGAAACGACCATAATCTCAGAAGTTGAAGGATGTGAAAACATTTGCAATGAATAAAAATCCAGTGAACCACATTTAAGTGACAGCAAACATAATTAAGAAGTTAGAGAACGTAAGAAATGACCAAATAAATCACCATTTTCACAGACTTCAGCTTCAGTTCAGCTTGTTCAAAGTGTCTCTTTTTGTTGTGTTTCTTTGTAAGCAAGTGACTGCAACCATATTTGTTATATTTTAAATAAGAACAATTCACATGATGAGGGGACATGTTGTTTATAGTAAACCTGTTTGTGCCAAATGCTGGTTTAAAGTCTCCTCAGAGCCACTGCCGACTATCCAGTGAGTTTTCTCAAAGTAAACTTGACATTTTTAAGTATTTGCTGCACTGGAGTTCATTCATCTAGAAAACAATTCATCATCTGTCATATTTGAACAGCTGTCCCTGATGCAGTGAAAGACTCTGGTTTGTTGATTTTCAAAGCTCTGCCAAATGATCCTGACATGGGGCGGAGCTCGGTCATGAAACTGTCAGAGGAAACGATGAAGGTGGGGACATGAAGGCAGATGTCACCTGTCAGGCAGAACTCTTTTGGTGTAGAAATCCGGGAGTCCATCATCCAAAGGGCTTATCCCTCCATTTTCACTGCAGGGCTGCACACAGACACACACTATGAGGGGACACCTGCTCTGTGCCCTTCATTGTAAAATGTTATGAAGGCTATAAAACACATTAAATTCATCCCATCAAAATGATGCTTTTATATATACTATAGCGCAGTTTGGTTAAATTCTGATCCTTTCTAGTCAATATATGTTTTTACACTTGATATGCGACATGTTGACTTAACAAGAAACATTACACTGTGATAGAATGACGTTTTCAGAAAACAAAAGTTGAAAATAACAGAAAATAAGGGTCAGTCAATACAATAAGAAGAAAACAACTCATATTAAAGCAAATACAATTGTTCTGAAAGAAACGGGGGGAAATTTCCTTGTTCAGTCTCTGTAGTGTGGTCCGAAAATAAAGATTAGAGAATAATAAACTTGGTAAGTTTAATAGCGTAATGTTTGCCCACCGTGTCAGCAGGAATGTGGCCCCCCTTGTGCCTCCGTGGCGGCCTGGGTCGAACTCGTGTCACATGATGGAGCGGCAGACCCTGGGTGGGCAGCTCAGACAGCCCGTCACAGGATGCCGAGTGGGACAGGGGCGACGAGTACGATGGCACAGACGGGGGCGGAGAGGAGCTGGAGTCATCACACAGACCTGATGGAAGCAAAGAAATAAAAAACATTTTTTAAAGATTTGAAGGCACGGAGGAGAGACAGAAATATCTAGAGGAAAAGAAGCCTCAGGCTTAGAGGAAACCTTATGACATGAAAAAAAAATCCATGACCACTCAGGGACACACTAACTCAGGCTTGGAGGTCAGGACGGATTGAAACAGCCATTAAAAGCCATCCCAGATGAGGAGGTGAGAGACAACAAAGGATCTTGACGGAAAACTTCAAAAGGGAACAGTGGGAGATGGGATGATGTTAGAGGTGAGAGTGGAGAATGGGAGAAAAACAGCAGCCCTCACTCAGCCTGGTGGAGACGGGTCTTATTCTCCTGGTTCTGGAGCTGCGCTTCTTAATGGCTATTGTGTCCTGGAACCAGAGGAAGAGATGAGTTCAGATGTTGAGAAGGGAATGAAAGGAAAGTTAAATTAGGACTAATCTAACTGCCAAAATGATGGATTGGATTCAAACTCAATTCTTATTTCTATTTTGAAATAAATTCTGTATGATTCTATAAAATATGGATATCTATATTTAATAAGCTAGTAATTTAAATTAAATAAAGGTCAATCTTCCATTGCTCTTTTAGTCCAGTTTGGACTCATGGGGAGCTACAACTGATGCTGTAATTCTGTTTGTTAGTTTTTGTGTACTTTTGAATAGTTTTTGTGTCTTTTGTTTTCTTGTACATCTTCTGTTAGACTGGGAGGTTTCCTGCCTCTCTTTGTTCGTAGATTTGTGCCTGATTAATCAGAGCACCTGATTGGATGAGGACCTCCAGGGCAGCATTTAGATACTGAGCATCTTCTGTTGGAACCTGTCACAAGAACAGACAGACAGCTGGTTCCAGATGCAGCAGGTTTATTAGGACAGCTAAAAGTCCACAAAGCTAAATCAGGGTAAGGCAGGCAGAGGTCAATAATGAGCATGGGGGCAACAGAGGAGAGACAGGAGTAGTCAGGATCCAGGCGAGATTCGGGGCAGGCGACAGGCAAACAGAGTCAGAGACAAACAGAGTGAGGGAATCTGGATGTAACGTTCAGTAATGCAGGCAGAGTGGCACAAACAATACTTCACACTGAGTGAGGCTCAGTGCAGTGTTTAGGTGTACTGTGATTGATTGCAAATGAAAGTCAGGTGTGGGTTGCTGGGAGATGTAGTGCAGTCAGTACTCTGGAGACGGTTCCCGCCGGTGACCAGAGGGGAAGACCGAGCTCTGACTTCTGACAGAGCCCCCCCCCCCCCCCCCCCCCAAAAGATGGCAGCAACAGGGCTAAACGTTCTTCTTTGCTCATACAGGCTTTGGTCTTTTAATTTGTTTATTACTGTGTAAATAGTTTTTTTTCTTCTGTAATTAAATCTCAGATTAACTTTAACTAGATACTTGGTGAGAGTTTTTGAGTCGTAGCATTTCAGTTATGTTACAAGGTGTAGCAAGGGTTGCTGGAGCCTATCTTGGATCATTTCACGTTAACAGATTTATTAACAGTATATTTATACAACAACAGACAAAACCAAGAGGGAAAAAAAGCATTTACAGCATAGAAAGTGTGGTAGCAGAGGTGGTTCATGGGCAGCTGCTGATCATGAACTCCTTTGTTTCCAGAGGTCTGGAGTCAGATGTGAGGCCAGCTGTCTGACAGCTGAAGCTTTGCTGAAATTGGGTCATGGAACCGGACAATGATCCAGCAGCAAACCAAACAAAGGCTGGAAAAGGTCAAGAAACATCATTTAAGTCCAGACCCAAAGCCAGACAATCTCTTTACGAACCATGTTGACTGGTTCATGTCAAATACACGCAGTGATGTTTAACTGCAGCCTGATGCTGCTGAAGCTCAACATTTCCCAAATGTGTTAACTGTTATTTTTAATGAACTATAAAAAAAAATGATAATGACTCCTCAAATGTTTTTGATGTTCTTTGAGCTTCAGAGGAGCATGACTGAACAGAGAGATAAAAAAAAAAAAACATCTGCTGGTTTTTAAATATTTAGAGCATCTTCCTGCAGCACAGACACTAAAACACACGTCTATTCCAGGGTTGGTTTCTCCTGGAGAACAGAGAGATGCGTGATTGTAACTGAGTAAAAAGGAGAAAATGGGAAAGAAGGCTGCGGTTAACTGTTATTTAGAAATGAGCTGAAGGTATTTATGAAAACTGAAAAACAGGACATTTTTAGCTGTGAACAAGAAGCTAAGAGGCCTCATTGCTCCTACTAATGCTTAGAGTTCCATTTAAGTCATCAGCAGTTGACTACACAGTGTCTCATACGGATCTGTCACCTTGAGTTTGGTTGTTCTTGATCACAGTTCACCTCTGTGACACTTTTAGAAGCTGTAAGAGGTCTTTAACAGGATGAAAACATGCTCATGTTAGCCTGGGAGGAAAAGAAAAAAAAGTCTACAACAGAATTTGAAACAGTCTTTCAAATCTCTGGGATTACATTTGAAGTTAGAGAGTATTAAGTTCCTTTTTTCAACAATTACAGGATTTAAAGAAAGTTCCCGACACAGCTCATCCAATAATCTACATTTGTACGGTAAATAAAGTCTTGCTTGATTACACTAGATTGGAATTAGAAAAGTCTAAAAAAAAAAGAAGAATTATTATATATTTTTAATATAAAAAAAAAATAGGAATACATTTTACAAAGTATGATTGATGAAACATCCAAGTTCTTTAGGTGTTATTTGTGAGGAGTTTAAAGAAGATTATAACTTTTTTAAGCTGAGATGTTGCTATTCTTTAACCAACAGAGAAACTGCTTTTGTTTTCCCAGTTTGCTTTTCTTCCTTTTAGCTTCATGTCATACAAACCTCATCCTAAATTAACTCTCCTGCTAAATCATTGATAAAAAACATTTTTCTTCATTTATCTTGGAAAAAAATCAATTTAAACTTTTAAAGAAAACGAATAATCTCAATTTCTGTGTTTAAATAGGAGCTCAACCATGGCAGATTTTTAAAAAATTTGCTAATATCAAATGTGCTACATTTTATACTAATAATCATAGACAGGAGTTTCAGTGAAGATTTAGATTAACTTTAGAAAACATTGTGCTTTTGCTTATTTCACAAGAAACTAGACTTGTATGGATGTGAACCAAAGCCAGTTTTTCATCAAAAATAACAATTGTTACATTTGAAACAGATAAAAGATAAAAAAGGAAAAAAGTTTTCTTAATATAGAACGGAAACAAACTTTGGAAGACAATTACTTTATAACGGTTATATAGTTTAGCTATGAAGCAGCACAATTTTACATGATAAAAAACTTAAAAGAGGTTTTAGAATGGAGGAATTTGACATAGAAGATTTGCTAACTCTTTTAAAGTAAACCTAATTAGGCAGAACGTATTCCTGAGTCCAATGGACCTGCAGAGAGGTTGACCCCTATGGCCTTTGAATGGTCATAGAGGAGCAGTCACATCTTAAAGGGAGCGCAGTGTCTCGGAGTTCTCTTCGGACTCGTGCAACCACCTTAATGGAAGTCACGAAAAGGGAGCATGTTATAAATGTTTTTGTGAGGGTAGAAAAAGCCACACACACTTATAAAGTACGGTGCCCTTAAGCCGCATACTAGCCATTGCTGAGGTGCAAATACTGGGCCCTTACTGACAGCGTATAAATGCTGCACACAAGGGGTGTGCAGGTGATATACATCAGTGCCCGCAGGACACCTGTATGCCCACACAATTTGACCACCAAAACCTGGCCACAGAGAGGTCTACTTGTACAGGTTTGCCCACTTTTGACCCACCTGTAAGGGCAGTTGGGACTAAGGCCAAGTCTTAGGGCAGCAGCAATTATTCCTGAACCAGTTGTGTAAAATATCTAAAAACATGATGTTTATGAAGTCAAGTTATGATTTAATGTTTATTATACAATTACTGGAATGAAGCCCATTGTAATATTGTGCGATATATATTAAACTGAATTAAATCATTGTCAAACAAAGCAAAAATTTGCAGGAAGTAACAAAGTTTGCATGATTTGATGTTTATCTTCTATTAGAATCTGTTTTATTAACTTGAGCACAATCTATGATTTCAAAGAAGATCAAACACTGATGTTAACATTTTTTACAAATAAAAAAAAAAGAATCCACTTGGTGTCCTGAGCTTTTTTACGTTTTCAGATATCGACATCAGGGTGTTGTGCGTCAATCAGTGCAAACCTCTGAAGGCCAACAGAACTGACAATACATCATCAAGTGAAGCGTTGCTTAAGTGTTTCTGGTGGAGGGGCTGTACCTTGTTGACCTTTAACTGTAGAGTTCTTGTCAGAAAAGTCAGAACAATGTTTCAATACAGGAGCCCAGTGAGAGAAGCCCTCATGTTCTCCAGCTCTGTCAAGATTCAACCACTCGCTCTGATTAGTTGTGATGCTTCAGTTTAATAACCAGTCCAGGGAGGGGGGGTGTCTTATTCAGATAAGTCAGTCTTTCCAGAGGACAGAGGGATTGTACAAAGGGTTTAAAATAAAACATGTTAAATCAGGCAAAGCAGAGGAAAACATTTCTGTTATACTTATGGATGCAAGTTTAGGTCAATGTTTATTATGTGTGTGCACTCACGATGCTGGTGCCCAGCTCTTCGTCCGTGATGTCCAGAGAGTCTCTGTGTCTGTTAAACCTCCAAGCTGTTCCCTCCTCCCAGCATTTGAGCTGAGACACCTGCTGGCTCTGACACACATGGCACGCTCTTTGAAACCCGCCTCTCTCTCAATTTGCGACCACACTTCATTCAAAGTAAGATGTTGGTGGTTTACCAGAGTCTTATGAGTGCTGTAGAGCTCCTGCAGGATTTGGTCCACGATGGAGTTGGTGAGATAGGAAACCACAGACAGCTTTACTTCTCTAGGAAATGAGAGGACATGGGTGAGGTGGTGATGGGGGGGTAAAAATGAAGAATGTTAGTGGAAGTGAGAGCAAATCAATATCTTATTTAGCAAATTCCGTCTTTCATTCCCATCTTACTCCAGAGCTCGGTGAATGTCCTGTGCTGCCCTCTCCATGAGGGCGGTGCGGATTGCAGAGCGAGGGATGGACACGCGCTCGGAGACGGATGAGAGCGGGGGAGTTAATCTCTCTGCTGCAGAAGAAGATAACGGACAGAGCTCGCGACAGAGAGACACCATTGAGTCCACGATCACCTGCAACAGACGCCACTTATCAGCAACTCTGTCAGCCGAGGCGCATCGTTTTTTGACTCGTGGCTGTACCTGCAGCTCCTTATCAGCAGCTCTGGCGAGTTCACCGGCCAGCGAGTCCAGCCTCTGCCGCACTGGACCGTCCACAGACAGCACATGAGCCAGCTCGCACAGTGACGGGTACAGCTAGGTGGAGAAGACAGATGGATGGATTCTAATAACAGAAACTAAAAAAGTGGAAGGCTTCACCACACTCACAGCGCGGGAGTTCTTGGCCTCTTTCAGGACTTGCTTTGCAGCCTGAATCTCTTCCTTCTCTCCGATGCCTCGCAACAAACACACCTGCTGCTGGACGCGCACACTGAGACGCTCCATCACCTTGGAAACAAGGCAAGCCTTAGAGTGACAGGCACTTGGCAAGCGCTGACAAACGCACCCGGAGGATGAGCTCTACCTGTTCAGCTGTGCTGGTGACCAAGCCTTGGTGCAGCCGCAGCGCCTGTTTCTGGGAGAAGCGCTGGGTTTGGTTGTTCCTCACCAGAGCACGCTGGATCTGTGAGGCGGCATGAGGCAGATGAAGAGGAAGAGGAGGACTTTAGTAGCTGTTTTACATTACAATTTTTAAGCAAAGTATTTATTTAACCAATTCAAGGCTATGATTGTTAAAGAATCTGATTTTAAAGTATTCACCCACATTGCTGTTCATCTTCTTTGTAAGATCATACCCTTTGTTAAAGCACCAATATTCAAAGAGCAAACAGAAGAAAATCCTTATGAACCAGAGTATGTTGAGACAAGTGGGATCACAGCCCCAAATCTGTCAGTGACAGCGAACAGTTGTTTACTTCATGATAACCATTTGATGTTGACAATAAAATGTTGACTTTTTGTGTTTTAGATCTTTTTCTGTTTAGTTTCAATGTATTTTTTGTTTATTTATGTGAATTTCTATTGTTGTTGCGACCATTTTATCTTCTATGTTTTGATTATCTTTGTGTACAAGAATGTACCTCTTCATGCACAAAAGAATTCAAATCAAATCAAATCAAAGGTTTCTTTCTTACATTTGTGAAATTAATATATCTAGGGGGAAATGTCAAATAACTTTAAGACTTTCTTTTGGCTTCTCTGTTTCACAATGAGTCACCCAAACAGAAACGATGTCAGCTGTTTGTCTGGGGGCACTATTGGCTGAAAAGTTGCTCCAAGAAAGAAAAAAGGCTCCAAAAAAAGGCAAACTAGTATTTGTAGAACCCTGACCGTTATTTCTTGATGAATGCTTTCATCTGCTTCTCACACCATGTTTACTGCTCAGACATATTTGAAACATTTTTGTAAGTTGCACTTCCTTGGATTCACACTGGACTGCACTGTGGTGTAGCGGTTAGCACTTTCGTCTCACAGAGAGAGGGCCCTGTTTCACATTCTGGCTGGGACCTTTCTGTGTGGAGGTTGCTTGTTGTCCTTGTGCATGACTGGGTTTTCTCCAGCTGCCTTCCACAGCCCAAAAGCATGCTTACTAGAAAGTTGTCAAGGCAACAATGTTTTTTCTTTAGTAAGTCTGATTTTGTCTGAAAATGAGGACTCCTGTTTACTTTCAGGTGAACCCTGGTCTGCTTCACTGCAGAATGAATTCAGATGGACTGTTGCACAGATCAAGGAGTGGAAGAAAACCAAATAGAGTTATTTTCTGTACATGTTAGTAAGAAAAAACTCCACAGCGTGCTTCCATTCAGCCATCTTTAGAACCCGCTGAATCACGGGGCTACTGAAGCCAACCCAGCTAATGTTGGATGAAGGCAACCCTGGACATGTCACCAGCCCGGTGCAGAAACACACTCAGATAAACACCCAGGGACAAATTAAAAATCCCAATAAAGCTATTTTATATATATATTTACAAGTACTATTTTCAAATGTGAGTAGCAAGAAGTGTTTAACATATTGAAGGCTTTTTGTGAACATTTTGCACCCACAGCACTGCCTCCTTTTCTCTTGGTTAAATGCTGCAGACCGAAGCTCCACCTCTCAAACAACACTCACTCTAAAAGCATCCTTTGCAGATCCATGCACATGACACAGCTGTGCATATTCCTTATCGGTAGCTGCTTCGAGAAACTCTTACAAGAGCAGCTTATTTTGTCATGATCCTGTTTCTACCTGTGACGAGCTGGCTGACAGGTAATCAGCACTATCACTCTCCCCCGTCTTAATGCTTTTTAAAGCAGGCTCTTCCCAGAGACCCTCTACTGGAAGTCATCTGCAGCCAGAGACTCTCCAGCTGCCTGTTCATGGGTTCCAGTCCTCGTTTGTTCTCTGGCTGTGGATTTTCTTGCTTCATGTTCTGGACCACGGAGTTTGCCTGCCCCTTGCCTGTGCTTCTAATATTTGGACTTTCATGTGAGACAGTTTCTAGCGTTTTGGCAGCGCATTGTGACCTGCTCGGGTGTTGCTGTGTCTCTCCTCCTTTCTCCTATCACTCCTCACTGCTGCCACCCAGAAGTGGCTACATGTCTTCCCCTCCTGTTGTGCCTTTTAGATTGAGGGTGCAGCGTCCTAGTTCCATCAGACTCTGACATATAAACTATTTACTATTTTCTGAGCCGTGTGCTTCCTGGAATCTGTTTCTCTCAGCCTGACAAGGTTCCTTAATGAGGAAATGACAACAATGAAACAAACTGTGTTGCGGACCAAACAGCAAAGCGTGAAAGTGCTTTAAGTCCCAATTGCTCCTCACAAAGGAGTGCACGAAAAGCTCACAGGCTTGTTATGCATGCCGGAGGAGGGGCAGCGGGCTTCAATAGGCTCTTCATGGCTGCTGCTCGCAGCTAAATTAAAGCAGCACCTCCGGAAGGTTAGCATAAATCAGTCTTTCCTTCTCTAGATTACTGTGACCTCAGAAAAGATCGATTACATCAAAACAAAAGTTTTCGGGACTCTTTTCAAAACTGCATTAGTTAAGCAGAATCTATTCAAGGTTTAGGCTTCATGCTGATTCACTGTAAGGAGTGTTACCGCCTTTTGCAAAAATCACAAATCATTGCTGTATTCAAGCTCTGTATGAGTTTAAATGAGGGGATTCTGGGTAGACTTCCCTGACATTGTCGTGCTGCTGCTCACCTTGGTGAGAGCCAGCTCGGTCCTCTCAGGTGCGCTGCGGTAAGCCTGGCTGATGTCGCTGAGAGGCAGAGGCATGTACTGCAAGGTGAAATTACTAAGAGGGGAGAGGGCAAAGGAGGAGCTGCGTTACCCAAGGACAACGTGCTGAACTAAAAAGAGAAACGGAAGTGGGTTACAGATTCGATGGTTAGCAAAGGTTAAAACCCCCACTGGACAGAGTAAATCCCAAAATATTTCCCCTGCAACTGGTAGCACATTAATCTGTGCAACCGAGTCATCCCGGGCTCGAGGGAAGTCTGGACTGTTAAAGATAAAACATGAAATGCAACAATTTGTTCCCCTGAAGTTCAGAATTTCAGTGACGTCAAACGTCTACACTTCCTGAAGGCGAATGAGGGAACTCATCATTCACAGAAAAACACCCGCTTACATGCAACAGACCGTGTCATAATCGTCTTACTGTTCAAGAGCTCGTGCCACATCCAGGAACCCCGCTGCAGAAGTGTTGTTGCGATCCCATGTCACACTCCTGCAGGGCATCCACAACCAGTTATGGAAAAAGCATCAGAGAAAAAGAATAGCACCCCCCTCCCCCCAACATTTTCTTCACCTGAGAGTGGTGTTGATCTGCAGGGCTTTGCTGAGCATCTTGGCTCCGATGTCCTCCATGCTGTTCCCGCTCAGGTCAACCTTTCTCAGGCAGGTGTTGCTGCCTAAGGCATTGACCAGCACAGTTCCCCGAGAGCGCAGACGTGAGTCAGACAGGGACAGCGACTGCAGGGCCTGGGGTGGACAGTGGAAAAATTACTTTTTAGGAAAAAACTGGCAGACGACCCCAGGATGAAGAGGAGGAGGAAAGATTTACTGAATACTGATGTGCAGCTTGCCAACATGACCTTACAAGCTGCATTCATGAATTAATCACAACATATGTGAGTAGTGATGTAGAAATTGTGCCACGTATGTTGACAGAGGGGAAGAAATAATTCATCATATAGACATATCTAAGTAAAACATCATCAAATAATGATGATGTTTGATTTTTTATGTGAAATGACATCACACGTTTTCCCTCACTCATCTTTTATTAATTAAATCTTTTCTGAGTTTAACTAATTTTAACCCTGTATGACCATTGCTTTCATATTTGGTACATGCATTTCTGAGACCCCTATCTCATTAGCATGATAAGACCTTTTCTTAAAAAAAAGTATTATACATCATTTGGTCTGTTTTCTGCCATGTAGTTCATCATTATTCCACTAGGGGCAGTAGAAGGACTTTCCCCGCTGATTTCAAAATGGATGCTTCCATGAAATCTCCAAAATATGTTTTTAAGGGAAAGTTTTGCTAATTTTCAAAACATCAAAGTGAGAGTTATGATGTGGTATTACGCTCACCAAAAAAGGGGAAATTAAGTTATTAGAAAAAAAGTCAAAAGATTCTGCCAAAAAGTAGTCAAAACTTTACGAGTGAATAATGCTAAATGTATGATTTTAAAGCCATAAATTCTCAAGGAAAAAGTCATGTTTTATTTTTTTTAATAAAGTTGCACTTTTATGAAAATAAAAGTTGTACATTTAGAACAAAGTAAAGCAAGTTCAGCGAGATCCTTGAGTACCAGTCTGATTTCCATCGGAATAGTCTGCAACATACTATAATTCAAACAAGTAATGTTTGTGGAAAAATATTCAAAAGGTAAATGTTATTTTATTTTTGAAAAACCATGACTTTTTTCTACCAAGATTAAAAACTCTAAAGCATGACTTTCTAACTTTTTTTTTGTAAATGTGAATATTCTTTTTCCAGATTGGATGACTTTCTTCTCATAATTTTTCAGCGTCATTCTTACATGTTTGGTTTTTTTCTTTCTTTATGGTGGCCCTAATACTCCGACGTAAAGAATAACTCGTCTATTGTTATTTCTTTTGTTAAATGACAACTCACTGTGTTGAAAAATGAAAATTAGTCGATAGTTGTTTTTTACAACATAGTCAAAAACTTGAGTATCCTATTTAAGACAGTGGTTTAAATAAGGCGTTTTTTCCCTGGAAAAGTCATGTCACATTTTTGCCTCTTAAACTGACATTGTGTGTGTGCGTGTGTGTGTGTGTGTTTGTGCGTGTGTGTGTGTGTGTATATATTACATGTTATCGAAAAAGTCTCTTGTGGATTTCATCAAAGGGTTTTAAAAAAAACCCAAAATGTTTAATTTTCTGTCTTTGTTTGCATCACAACGTCTTCTTCTGAAAGTGCATCTTTCCGTGTCTTAACTTACACATTCTTCCTCCTGTATTAGTTGAACAAGCTTCTGCAAGACTTCATCCAGAACCCTGCCGAGCAAACATGGAGACGCCGCTGTGTGAGCTGCCACAAACTGCTTTATCTGCTTACAAGCGTTCCACTCAAGCAGTCAGATAAAAAAAAAGTCACAGATGTGTTTATTCGAGCAGCCATATGGAGCATATGCAGGCTTGTGTTCAAATAAACTCCAATATAAATGCAGTGGCATCTCACGGAGAGGCAGCACCTGTTTTTGATGTTGAAGTTTCGGCCCATGTGGAGGTGTTTCAGGGAGGGGTGTCTGGACAGGGCAGGCAGTAGCGTGAGAAGGTCTGTGTCCAAACCTGCAAACGAACACACATGACCCGTTTAACCGTCAGGCCAGCTCATCAGGTCAAGGTGAGTGTGAGCTGCAGCGTGTCCTGGTACCGTTGTCAGAGATGTCCAGCGTAGCGATGGATGAGACTCTGGGGAGGAGTTCCTGGATTACAGAAGCCCCCGCAGATCTTAGCTGAAGAAAAATGGACAGAAGTGAAGTTTAGTCATTTTTATGTTCAGTCTTTGGTAAAGTCTTCTGTTTTCCTGCAGGAGGGAATTCTATAGATGCTTCCTCAATTGCTGAGTGGAGAGCTGTCCTTCTGATCTGCAGGTAAAAACTCTCTGCAAAACCCTCTCTACTCATCTTTTGATCTATTGTAAAAGCGCTCCCAGAGGTATTATAATGATAAATATTATAACATAATATAATTATAACAATATTTTTTATCCAAAATCAACAAACCAATGTTATTTTCTCGGACATAGATTCTGCAGAGCGGCAAAAGTTCATTAGAAATTCACCTCCGTCTGGGTTGTGGATGGGAGTGAAACAGTAAAAGACGAGAAGCAAGCTCGCCCCATATCTCGCCATCCATCTGTTTACACACTCCACCGCCAGCTTACAGCGTCTCACACCCCAAAACACCCCAAAAAAAAAAAATGGTGAGCAATACTGGAGCTATCCAGTCGTACAGTTCTGATCCAGATTCCAGCTCAGACCAGGAAAACAAAGGCGTACAAGGATCTCTTTGTCAACAAGTGGATGGAGCGGAGCAGGGAGCTTGTAGCACCGACATCAATCTTTTTCCAGCAACATTTTTGCAGAATAAAGAAAATATTCAGAGATGCATTTTTAAGTTTAATTATCTATATTTATGTCTTCCATCATTGGAAAAAGGGCACAAGAACATGTAAAAAACAAAGTTTTGTTATGGGTTTTTAAATATTTCTCTTGAGGATCTAAAGTCAAATCTATGAGAGTTCTCTGCATATTTTCAGAGAAAATGGATCTTAATATAAAATCTCTCATAATATGAATGTGAGGAATATTTATGAACCACTTTTTAACCAGCAGTCTAAGCATGGAGGGAGTGTTTGAAGATAACAGCAGTTATTTGCTTCTTTTTTCTTACTGAAGAAAAGCCTCCCTGCAGTAGATAACAGGTCACTGAAAGCTGCAGAAGCAAGTTTTCTTCTCTAGTTCTGCCTCCTGTTTGGATGCAGCAGAAGTTCTTACCTCGCAGCTGCTGATGTCCAGATGAAGATCGTTGATATGAGGATTGGAGGTCAGCCCTGTCAGAAGAGCCCTGTGGGAGCAGCAAGAGGAGCAGTGATTGACGCAGACAAGAGGAGGAGAACTAAAGTCCCGGGGCCGTATTCATAAAGCTTTTAAGAATCCTCTCACAAATCGGCTGACTTTGCATTAAAACTCTCAGCAAGGAGTCTTAGTTTTAGAGCGATTCAATATGAATTTTAAATCTGAGCAAACTGGTTCAGAACTGGGGCAAAGCAGAAGCAAAACCTTGATTTATTTATGGAAATAGAGAATTTTTCACTCAATTTTTTTGGCTAATTTATTTGCTATTATAAGTGAAAATATGCTAGGTAAAGTGTTACATTTTTGCATCTTATATTAAATGTGTTTGATAAGATTCCTCTAATTTGGCAGAGAAATAACGGTTTGAGGTGGCAATGACAGCTTTTTACATCAGAATGTTACGGGTTACGTTTCTTTGCTTTTGTGTTTTGTTCTCTTTTTGTTCTGTCATGTTTTGAGTTTTGGTTTCCTGTTTTATTTTGAAAGGTTTCCTGTTTTGTTGTTGTATCGAGTTTTACTTTGGTCCCCATCTGCCCTCATTGTTGTCACCTGTGTCTCGTTTGTCTTTATGTATTTAAGTCCTGTCTTTCCCTTCCTCAGGTGCTGGTCCAGAATCTTTTGTAGTCGGTTGTGATTCTATTGTTAGTCTGTTACAATAATAATCAATAATTGATACTTTATTTAACCCACAATGGGGATATTTTTCTCTGCATTTGACCCATCCCCTGAGCAGTGAGCTGTAGCGTTAAGGGTCTTGCCCAAGGGCTTGATATGGTTATTGTAATTCCCATTATCCTATTTCCGGACTGTAAGTCACTACTTTTGTCACGAACCTTTGACCCTGCTGCTTATTTAATGATGCGTCTTTAACAGCCGCCAGGAGCACTCCTGCAGTCTAAGAGGGGAGACTGCCTGCGCAGTTCTATGTCTGGCATCAAGCGCAATTGCTTTGACACACACAAGCAGCCAAGCAGCATGGACCTTACTTCAGCTCTTAGACACTTCAGTCATGGTGCAATAAAAGAAACACCCATGCTCAGCCGCATCCCACCATCCTTTAGTACCGTTAGACCTGACGTGAATGTGACCGCCACTACAATATGACACAGCTTTCAAGTTAAAAGCATTCAAAAGCAGTGTGAAAAAAATTCACCATCATCAACGGGTTTGGAAAAGCCGGTCTGCTGCGTGCCAGAAGTTTTCCTCACTGTTGTGATAGGAAACTTCTGGCACACACGCTGCGCCAAGGCGCGCGCGTGCAGCGCACTTATAAGTCACTGCTGCTCTCTTTTACTGGAATGTTTTTTCAACCAGCCCTGTTATTTCCAAATTGCTGCCGTGTTACTGCCGGAAGGAGGGGAGAGCTGCCCTCGCGTTCCGCTGCAGCTCCCTGCTCCTTCTTAAACACACATGCGGTTTCAGCACATATACATCCCCAATCTACAACACAGTGTGGCGAACCGGGGGTTAGCCCCGCCTTAAACCCCTAAGACTTGTGGGGAATCTGAGTGTGAATTTTCTCACCATAACTCAGGGAGCTGTGAGCTGAAGTCAGGTCCATGCTGTTTGGCAGATGTGGGTGTGTTCAAATAAATAGGCTAAACTTCTAGTTACTTCTCCCACACTGAGACTACTAAGGTCTCTTAGTATTTGGGCCAAGGTAATCATTGACGCATCAGATGAAATGCCATAACCTGCAGATTGTATGCAAGTGAAGCTTCTGTATGAAAAAAATGGTTAATCCTCATTAAATAGGAAGAGTGCAGCATGTAATCAGGTGCGCTCTATAGACCGAACATTACAGTACCCAAGTTAACATTGTTCATACCCCTCCGGGAATTGTTCCCTGCGTGGTAGCCTTTCACCTTACCAACCAAGCTACCCAGTATGAGTCTGTTGGGAGTCTGTTGTTAGTCTTTTAGTAGTCTGTTAGTAGTCTGTTAGTCTGTTTCTAGTTTTGAGTTTGCTTGCCTGCTGCAGTGGTCTTTTATTTTGTTTTTTTGGAGCATTAAAAGACCTTGCTCTCCTGGAGCCTCCTGCCGCCTCCTCAATGCACCTGGATAGTCCCTCAACCCCCCTTTGTGACACAGAATTGTCTGAAGGCACACTGACTTGGACGTAGCTTTCATCAAGCAGAAACATGCAGCTTCACAAAGCCTTTGAGCTGCAGGAGAATTTCAGCACAGTTGTTTCACACCAGCCTAAAGTGTTTCTGTGGAGGTTGATTTTATTGTTACAGCATGGATATATTTGCACTATTTAAGTCTGCAAACAAACCAAATAAAAGCCTTCTTAAAATGCACAGAACTACACATTATATTCATGATTAGTAAGCGGCTGGGGTCCTGTTAGGAAGTAAAAGCATGTGTCTTTATGTGGGAGTGTCAAGTTGAACGCAGCAAAGAAAATGGAGGGACAAGAAAAATAGCTGAGAGGAGGAATGTTTACTATTGGCTCGGCTGAGGAACATGAGGTCGTCTTCAAAGGAACGTCTGGGCAGGATTTCACAGCAAGACTTGGGTGAAATACTCCTCAGTGTTTTCAAAGCAAACTATTTGTTTCTGTTGTGTGTTGTGTTGTGTGTTATTGTGTTCTGTGTTATTGTGTTGTGAGTTATTGTGTTGTGTGTCATTGTGTTGTGAGTTATTGTGTTGTGTGTTA
Organism: Oryzias latipes; assembly: GCF_053564925.1. Taxonomy (NCBI): domain Eukaryota; kingdom Metazoa; phylum Chordata; class Actinopteri; order Beloniformes; family Adrianichthyidae; genus Oryzias; species Oryzias latipes. The sequence goes on from NC_136240.1 coordinate 6,302,268, forward strand.
TTGTGCTGTGTGTTATTGTGTTGTGTGTTATTGTGTTGTGAGTTATTGTGTTGTGTGTTATTGTGTTGTGTGTCATTGTGTTGTGTTATTGTGTTGTGTTATTGTGTTATCAGTTAAAGTGTTGTGTTGTCAGTTAAAGTGTTGTGTTGTGAGGTAAAGTGTTGTGTTGTGAGTTAAAGTGTTGTGTTGTGAGTTAAAGTGTTGTGTTGTGAGGTAAAGTTTCGTGCTGTGAGTTATTGTGTTGTAGTCCTGCACAATAAATCTCAAATTTATCGTTATCGCGATATCAAGCTGTGCAATACGCATATTGCAAAAGTCCGCATAAATCGATCTCAAATGTGCTAAAACAATCTAATGGCAACTTGAAGTATTTAACAAATCAAAAAAAAATCCCTTTATGCATGTGACCAATCGATGGAGCCCTTCAAGTTGTTGACCAATCGATGGAGCCCTTTTATTTTAGATGTTTGCCTCCTGTGTAGACGAGGGTCATTTGGATTATAATTTAAGTTATGTTGACTCTTATTGAAATTAATCTGTTGCAGTGAAATGGAAAAGGAAATGTTTTGCTATTTGTTCATACATCGCTAGTTATATCGTCATTGCAATATTAATCACTGATATCGCACATTGCGAGTTTTCATCATATCGTGCAGCCCTTTGGTGTTTTTTTAGTGATGTGACGAATTGAAGTGTGGTATTTTTTGTTGTGTTGCGAAATCTAAGGTGTTGTGTGTGACCCCTCTGGGCCACCGTATATTTGACACTTGCAAAGATTCCAAACCTTGTTTTTTGGACATTCTATGCATTTTCCAGGTTTTTCGTCGTTTTAACTCTTTTTTTCTCTACTACACCTTTCCCAGCTTTCTCAAAATCAGCACAGTTTTGAATTGTTCGTCTCATTATGAGCTAAGATCTAGAAAAACGTAAATTATTTTAAAAAATAAGTCCAAATTCTTGTGCTCCAAACTCTTCACAAAATTGATTTAAGACTGAAAAAAGCCTCAAACTTCAAGACTTTAGACTGACATTTATTGTCAATATGTTGGAAAGAAAAATGTAGATTTATGTTCTGAGAATAAGCGCTAGTTTTAGATTTTGAGTTTTCTCACTTTGTTCACATTTTGCTCTAAAATGAGTAATTTCCACTTATTACACTAGTTTTTTTGGTCACTGTAATCAAAATGAACTACAGTTCAGTTAATAAAAACCCATAAAATACAAGTTGTTTAGATCTAATAAAAATATTATAATTTCTGGTCTGTTTAGCATTCAGTTCAAGTTAATTCTGTCTAACAGTTAGGTTTTTTACCTTCTGTCCCCTTTTTTGAACGCTTGTGCGGAACTCCTTGTTTCTGACATCTTATTATGAGGTTTCTTGTTTAGTAAAAATGACTTTCTGTATGGACAGATCATTTTAAAATGTGCTTTTCTTCCTAAGATGAGTGTTTTCTTTCTATTTTTAGGCTACCTCTTGATGTATTTATCTTTTCATTCATAGACAACATTTGTCATTTTGTTTCACACAATCAACTTTAGTATCACAGCAAATATGTTCATCTAGTGACAGTCATAATCTTTGAACGGTCTGCGATCATTTTAAAAACTCATCGTCTTTCAACAGCATTTTCTGCAAGCTATTCTATTCGAGAACACAGACACAGATGAGCATCTTCATGTTCGTACAGCTTTCAATGCAGCAATTGAGATAAGAAAAGATCTTCAGATCTGAGCGGGAGAATAAAAGGTGGACGGACCTCAAGACATCAGGAGGCAGTTTCATAGAGGAAAGGTTGACGTGAGTGAGGCTGAAGGCTGAGCTGAAGAACTGTCGAAACAACGGCAACGTATCCTTCAATTTCCTGTTATAGTTAAAAAAAAAAGCAGGATCAAGACAGGGAAAGATGATCACAGCCACACACTGGAATTGTTAACATGTTTGATGGATACGCACTGAGAGAAGCACGTGCAGAATGATAAACAAATTCAGCTTGAGCGCGAGCGACAAGCAAAAGATTTCAATTGATAAATACAGATTCATGAGCTAAATCTATGCAGACACCAGGACTGCTCTGGGTTTAAAAGACAGCATCATCTTTTCTCAGAGCCACTAACCAAAAAGAAAAGACAAGAATGGATGGTAGATGCGGGAAAAAATAAATAAATAAAGACTTTTCTATGATGGAATCACTGCATACATGTATCTTCATGGATCTGGATTTAAAGCACTCTTTATGGTTCAGGTGATCGTAAACATATGACTAACCTGTGGGAGAAGGCATTTTTGGAAAGATTCAGAAAGGAAAGATCAGCGCAACACCCCCTTAGAAGAGCCCCAAATAGCTGCACGGACACAGGGTGGAGACGGTTAATCTGAGCTGAAGACGGCACAGGCAGAAATGTCACACACCAACGCGGATCCGGCCGTTAATACTCACAGAGTCAACACAGCAATCTGTGCCTGACAGATCCAAGTGGACCAGGCAGTTGGGCTGAGACAAGAAGACATACAAGTTCTGCAGGCAGCAGAGCAGAGGGACGGCGTTAGGCTGGAAAACTAAATCTCTCTAAATAATTGTGTGTTTGTTTCCAGATGGATTGTGCCGTCTGACCGAGGCGTCCTCCCCTGAGAGGATCCCTGGGTTTTTGCTCAAGTCCAGGTGCAGGAGGGAGTTGGAGTATTCATCGCTGGAGCACAGAGCCTGAGACAGACACACCAGACCTGACATGGAAGAGACAGAGGGAAGCAGATACCAGGGGTCCAGATGGCAAAATGGAAAAAAAAAAAATTAGAAAAACCAGAGCATGCGATATTGTGTTCCTACATAATTCACACAGATCTGGGAACTGCAGGTATCAGAAGATGCTACATGAAACTGCACAGTTCAGAGCAATAGCTTAGTTCTTTGTGGGTTAGATGAATGAATTGAGTAGCATGAGACACCTCACGTCAATGTGGAGTAATGGCAGAGCAAAACATGAGGCCAAGCTCTTTGGAGCGAAATCATCTGCAGCTTAGGAGGCTGTACATCTTCAAACCCAGAGAAGGAGCCAACCTGCTTTTCTCCTATGGTCGGCAGGGTTACTGTGCCGCTTGGAGATGAAGCACTTCTTAAGTCAACAGACGGAGAGGAAGCAGCAAGGAGGAGACAAACCTTTCGAGGTGAGAGACGTCTTGGACAGGTTGAGGAGACGAAGACCTTTGCTGAGACGACACAGCTGCTGGATCAAGTTGGACACGCCTGCACACAAGTGATGCGATAAAAGGGATGGTTCTGTTTCTACATACAGAATGAGCTTTGAAAAATGGTAAGAACATACCAGGGGAATTGTATTCAAAGTAAATATTCTTTTGATAATATACTGATCTTAGAAAAAGTCGGCTTCTTGTGATCATTAAACTGTAAGCACCACTAAAAGCAAAGGCTTTCTTTCTTTCTAAGTTCTTTCATGTCATCACATCAAAGCAGCTCCAGCAGTGAGAGACGAGCGCAGTGCGAGCACGTACCTTGGTTGTCCAGAGAGTTGTGGGACAGGTTGAGCGAGTGGATGACTGAGGAAGGGTTCTCTGAAAGAGCTGCTGACATCTTCTGTGGAAAGTCTCTGCAGCCACACACCCACACAGTGCAGAAGTTATTCCTTAAAGATGGATTTTTGTCAATAAAAATACCTTTTAAAGAAAGACCCACTCTAATCCCTCTTTCGATCTTTTGTAAAAGGGTTTAGAAATGCAGTTTTAATATTAATTTTCTCCTCAGTAATCAGAAAAAATGCCACAAGACATTTGTTAAAGACACCAAAAACAACCTTTCGATCAGAGTGAGTCTTTAAAAGTCCAAAAGTGGATTCTGAGTTATAGAAAGATTGACACATTTTTCAATTTGAAGGAAATAAAAAGGCTTTCAAATCATTAGAACCAATGTTTTACTCACAACAAAACACAGAAAACACAGAAATGTTTAAACAGAGAAATGAGGCACTTATACCAATGACACGTGCTCCTTTGAAACGTCACGGGTCTTGTTTGTTGGTGCATGCCCTTGTTTTAAGGGGCCTATTTCAGGCTAAATCAAGTTTTTGAGCTTTTTCCTTACAAAAACAGAAACAAAAACAGAAACCCCAAAGCGGTTTTTTGATCTGTATTTCTGAGCATTCCTCTGAGCACCAGCTCCACCAAATCCATGAAAACAAGCGGCCACTTCTCCATGGGGTTATAGGTCATCGGCTGAAAAAAGCAGGATATAGGCCCTTTCAATAGTTTGAAGACCACAGGTCATGAGCTTGTGGGGTAAACTCGTTATTTTCTGATATCCAGCTGCTGACGAGCTTCTGGTCATCTTTGACGTACTTTCATTTATCAGTGTTCTAAATGTTCTTGAGCTGAAAAAGCTAGACGGTGGCAGGAAAGGAGTGCATGTTGCTGTAAAACTTTAATGTTAATGTTTAATGCTCTGTCCAGTCTGTCCATTATGTCCAGTTGGTTCAGATGTTGGTTCTTATGAAGTCCATATTTGAACATGGTCCAAAATTTTAAATGTTTATTGTCCTGAATCTTTTCAAAATATCTATGATTTTGAACCTTCAGTTAACAAAAAGTAGTTTATTTAAGTGTACTACAAAGTCTGAACTAAAAGTAACGCTTTCTATGTATTGTAAACAAAAAAAATCTATTTAGTCTGAAGAAGTATTCAGTTATGATACCTTCAACCCTACATGTACATGGTCTATAGTCTACTTGTTATGACTACTCAAGTTTATCCAATAGAATAGACTTCAAGAGTGCTACTTTCTGCCACAGGTTTGTTCCCTTGTCCAGCTATTTTGAAACCTGCAGCTGGCATCAAAGTTGCCATGAACTCATTTAGAGGTGTACAATTTAACATTTTGAACATTATTTATAGTATTTATTTTATGCTTTGAATTAAATATTTATTCCTGTTTATTCAAATGTAAAAACTCATCCAACTTTTCAAGGTTTTCTGTTATCTTTCAACCAAAGATACTATTATCTTCATTCAGATAAAATTAGCAGCTTTTTGACTAACAATATTTATTTTTATTTTTGGGGGGCCTGTGTGGCTCAAGACTTTAATTTCTAAGCATTTATAATGAAGTCCGTTAACTCAGCAAAAAGTTCAGAAAAGTTTTAAAAACTCACGATTTTAGCCCCGCATTCTCCAGGGTCAGTTCCTCCAAGCAGGACGATTTGCTGACCGTGTGCAGGACCTGCTCAGTGACCTCTGACCCCTGTTAAGAAAAAACAGGTCGCACTTGCTGCGGGTTGTGTGACTCATCAGAACCTGAGCGTGCATAGTCAGGGGTGTTTATGCTCACCAGGCGAAGGTCTTTGCAATACAGTTTGGTGAACCATGTGTTGTAGGCCATTGATGCAACAATGACGGCCAAATCTCTGTAAAAAGTAAATAAGATGAACAAAAGCCGTTTTCTGGACCTAATAGTGTTTGACCGCTTCTCAGTCATCACCTGCTTTCCAGGTGGCTGAAGTCCAGGAGGTTAAACTCTCTGTTGTCCTGGGAATGATAAATGGTGTCCACATCCTAGGAACATAATCACACATGAGGCCGTCTGATGCAGCGTGACTGTTCACTTTGTGCTGTACGGCGTGTAGCGCTAAAAGCTCTCACAGTGGCACAGACACAGTCCCACAGCTCTTACCCACTGCACTTCCTCCTTGCAGCTGATGCCATTATAGTCACACAGAGCGGCATAGGTCTCCGAGAAGCCTCCTGAGAGACGCAGACGGGAGAGGAAAACAAAAGGGGAAAACAGAAAAGAGGAGTCAGAGAGGATACGAGCAGCTGCTTCTGACACAAAATCGGGGCAAATTCACACGCATGCATTCCTCGAGTGGATCGATCTTTTGTCTGCACGACAGCTTTAAGCTGAACATCTGGGGGAGCATTTGCAAGGCCTACATGCCAGGTTCTCTTCCAGCCGGCCAAGCAAAGTACAGCAGACAGCACATGCTAAATGAGGAGGTCTGTTTTACCACAGGCTCTCTGAGTCTCCACCGAAGTCTCGGAGCTGGGCGAATACTTCCTGCTGCCCTCGGAAAGGTCACTGTCTGAGTGACATATGGACGGGCTGCCAACATAAAAGGACCACCAACACTGTAAGCAAGCGTGCACCTTTTGACAACCGCCCTTATAAAGGTCACCCTTAGGATTCTCCGTTAATCAGCCAATGCATCAAACATGGGACGGTATGAAGGCTGGACACTCACGCAAAAATGGAGTTGTTGAAAATTCGAGACAGAGCAAAGTTGATATGGCTGACCACATGGCTGAGATGATCGCGGGACTCAAACCGCAGAGAGTGGCTGGACTTGTCTGTGTCGATGATAACCTGGAGACAAAGTGTAACAGACTGTGTGAAACAAACAACAGATGGGGGTCAGTGTTACAGAAATACATTGATTTGATGTTTACAAAAGCACATTTGGGCTCTGCATGCTTTGCCTTTCTCTCCTTTGAACTAGGCACTGACCTTAGCTTCTTTATCCAATGCAGCTCTCAGAGATTTTGGTCTATTTTGTTTGCTAAATGATTTCAGAACTCAACTCAGGTTTTTTTTAATTTTTTTTTAACCTCCAGCATTGAAATAATCCTTCTACGTGTTTCACTCAATTAAAGGATTAAGGCTTGTTTTAATTTGCTGCATTCTTCTGGTGGTAAAGTGGTCGTTTAAGTGGTCAACTTACAGTACTTTCTTAAAAATATAGATTATAACTATATAAATAAAAGATTTCCGACTCAGCCAAGTGTCTGATAATGGTGTAAAAATTGAAAGCATTTCAGGATTTTTTATATATATATATATATATCTTCTTCTTTCACATTCGGCTTCTCCCATCAGGGGTCGCCACAGCAAAACAACCCTCCCACGAGGATGAGTCGCATGGTTAACTTGGCAATGTTTTACGCCGGATGCCCTTCCTGACGCAACCCTGCCGTGGCTGTCTGTGGTTTTTGTCTGTGGTGAAATTAATGAAATCTAACGTAGGGCTCCAGTACATAGAACTCCAACAGCCACACAGCCTGATTTAGTCTGCTATTATATTTTCATGACAAACCCGCCGACCGATCCTAAAACAGCCCAAATTATGCCTAACTGCCTAAAGCCAATTTTACCCGCAAATTTAAAACCAAAACAGCACAATTAGGCGGAAAACTGCCCAATCTGGCAACACTGACACGCAGCTGTGCCGAGAACAAATGTCACACACCTGGGTGTGTGACATTTGTTCTCAACGATGGGACCTTGACTTTGATAAATGCTTATTTCCAATGTTTCAATTCAAAGTAAATTAGGATGTCTAAATGCAGAATTCTCAATGAAAGAATGCCCAAATAAGGTTGTTTTGACAATAAGAAAAAAAGAAAAGAAAATATACCTGGTGTTCAGGATGAGAACTCAAAGCTCTGATCTCCAAAAAATTGAAGGTTGTTTCCGCCTGTTGTCCAAAGCACAGTTTGAAGAGCAAAGATGTCAGATGACGTCAGGAAAGGAGACATTAGAAATTCAGATATCATAAAAACATTGTTTTTTTTCCACAATAGATTAAGAGGAGTACCTTAGCGGGGATCTTCGGAGCCAGGAAATACAGGCGCCATGTTGTGAGCACCTTAAAAGAAGGAAATAAAGTAGAAGATATAAGTGATTTTAAGTGGGACTGCGTAGTCACAGTCCAGGGGGGGAGGAGGAGTTTCCATGGTAATGATGAGAGGAAATTCTGCTGTATTGATCAGGCTAAAAGCAGAACGACAGTATTTATTGTCAAGCAGTGATAGATTACCAATCCTGTGCCAAGGGATAATAAATGCAGACTTGTTGAATTGGTTGAATCCCAATCCCTCAAATCACAAACGATGAACAATAATCTGTTTGGGTTGTGGGCATATGCTGACGTGTGCGATATGTGTAATTTCAGACGGCGTTGGGTCAATGAGCAATTTCCTTCAGCCATTTGGCTCCACTTTGATGAGAGAACTTAAAAGGGAACAACTGCAGATTTTTAATCTTCTTCATCCTCCAGCTCCTCTCAAAGCATAATCTTTCTGGTCACACTGGGTTGGGATGCCAAGTATTCATATTTTTTTTCTACATCTTCTCAGTTGAGTGAGGTTTTTTTTTTAATCCAAAGTTGAGAGGGATTTAGATAAAAAGAAAAAAAAAGTGTTCAAGTCCAGAAATAATTTGTGCATTTCCATCTGAATGAACAATCCCAGCACTTCTGTGCCTGCAGCTAGGTTTTTTCAGCATGAAAACACTTGATTTTTCCTTCCGATTCCTCCCAGTGAGCAGTAATTTCTTATTTGGCAAACAGACCCTTAAAAAAGTCAGTGCCTCTCTCTATCAGGCCAAACAAAAGGCTACCATTCCTTGGCATTTTGTTGCTCTCCACAAAGCCCTGAGTGCTGCCCTCTGCTCTTCCTCTTCTTCTGCTCCGTCAGTCCCGATCATTTACTACCTTCCCTTAAATGGACCTGCTAAAACAGCCCCAGAGGAGAGAACAACGCCACCAATCCCACGTGTCGCCCCAATGAGAAACATCAATTAAATTACTGCTCCAGTGTCTTTTTTGACACGGGTTTGTCTGAAGCACACTGTGAGACCGAGGCAAACGCTTACTTCAAAGGCTCTCAGGAAGGGGTTCATTAGAAAAACCAGATCATATCACATTACCTTGATGACTCCAGGCCACTGCTGGTTCCTAAAGGAGCTAGTAAACAGAAGTAAATCCTGCTGATGCAGGCAGGTGGACAAACCTTTCTACCAGTAATTCACTTCAAAGGGACGGCGTGCAAACATCCCGCTTCCTGTATAAGAGCTGCTGCAGAGCAGCATTTTTGGTGAAGTTTACATAAGAGATAATGAACCCTTCAACTGATCTGACACCATCATTCTGCCCCAATATCTTAATGAATTAGTGAAAAAAAAAATGTCAACACATGGACATATAAGACTTGCAATTGCCGAAATTAAATATGTGGTCCGTGGAGGTGTGATCTTTTCTGTCCTCTGCCTGGAAGCAGCAGGAGAAAGAGACATTGCTTTTGAGATTAGCTTTTTGAGAGGAAGCGGTAAATGGGACACGTTTTTTTTTTTTCTGGCAGATAGACATATAAATATCAAACAGATCACTGTCATTTCTCCCAATCCTTGCTGTGAGATGAACCATTAAAGCACCCAGTGAGTGAGGCACTCTCAGCCAAGAGGAGACCTTTTGGAAAAACTCATTTGCTAATTGATGGGCAGCAGACAAAGCTCAGATAGTAAAGTGAAGATAAAATAAACTAATGTTACAGCAGTTTTTATTATAAATATGCCTTCATATAGGATCCAGTTTAATTTCTAGCTCAGTGTGAAAACTAAATGGCCCAGATTCAATTCAGATATATGGCAGAGCTTCATTTTCCCCCACAGTGGCTTCACATCTCTGTCCCATACTCTGCTCTGAAAGCTCCCATTATCAAAGGCTGTTCAGCTCCCCAACCGCTTCCATGTGGCCCATGAAGCAGGGGACCCTCCCACAGATCCACTCCATCCAACATGAGACCCACACTGTTAGTGGTGCAGTCGCAAAGTGATTGTAGAAGCAAGACGTTCAAGCTCGCTGCTGACGTAGATATCAGCGCTGTGACGGTGGAAGACTCAGTGGAAGTTGACATCAAAGACTGCAAATGCATAAAACAAGCCCCTCGAATGTGTCTGCAGCAGCAATATGGTGTCTATCAGCACAAACTGGGAGTTAAGAAAATGTGAAGAGACAGAAAAAAAATCCTTACCAGGAATCTGTCCTCCGTTTTTCCACTTTTAGTGTCAAGCTTAATTCCACAAACGAACTTAATCAAAGATTTATCAATGATTTTCCTGATGCTCTCTGTGGAGGAAAACACACATTTACACAGATTATCTTTCTGTGGGTCTGAAAAGATTCAGTTCATCAGCGTGAATCCGAAATGTGCTGTTAGAATCTTATGGTGTGTCTCAGTTATAGGGCACTTCAATAGACTGACACCTCGATGAACACAAAATGGGACGTCGCGTTCGCTGTGCAGGATTATTTGCAGAACGTCGTGTCTGTTCAGATCTGTTTTTAAACAGCTGAAGTCTGCCTGGAGGTTGAGGTGGAAGTATGCACAAGTCCAAGGCTTTTCAGTGTTTTTGACAGACAAACACAATACTGACTAAACTAGAAAAATGGTCATTGAAGTTAAAGCCAGTTTTCAAAGAGCAGGACAGACTGAGAGTTGCGTCGAGCAGGGAAACGCATCTGCAGCTGCTTTTTGGTTTGATTCAACAAACCAAGGAAAGATGGGACACTATAAGCTCTTGTGAAACGATGCCGCCTTCAGTGTGTGTCTAACTGGCCCATCCCACGGAGTCTCCACAGCTAAACTGAACTTCATGTCCCCCTATGCTCTATCTTTCTTGTGGGGCGAAACATGCATGTGATAGTCACTGATTCAGTCTGTGCTGTGACCCCTGCTTGAACAAGACCCGCCTGCTGCACCAGCGGAAAATCGAGCCATCGCTGAAGCAGACACTGGCCAGCAGGAATGATATGATTCAGCCTCTCAATTACTGTATCAGCTCAGCATGCGGCCTGATGAGTTGATTGAGGAAATCAATACTAAAGGCTCTGGGATCAACTTCTTGAGCCAAAATGAAAGCATGGACTGCAACCCCTTTATTGAGTGCACATCAGTTTCCAGAAAAGCACCAACAGCCCTCCGCCATCTGCATCATTTAAGGCTCTTCTCACACATGTTGCACTCATTGTTAGATATAAAAGCTGCTGCGCTCTATCCTTTTTCAGGTGACCTTGCAGACCACCAGGTGCTCCATGCTGGCAGCGTGCGCCGGTAGGGCTGCAGGAGGCGGAGCCGCCCGGCAGGTGTCTGAGAGGAGAGGCAGGGATTCACATCAGCGCCTAATAGAGTCATTAGGAGTAATTAACGCAGCGGCGCGCGCTTGCGCGTGTCATCCGTGAGTTTGTGGGCATTGCTGCGACTTTGACACGTGGAAACTGTTGCTTTTAAGCACAGAAACAGGTCCAGGGTGGGATTCAACATTGGAAGAGTGAACATCTGCCTCATCACTTCTTCATCCTTCTACACTTTGACGCGCACCTGCACGACCGGACCAGAACCGAGGCTGCAGGAACGCAAACAGACAAAGACGAAGTGGACCACGTGAGGGTCAGAATCAGGCTGAGGAGAAATCAAACCCACGAGTTCAGCATCATTTCCACAACGCCCCTTTCCTCCCCTGGCCTAAAGCTGATGTTAGATTTTTTTCTTCTTTTTTTTCAAGTCCCTGTAACCCCCCTCCCTTCAGGGCAGCCCCCCTAAGCATTGTGAGATATTTTCTTTCCCTTAAATAATTCATCTGCACAGAATATAATTCGCGTGCACTGAGGGGGAGACAGCCCCCCGGAAAGCCTCGGGACTCGACATGAAGGTGGATCTTTTCACAAGCATCCGTGCTCGGTCGCAGCCTCCAACAGCCACGCGGAAGAGAGGATTCCGCGCGCGGCCCCACGCGCCGCTGGCGCACGCGGGGATGAGAAGGAGAGCAAGAAGAAGAAGCGAGCGTGAACCCACCTGTAATGTCTTTGCTCACACTGACGAAACCAGAGGCTGTAAGCTCTTTAGAAGCCATGTCTGCTCCTCTCTACTGCCGCTTCCCCCTTTCTCTCCTCCCCCCGCTGGACCTCTCTCCCTCCTCCCTGCGCTCCCTCTCGCTGCCTTCCTCCTCCTGCTCTTCCTCTCTGTCACAAAAGGACAGATAGGATTGTCTCTCTTCTCGGCATTTCAGAGGAGCATCGGACAAGCTGAAGCTTCCTGGAAGATGCTCTGTGAAGAATGAGAGGCTGGATATGGGAACAGGAGGAGGAGGAGGAGGAGGGAGGATGATGAGGAGGGGGAGGCGGGATCAATGAGATATAATGAGGCTGCTGTACTTACCTGTGACGAAGGGTATCAGATGGACCTTTACAAAGAAGAAAACCTATTCCAAAATGTATTTATTTAGTTCTGCACGTGCTTGTTGGGTTTAAAATTTGGAGGAAGTATTGGTTGGTGTTTTTTTTTACTAGAGATGTAACGATTAATCAACTTAATAAAAGAATCAATTTGAATTCTTACATCCAACCAGATCAATCAGTCTGAGACAAATTGTTAATCGACCTATGTTTTTTAAATTGTTTGAAAGAAAACCCTTTTATATCGACATAGATGCCATTTGTACAGATATGGTAGGTTTATTTTAATGTATAATAAAAACAACCAAGTGCATCACAGCAGACAACACACATGTGATGTCATTAAAACTGATCAACTATCAGTCCAGTCCAATGTGTGGAAACTCTTTGAATTTAGAAAGTCATGTGACCATCCAGTGTTCTAGAATGTTCTAAGAATGTTCTTTGGATTCTTTGGATGTGGAAAAGCAACAGTGGACTGAACTTTAGGAAACTAAAATGTGAATGGATCTGACATTCATTTTAGTTTACTTTATATATTTGGACACATATTTCATTTACACTTGATGATCTGGAAGAAATCCAAGAATCTGGAAAACTTCACTGTTCAGTAGCAGGAATTTCTGTCTGAGTCTCACTGCTGGAAGTTTGGATAAAGATGATCTGAATCCATTTTAGATCAGTAAATCGGATTGAATTCCAATTATATAAAAACATTCTTGAGTGTTTTTTCCATTCAAGGTGAATCTAAATTAAATGGAGTCCTGGATGAAACGGTACTAAACTAGCGTTCGTGGCGTGAAGGGGTCAATGCCCTCATGAGTCCAAATGTGACCCTCTTGTCGGCAATCACAGACGTTTGTACCCTTCAGGCTAAAGGTGACGGAGGGTAATTATTAATAAGTGAAAACCCAAAAAAGACTGTGAGATCAATAAAATACAAATAAAGTAGCATCAATAAGAATTACCAAAGTACAGAATATTTAGTACAGTATATTTTAATTAAGTTGTGAAGGTCTCCATTGATATTTTTTAACTCAGGTGTGGGGGTAACACCTCAACTTTCCACCCAGATGTTTGGTTCAGGGTCTGAAGAAGCATGAACAAAGTTAACAGAAATATAATTTCAATTTTTGCTTTAACTTTGTTTGTCTCATTCAAAACTAGTAACACTCACTAAATGTTCCTTGAGCATCAGTTGTGTTTCTCCTATCAAGTCAAAGCTTCTTTTCACTCACGGGACTGATGGCCTTCATCCCTATTACAAAACATTGACACTGAGATTTGGAACAGATAAAGACTTCAGAAAACCATGGCACCTTTCTAAATACCCCTTGTGCTATCTTAGATGACCCCCCCCCCCCCCCTTTGCATTGACATGTTCTCCCTACCATGACAAAGGTGGATAAAGGTGGAAAGATTTCATGTGATTTTTCATGGACACCAGTGAAGATCACAAATCATTGAAGAAAAAAGGTTCAGAGCTCTGTCTAGTGGGTCTAGATGACCCAACTCCCAATGGTAAAGTGCCTAGGATAGCACAAGGGGTTACATGTGTAGTAAATAATATTTCTTGTTTGATGGAGCCTGGATAGTCTGAGACATCAGGAGATTTGAACATAAATGACAATGCCTGTTTCAAGAGTTCCTAGAAGGTTCTGGAGATGAAGAAGATGCTCAAACCCAAGGTTTTACAGTCTTTCATTGGTCTTAATAGCTGTAGAAATGTCTATCAGATAGACTCTATCTGATAAGAGACAGGAAGCGGTCAGTATTTATCAAAAAGAAAGAAGCATGTAGAAAACAGAAGCGGAAAAGAACTTAAATAAGAACTTCTTTTGATATCAAATAATTAAGAAAAAGTTTTAAAGACTCAATCTGATGAAAATGTGATTTTTTAAAATGTTTTTAAGTAGTTCTTGTAGTTTTTTTTCTCATGATGGAGGGCACGTGTAAAGAAAATTTAGATTCAAATTGCATTTCTGAGTATTTCTTTAATTAAGTTGTTGTGAATCAGGAGCAGACGGAAGAATGCGGTTGGAATGAGATCCTACTTGTGATGTAGAAGCTACAATCGGCAGATCACCAGCTCCCTGCTCCGCTCAGTCTGATGCATTCACTTGCAGACAAATAGATCCATGAATGTTTTGTTTTCCTCGTCTGAACTGAGATCTGGGTCTAAACTGTTTGGCTGGATAGCTCCAAAATTGCTCACCATTTTTGTTGCACCGCAAATCTTAGGTTGGGGTTTTGAGGGGCTGTAAGCTAGCGCAAGAGAGTGTAAACAGATGGATGATGGGAAGTCAGGGCGGGCTTACTGGGCCCCAACAGTCCTGCCCACAACTCGGAGGTGAATTTCTAATGAACTCTACTGAACTGTCCTAGAAAACGACACAGGTTTTTAGATTTTGGCTAAAATGAGCACAATTATAAATAAAAGACCACTGGGAACGCTTTGAAAGTAGATTTTTCAAAACGTTTTTTCAAATCCAATCTTCTCTTTCAAAGAAGATTGGATTTGACAATTTATGCATTTCTTTTAATTTGATCATGTTTTTTAGAAAGTGAGGCAAAACACAAGATACAAACCCAAGACAGGGTTTAGTGAGACAGCTGGTTTTTGACATCTGTGTGCGAGTCAGAATAAATAGTCCTAAACCGAACCTCATGTTTACTTTATCCCACATGGGATTGTTTTTTTAAAAGTCAAATCCATAGTTTTTCACTTCATACTGAGGAGGGTCAAGAAAATGTTAGCTTAACCATTCTGGTTGCTGTGAAGGAAGACATTTCCGCCTGAACTGCAAATGTCAGCCTGCTGGAGGCGCTACAGGAAAGGTCGGGATCAGCAAAGTCATTAGGGTTCATCCTTGGGGGGGGCATTTGCACAAAACAGAGTTCCAGTGCTTATCAAACTATTTGGTGGGTTACACAAACAAAAGGTGGCAAAAAGGAAATGAAACACTGCTTTCCTTGGAGTCAGAACAATTGGTCATTTCAGCACCAGAGCAGGAAGCAGGACTGGTGTAGGAACTGGATGATGAATTGGTTTTATTATGGTTTGGGGATTTTTCAGCCCTCTCCTTCATGGTGCTCAAATCTGCCCTCAGATGGCTTATTATGAAGTCCACAGAGGAAGGAAACGTCTCCACCAAGATGACCATCTCTGTTTGTCGTGTTCTGTGACAGTCACTCCTCTCTAAAAAAGGCACCCTATGTGAAAAATAGCTGCTGGATCTTGGGAATATATGTGTAGTCTGCACCAGAAAAGTGGCATTTTTCATTGATTTATTTTTCTAAGATATAGCAAAGGAGACGCACAGCTGCTTCTGGACTTTCAGTCCTGGATAGAATGAAGACCATCCTCGTTCCCTCGCTGCTGGGTGAGTTCCTCAGACACCTACAAGAGACAAATTTGATGACTTGGCATCCAAGTCTCTTAAAAATGCCTTCAGCTGTCAAAGCGGAGCTGATGTCAGCCCAAAGCTGGGCTCCTTTGCTAAAGTCGATGCAGATAACTGTAGAATGGTTTGCAGGCTCGTAAATTTAACAGCTGCAGCTGGGACTGTCAGTCTGTGCTAAATTAAAATGATGTGCAGCGTCCAGAACGGAAACTGGGCTAATAGAAATGATTGGGATGAGGCCGCCAAATTGTTGTGTTGGCTATTTTGTCTGTGACAGTCTTGACTTATGTGTACATGAACCAAAGCAGCACTAAGTTTCATTGCCGGGTAGTGTGGTTGTCTAGCAGCTAGAAAATGTGCATTCCTTGCTCTCCCATGGGGTGGGTAACAGTCTAAACAGCCTCATTAAAGAATGGGAAACTCAGCTATCTGATACTAAAGGCAGTTTGGATGTTGGAGCCACATTTCTCCTGAAAATGTCAGCGTTTCAAGTCTAAATCAAAGGGTTGTGTGGTACGTCACTGAGGGCAAGCTGTGTGTTTCTGTGTTTCAGGTGTGGCTGCATTTATTCTTCACGCTTTTGCTCTTGAAGGTAAATTAAACAGAAAAACACCTGCCCCCTATACACACACCGCAATTACACAAGTGACAAAGGCATGATTAAAATCCGAAACGTTCATTTTATTGTAAGTTGTCCTCAGTTGTCTTTTTTTTTTGTTAGACTCTTAAACTAAAATTCAGACTCAGATTATTTGTTTGTCATTTGTGCATAGCTAAATGACAAGTCACCAGCCAGAACAGAACAGCATCTAGACATCAGAGTAATAGAAGGAGCACATACCGGGTTAAAACTCAACAGTAAGGCAGGTGCAATTTAAAAATGAACAAGAAATACAATAAGTGCAACTAAACAAGAGGTTTGATGCAATATAAACTGTTGTGCAAAACGGGATTTGTGTGGTGTGTGCAAGGTGTGAGATAAGAAAAACAGGGGAAGACGTTGGTGAACAGGTATTTTTAGAAGCCGAGGTCTTTGAAGGAGTTGAGGAGTCTGATGGCAGAAACTTTCATGCAGCCTCGCTGTTCTGCATGGCAGGCTGCGGTATGAGTTGGGCTGGTGGATATATATTACTGGATTGGCCTTTGCATATTTGCTGTTATACACAGTGATATGCGCGTGCAGGTGCCTTTGCTATGCACTAAGTCACGTCAACAAAAACCCTGCTGTTCCAGTTTACGACAGGCAGGAATCAGCCACAAAAATCCAGCTAGCTCCTTCATTTCCTAACTGATTTTCACGAAACATAGCTCAAATTAAAGCTTGGAAATCCTGGTATATTTAGATATTTACTATCTCCAAAGACTAATCTGTGAATACTGCAAGACTTTATATGTGTTTTATTATAAACCACATAACACACTTTGGTAAATGTTGCTCTCTTTAGTCCTAATCAAACAAAACAAATAAATGAACAATTTGCCATTAATTAGTGTAACCAACTAACTAACTAACTGCTGTTTTGTAGGTTTTAAACAGGTGTGTAAATTATCAGCAAGGTAGTTTTGCTTAGTTATTAGAAATTAGTAGCTTGGCTGTAAATTGTCTAATCTTCAGCTACAAAGGCTTTTGTGAAAGTTGTAGTTCAGGTTGTCCCTGCACTACATCCCAAACACGTCTTCAAAACAGCAAGTATGTCAAATTTGGAGGTAATAAAAATTTAATTTTTTACTTTATTTGATATGATTTGAAATGGTTTATTTAAAAAAAAATCAAAGCAAGAATAACGCACGAAACAATACAATCAGCATTTATACATTGATACAGATACAGTTTGATACAGATGTATCAAATTTAGGATGATTAGTTATTAAATCAAAGATTGCTTGAAAGGGAGTGGAAGGAAGCAAACTTATATAATCCCACCTCTGTTCTACCGTAACCATTTTATTACATGTTTTATCATCATCCGGTTCCTACATTTTTATGAGATGCCCATGCCTTACCAACAGTTTCAGGTCATTAAGAATCCTTAAGTATCAATGAATCACATGACAACGATGAATTACCTAATAATTCTGTAAAATAGACATAACTCTATTTTGGATATCAACATAGCACATCAGTTATCTAAAATATGTTTAGGTTAATTTCATTAGAAAAATCATCACTATGATTAAAAATAACACTATATCAGAAGAAATAAACATAACAGTGTTTCAGAAATCTTCATAGCATTTACAGATCAAGTATCAAAAGTGAAAAATATGTGCGAATTATTTTTCATTAGAAAAATCATGAATCAGTTTTTGGGGTAAGTGAAGTGATTGGAGATCAATAACTTTAATCATCTTCAAAAATTGATAAGTAATTTTAATGTTATGATTATAGGGTATTTGCTGTGAAATAAAAAAAGGGTCCATACATACATAAATAAAACATTAAAACACAAATTGTTAATATGCATGGATGACTCAAACTTTAACATTCACATCACGCTTCTCAGCCTGATTTCTCTCTGTCAAAATGTGATCACTAACCTCTGAGAGGTGATTCCTCTCCATCTGATTATTTTGTTGTCATTTTTGCAGTTGATGGCCAAACATTGCGTCCCCTTTTGTGATTCTTTGCATACCTGTGTGGACCTCCTCATTACTTCACTTGGCAAGACTCAATGCATCACAATGGCGCACGTTTGTAACGTCATATATCGCGTGACGGCCAATCCAGTGGTATATATGTATGTATGGTGGAGCCCCTGGTGATCTGTGTTGCCCTCATCAGTCAGTGTTGTTTTTCCGGGTCCCAGATGGTTGGCAGTGTGACCCCAATGATTTTTCTCCGCCGACCTCAACACTCTCTCCAGTGCTTTTCTGTCAGTAGCTCTGCTGCTCTCATGCCACAGAGAGATTCTAAATTCAACAGAGGTTCTCCTAAAACCTATTTTCTCACATTTAAAACCTGACAGATTTGCTAAAACAACTTTTTCTTAAGGAATGAGTTCTGACAGAATGTATATATGATTGGCGGTGTAATGATTAATCAATTTAAATGAATTGTATTGATTTATATTTTTGCAGTCCAATCAATCTGTCTGAGGCAAGTTGTCAATCAAATCAACCTTTACCATTATAAAATTGTTTCAAAATGAAATAAATCAATTATAATCAATAATAGAAAATACCATCTGAATTGAGACACAGTGAGTTTATTTTAAAATAACGTAAAAACGACCAAGTGCATCACAGCAGACAACACACACGTGATGTCAGCAAAAACTGATCCGTCCATCATTCCAGTCCAATGAGTGGAGACTCTTTGAATTGATCAAAGTCATGTGACCATCTAGTGTTCTAGAATGTTCTAAGAATGTTCCCTTTGGAGTCTTTGGATGTGGAAAAACAACAGTGGGCTGAACTTTAGGAAACTAAAATGTGAATGGATTTGACATTCACTCTTACTGAGCCCGTGACCTGACATGGGTAAGATATTGAATATCTCGTTCCCACAAATTAAGATCTCGTTCCCATGCAATAATTAAGTTGTGCGAACGAAATAATCATTCACGTCATTCAAGGCATTCATAAACACTGATGTGAGCAATATTTGGATTTACAGCAGATACCTTCACATTACTGTCTGTGTGTCTCATGACATTACACAGAGTACATGGATGATGTTTAGAGATCAAATTAATTTACTTTAAAAAGCACAAAAGCATTGGGAATCAGGTTTCCATGTCTGGATTCATTTACACACGCACTCCATTCTGCTGCAAAAGCCGCTTTCTGCCGGTACTTTCGTGTCTCTGTGACCCACATTCGTTCAAGACGGGAAACATAAAAACAAGAATGATCGATTTATTATTGTCTCGGAGCTCTTTTGCTTGTCATGCCGAAAAGTCAGGCAGCTGGCTGGACAGCCAGACGGACAGCCAGCTGATATTGGAGTTTAGGGTTAATTAGGAATAGTAATATTCAGGACTTATCTTTTATTAACATACTCGTTAGCAGTCACTCTACATCCGAAGGCTAGTCGGCTACATGCTACGTAGCCTATTATTTATCCTGTTGCATTTGAATGCACCACAGTTACAGGGCCACAGTGATTGGTCGAGATGCGTAATGGGATGTGTGATGCATGATGGGATATGTAGCATGTAGCCTTCTAGCCTTTGGATGTTAAATGACTGCTAACGAGTTTGATGCTTTTGTGCTTTTTAATAAATAAATTTGATCTCTAAACATCATCCATGTCCTCCGTTTAATGTAATGAGACACAGACAGAAATGTGAAGGTATCTGCTTTAAATCCAAATGTTGCTCACATCCGTGTTTGTGAATGACTTATGACGTGAATAATTATTTCGTTCGCACAAATTAATTAATGCGTGGGAACAAGATATTAATTTGTGGGAACAAGATATTTATCATTTTACCCATGTCAGGTCACGGGCTCCATACTTCTTGTTTAACAACGCCACACAAAAATGGCATGGGTCTGAATTCAAATGGGAACAACTAAACAAATCTAAGTGAGAGAATCGTGAAGAAAAGCTCAAACCAACTGAACCCAAACTGACCCACCAACAGGAAATAGGGAGATTTTATACTGGCTGATCACAACACAATAGGGGAGAGAACTACAAATATGAAACATTAAAAATCCAAATATTAACTGAAGAAGTAAATTACTAGTAATTTAAAGCTTTAACAAACAAAACTAAACTTACACTTCAAAACATGTTTGACATATTCCAACAATGCAACCAATGGTTCAATTAAAGAATAAACCATGTCTTCCCCCTCCATCGTCTCCAAATAGAAATGTTCAGGAAGTCGTCCGGCTCCTCCCTTTGCTCCAGCGTCAGGCCTCAGAGAGAACTCAAAAGGATAGAAGTACTCAAAACTATAAGAACAAAATTAACTAAGTGTGTACAAGTCAGTAAGTTAATTTTGTTATTTAATGTGTAAAGTAAAAAAAAATGTGTTCAAGTATTAATGATTTATTCAGCAACAAATCTGAAGAAATATAAATAATATAATATAAATAATGGGCTCCTGCCCTCAAAACCGGATCAGCAAATTATGATATGAATCGGATCGTCTTTACAAGGAATCAATCATTGCAACCCAGTTGTCATGCGTTTTTTCCCAGTAACTTGTGCGGTTGACTTCCTAGACAGAGGAGGATGTCCTGAAGGGGACGCCGTAATGACGCATGTCTGCCTTTGCAGATCTTTCTGTACCCATCGTGTCTGTGTGGCCTCCGGGACCAGAAATCTTCGTCGGCGAGAGTGTATTTCTTTACTGCAGAATGGCATCCAACCTCTCCTTTGCATGGACCTACCTCTGGTACAGGCACACATCCCACGCTGCCTCCACACCAAACCACAGGCACTCGCTCTATGGAGACAGCTATTCCATCACGGCAGTAACAAAGGAGGATGC
Source organism: Oryzias latipes (assembly GCF_053564925.1). Lineage (NCBI taxonomy): Eukaryota > Metazoa > Chordata > Actinopteri > Beloniformes > Adrianichthyidae > Oryzias > Oryzias latipes. The sequence goes on from NC_136240.1 coordinate 6,323,129, forward strand.
AGGCAGTTATTGGTGCAAAGCAGAACAGCAAGAGAGCAACCTCACCTCTAAGGCTCAGGTTGTGCTCAGAGTGTCAGGTAAGAAGCTGCAACGCCTCCAGATGAAAGTGCATAGAAATGCTTTAAACTCCAAACGTGTAACCGCCTTTGGAAGTATCTTCAAACTGCAGAGACACACGCAGAACCATCTTTATTTTAGTGCAGATTAAAAGCTTGTTTTTTTTTAACCAGGAGCAAACAGCCAACATAAAATTGTGCCGACTCTTTTTTCTCTTTCAACAGAAGAGGCCCCTCCCTCACTAACGTTGACACCCAACACCAGGCAAATCTTCAAAGGGGATAATTTTTCAGTGCAGTGCCCCACGTCTCCCAAGGGGTGGGAGCTGAAGCAGCTTTCTCCTGTCCATCCGAACATCACGACAGTGGATCAAAGAACACCATGTCCACCACCAGGGGGCGCTGTTTGCCCAGAAACATCCAGTAACTGGTCTTTTGAAGCCACCAGTGAAAGCAGTGGATTGTTCTGGTGTGAGGGTGTTGGAGGCCGCAGCAATTCGGTTAACATCACAGTAAACTGTGAGTCTAAACTGATTACCACATACTGTGTTTGTATTTTAACATAAAACAGATAAAATCATGACATCTGATTATTTGCTTGACAGATGGCAACATGCTTCTGAGGACTCCGGCCTTGCCCGTACACCTGGGGGATGAAGTGGTTTTGTTCTGTCAGTACAGGACAGAAAGGCAAAAACAAGCAACATTTTTTAGGGACGGAATGGATATCGGGACTTTTAATTTTTTCAGCTCAGATGGAGCTGTAACTCTGACCATTGGGGGGGTTAAAATAACAGATGAAGGCTCCTACAAGTGCTCGAGTCCAGACAGGAAGATGGAGAGTCCAGAGAGCTGGCTGTCTGTGTCACCTGACCGAGGTCAGTACAGTGACTTTTAGCTCATCTGGAATGATGAGATTCAGTTTTAGAACAGCATTTACAGAGATTTGTCATGTTATTCTCACCATCAGGCAGCTGGAAGTGGTTTGCCGTGTCGTCTACCATAGTGCTTCTGTGTCTCATTCCGCTCATAGTTTGGATAATTCACAGCAGGAGGTGAGATACAGGATATCCTCTGTACCAGTGACGTGTGGTGGGGTTCACGGCTGGTAAGGCACTGACATCATCAGTCAGATTTACAAACAAATGAACCCTACACAGTAGCTTTCTCACCATTTGATTGGCAGCAGTTAAAATGTGTTGTTTAAAATTTCAATTCAACATTTTTAATCCGTTTACAAGATGTACCGTAAAAAAAATCACCAAAATTGTTACTACTGACTTACTTGCAAAGGAAGTCCATGCGGCGCTAAATCCTCCATTTGAAAATGTATGCTAAACAATATTAAAGAATAACTGGATGGCTACACTTAACTGCTACCACTAATTCTATTATCATTTAGTGTCCCATTCTCTGAGGTCACCAGCGCCCTCTGCCTTGAAAAAAGGGGTACTGCGGGCCTCGCCTGCTGTGTTTCTAATGCGCATTTTCAGCTGATAAAAAAGACTAAATGAGACCGCTGGGGCTTAATCTGCCACTTTCTCGTGTATTTGAACAGGAAATTCATAAATTCACTTATTTTTTTTCACCAAAGAAATGTTGAAAACCCGCACAGAAAAAGTAATAACTGAAAGGAAATGTCTAAAAATGAACATTTTATTTTTATTTTTCATTTAAAAGGGCTATATCATGCTATTCTTAAGCCTTTTATAGTAAACACTATCCATGCAGCTGATAATGGCTCAGGAGGTTGTGCAGGTTGTCCAATATCAAAGGGTCGGCAGTTCGATCCCCGCTCCCCCCAGTCAACTGTCGTTGTGTCCTTGGGCAATAAACATCACCCTCCCTGCTGCCAGTGTGGTTCCACTGGTGTGTGAATGTGTAGGAATGTCCCGCTGATGGTCAGAGGGACGTAGGCGTGAACTGGCAGCCACGCCTCTGTCATCACCTACTATACGTGAGGAGTGAATGAAGAATGGACACATTGGAAGCGCTTTGAGCGTCTGGAAAAGCACAGATAAATCTAATCCATTATTATTATTGATGAACACGTTTTTTTAAATTAAATACTAGTTATTTTCTTGAGTTCTTTTCCAACCCGGAAGTACGACGACTCAATCCCTTTGGCACCGCCTTTCTCTCCTTCTTCTTCTTTTTAGAAGAATACTCAGAAATGTGTGAACAGCTCAAATGTTTATGGTGGGGCATGGACATTATAATACACTTAAAATTGATTTTGCATGATAGGGGCCCTTTAAAAAAGTATATTCATTTCATTTTATTTTATTTATGTATTTTTAAGCTATAGTTTGCCTCCCCTGACTGCACGTCACTGCTTTATACAGTCTGACAGTAATGGTAATCTGATAGTAATCTGGGTTGACTCCTAAATAATCCGACCGTGTGATATTTTACTGATAATTATGTGTTTATTTGAAGCCAGCAGATGGTTTGCTCGCGGAGCTGCTGGCCACTTACTAAAGGCGATGTCCCATCAGTGCCTCTGCCTGAGACCAAGCAGGATGTGACAGAAGTACAGTGGGACCTGTCCTGGATGGAGATGACCAGTCTGATGGACAAGCAGATGTATCCTGGCACTTAAAGGACCTGGCTTGTTCATGCTGACAGTTAAAAACAGTCAGACCGATTTGTCAGACTGTTTTATCCTCCACGTGGAAGCAGGCAGCCAAAGGGCCAAGTATTTTTGACTCTAGAAATTTAAAACAAAAGATTTCTTTTTTGCTGTTCTGATCTCTCTGTCCTGTGTTCAGGTCTGTGATGAGGCCAGTTTAAGAGATGGGTCAGACCTCTGTTCTGTGGACTGTGCTGCATTAAAGTGGTGTGATCGCTGAACAGTCCTGAAACTCTTTAACAACCGAAAATGAAAATGTTTTTGTTTCTTTCTATTGCTTTGAATGAGTAATGAACTCTATTCATTAAAAACAAACTTCTCTGAATGTGCTAAACCATTCAATCAAGCAGGCAGCCAAAGGTTCTGGAGGCAGACCCGTAAGAGTGCTGTGGGTCTTTAAATTGTCCGTGCCCATGGACGGTCATAGAGAGGAGCTGCTGGTTTGTCTTGGAAGTTCACTTGAGGCTCACACCCCCGCCAAGGACATAAATGGAATGAGCCATCGTTGTGTGCAAGGCCGGCCCCAGCCAATTTGGTGCCCTAGGCAAGATTTTCAGTTGTGCACCCTTGCATTACTGTAGTTACTCTGCTAGTGTTTCACAGGAAACGTAATAACTTTGTCTCTGCAAATTTTTTACATTTAAGCAAGGCAATTGCACATCAAAAGAATTAAATGATCAAATACAAAATATGAGTATCCATCTTCTTCCGTTCCGGCAGCCGATCCTATCCCTTACACTCGTGGGCGAAGGCAGGGGACATCCTGCACTGGTCACCAGCCTGTTGCACGGCCACAATCACACACCCATTCACACCTAGGGGGAATTTAGAGTAACCAATGAACCTATGAAGCATGTTTTTGGATGGTGGGAGGAAGCTGAAGTCCCTGGAGAAAGCACACACATGCACGGGGGGAACATGCAAACTGTTTCAGGTCCCCCAGTCGGGACTTGTTCCGGGGGCCTTCATGCTGTGAGGCAAGAGCGCTAGCCACTGGGCCACCGTGTTCCATGGGCTAAAATATGAACAATTGAAGATATACAATTACATACAATATAAATAGCTTAAAGAATATAAGAAAACACGTAAATGAGGGACATTAACACAAACATAGGATTATGTTTTTTTCATTTAAAAGAGGATTTTACAAAGACAAGGTGGTGTTTTGCTGCTGCCTTAACTTGAATTTCTTAAACCACACATCCTCAATCTGACTAAACATTCCACAGATTTACTCTTCTGGTTTTTCTTGCATCAGAGTCATTTACAAGATCTTCACATGACAACTGTTTTGCGACCACATGGTTTACACTTATCATGGCAAGTCCAGTTAGAAGTTATTGCATCTTCGTAAATTTCAAGTGTTTGAATCAATTCTCCCTGTAACAGGAAGGATGGCAGAGATTCTTAATCCTTGTGCTATCTTAAATGACCCCACCCTTACATTGACGTGTTCTCCCTACCATGACAAAGGTGGATAAAGGTGGAAAGATTTCATGTAATCCATGGACACCAGTGAAGATCACAGATCATTGAAGAAAAAAGGTTCAGAGCACTGTCTAGTGGGTCTAGATGACCCAATTCCCAATGTTAAAGTGCCTAGGATAGCACAAGGGTTGCAAGCAGGTGCTGTAGCAGTCACCGTATCCGTTAGAGGAGTGTTTTTCAACCTTTTTTGAGCCACGGCACACTTTAACCCTGACAAAAATTCCGCGGCACACCAGCATCCCAAAAAAAAAAAAAAAAGCAGAAATCCATGGTCTGCACTGATCGACAGCCCCCCCCCCCCCCCCCCCCCCCCCGCAATCTCATGTGGATTTTTGTGACAATTGTGGCAGAAAAAGCAGGAAGTTGCGGCTGTTTTTTTTCTAAGAGATGAACCACCAGCTAAAGACGAGCTTTAGCTGGTATTTTTGTTAGAACTGAGCAACTCTATCAGCAGAATTAAGAACAAGGAAGTGAAGACTTTAACCACTTCTGATTGGTCAGACTGATGACATGTGATTAAGCCTTCAAGAATGATTGGCGGAGACAGTTAAAGGGGCGGGACTTTTCCTTACACAGTAATAGCTGCAGCTAAATCGCGGTACCTGCATTCTTATCAAAATGTCTTTAATAGAATTAAATAAACACAAAGAAAAAGTAATTTTAAGATCTTTTATATTCCTAACTACTCAGTGTTTTATCAGGGCCTGTTTGGATGAACACAGAGCTGATATCCTGAAGATGGAAAATGTTTTTAGATCAGTGAATGAGGGCAATTTCCCACGGCTCACTTGACCATCTCCCACGGCACACTAGTGTGCCGCGGCACACTGGTTGAAAAACACTGCGTTAGAGGAGTGAGCTAGGTCTATTGGAGGAGGAGAAGCGCTTGATGCTGCTGCATCACTTCTGGGTTGCACTGCAGAGGTGGAGATGACTGGAGCGGCTCTTTAGCAGCACATCTGAGGACAGAAGAAGAGAAGGCCACACTAGTCTTATAAAAACATTATTTCAAGAATTTAAAAAAATGGGGGGAACATGAATAAATAAAAAATAGCAATGCATTTACAATGTAAATTATACTGTATAATATTCAATGCACTTTTTCTGATTTGCAAATTATATTAGTCACTTATAAACATACATATAATATTTTATTGTCATTACAGTGAAATGCTAAGAATGCAAAGACTCAGTAAAATGTAGTAAAATATAGTTTTTGGGAATGTTATGCATAATGACTTAATAATGTGTACTGTAACCCTTGTGCTATCCTAGGCACTTTAACATTGGGAGTGGGGTCAGCTAGACCCACTAGACAGTGCTCTGAACCTTTTTTCTTCAATGATTTGTGATCTTCACTGATGTCCATGGACTACATGAAATCTTTCCACATTTGTCATGGTAGGGAGAACACGTCAATGTAAGGGTGGGGTCATCTAAGATAGCACAAAGGTTAATACTGACGAAAAGATAAATGATAAATGCACTGTAGACAATCAACTGTAACACAACAGTGCTTGGCTTATGTCTGTGGAAAAATGATTAGCATTTTGATTGACTGCTACATGCTGGGAAAACCCCATCCTGTTGATTACCATCATAACACCTAAACTAATATTTAACATTAACGTTTATTTCACATTCAAACACCATTCATGGTGGTCTATCTTTGCTAATCTAGTGAGCATCAATGCACACTAGTATTTCACAGAGGCCTCTGGGAAATTTCTAGGGCACTGGATTTTGGAATTTTAGCTTCTACAAAATGGCAAAGCCATTATATAGTGGAACATACAGTGATTTTATACAGTTTCCCACTGGCTTACAGCCCCTCAGCCCCCTCCAACCGAATGTTACCGGTGCAACAAAAATGGGGAGCAAAATAATAGCTATCCAGCCCAACAGTTTTGAGCCAGAGACCAGCTTGGATGAGGAAAATGAGGAAATGAATGTGTTTATTTATTTGCAAGTGGATGCTTCAGAATGGAGCAGAGCAGGGATCTTGTGGACAACCAACTATAGCTTCTATGTTACAATTACAAGCTTTTTCAAACGGCATCTTTTTGTATGCAATTTGAATTACCCACTAGGCACGGACATGTATCCTAAATATCTTAATCACAGCTATTTCAAAGCTTTCAGCTGTAGATATGCATAATGAATCTGATAAAGATCACTTTATAGAGGTCTATTAGACATTGCGGTTTATATCTCTAGCAGACGACTTTCCCACATCTAATTGCATCGCGGCCTCTCCAAGCCTTGCCCGTTGTAAGTGAGCCATTTGGGTAGTTTCTTCACGTGATGGAAGAGACTTGATGTCTGTTAGTTGTCTAATATTATTCTAGACATCTCTATTTTGTTTCTCCATCAGAGGTCCACCAATAGTGTTCTGAAAGATGTCTGCATATACAGTAAATGTCTCCTACACGTCTACCTGTAGACATCTAATGATTGTATATTGTTAGACGTCTAAAAGTGAAGCTTTTTAAACATTTCCTAGATTGAAAATAGAAAAGTCAAGTTAAACATGTTTCTTTTGATAGACTTTGGTGCGCCTTCATCCTTTTCCTCCTTTTATATATGTCAATACAATTTCTATACTTTTAGAACTTTGCCTCTGAACCACAACTAGACTCTGTTGTGCAGAAGAAGATCAGAAAATGTGCTATCAGCTCATTCTAATAACAATAATCCACTCTGATAAAACATGAAACCTTTTACCATCAGTTTGTTTAGTCATACGACAAGTTAAAAATCTAAACAGAAATATGTGTTTGATTGTTGTTTTGATGCAGGTGTCTGTAACTTTGTCATAGTTTTCTGTGAACAAATAGCCTCAGTGCGTTCTAAGGATGAATGGATGTTTAGAAAAAGTACTCTGGAAGACAACTAGAAGTATACCAAGATTTAATGATGACAGGTAGATGTGTCGTAGACCTCTAATTTAACATTTAAAAGAGTAGTAAAATAGAGTTGTCAAAGATGTCCTGCAGACATTTACAGTGGATGTATATTAGTTATCTAAAAGACATCATTTGCCAGGTGGGAAAGAGATACTCAGAAATGATATTTTGAGTTTTAACGTCTTTATAAATGTCCTCCATCATTAGAAAAATGCCAAAAGAACATGTTAGAAACACCCAAAACATGATGTCCTCGAATGTGGGCGCCCCATCTCAAGAGGGTATGCATTGAATAGTTTTTGTGAGTTGTGTTCTTGGTTTTCCCTGAGCAATCCGCTGTCCTCCCACAGACCAAATTATAGATTATAGATCACTCTAAACTGTGAATGTATCTGTGCATTGTTGTGCGCTGCTGCGATGGACTCGTGAATCATCCTGGGTGAACCCTGCCTTCACTCAACATTCGCTGGGATAAGCTCCAGCAACCCTGTGACTCCTAAAGTAATTAAGCAGGTTCGGAAAATTGATGGATGGGTGTCTGGATGTGGAATAACTTGTTGTCATAACATGCACACAGGGAGAAAGATCTGCAGCATTTGACCTGACCGCTCTTTCACAGCCGCATGTCCTGCAGGAAGGAGCCTGTAAAGATACTGAAGCAAAAAAGACAAATAAAAAGAACACAAATGGCACAAGCAGCTCCAGTATCATTACATTTGTGCGTTTAAATTTCTGGATGGATACTTAATTATATGAACAATGTGTCCCACACAGGGGAAATGTGTGCTGCCCTTTGAAAAATGCCACAAGTCAGGATTCCATCTGTACAGGATTATCAACAGAACAGCTGACTTTTCTTGCAAATACATTTCAAAGTTTTTTTTCTGTGTACAATCCTCAAATCATCTGACTTTTATAAAAAAATCAAATCCTTGTATCAAGTCTTCATAAAGCATTTGGGTCTTCTGCGTTTTCATCTTAGTGATGTTTTCTTTCACTTTTGTGTTTTTAGTCAAGCACACAAACACTTGTCTGGGTTTGACAGGTTAGACCACATTGCTGCAAACTAGAACTGGGACACACCTCTGCAGTGGGACAGCTCGGTCTTTTCTCTTTTGCTGCAACGAGAGAAGGAATCTGTTCTGATCCTTCCATAGATCTCACAGGAGTTTAAACATCACTTGTGGAAAAAGAACAAACAGAGGAGCAAAATGGGCGATGCAGTTGGTGAGTTGATATTTTGCTCTGAAAATTCATATTTTTTTTCTTTAATGTCTCTAAAACCTTAGTGTGTGTCTAGATTTGGTTGCTGGTTTTAGTTGGAAGAGTCTGCAGACTAAAGTAAAAGAAGAAAATCTGTGAGGTGCTAAGTCAAAACCACCCCAACACATTTTTACATGTAGCTATTGGGGAAATGCGTAACTCTGTTTACACAATTCACTTGCATTTCATCAGTTTAGAAGAGAATAAAGTGATGAAGTTCATTTATGGGCTTTGCTGCAGGAGTTTGGTTGTGCAACACTTCTCTATCAACTGTAAGAATTGTTTGAACCCTGTCTAAAAAGTTTTAGGTTAACACTCTGCAGGATTTTTTTAATGAAATATGCAGGACATTTAACCAACAAAAATTGTTTTCTTTGAAACTTGACTGTTAAAATCTTGCAAACAGATTGCTTTTTTGGTATTATTGCAACAATTTAAACTTTTCAGTTTCAGATAAAGTCATTTTATTCCAGCAACAGTTTTGCATTTAGGCTGCAAAGCCTGAAGTCAATCACTTAAAAGCAGAACTTAGGTACCGCATAAACCAGTCAGACCAGATTTTTTTTTTTAGTTCAAGGAAGACAAACACACTGAGTTCCCGACAGCCCAAAAACACCAAAACAACATTCCGAATGAAAAGGAGGAACAAGGCTGTCATATTTACAGTAAATGTACAAATAAAAAATTTAAAAAGTTGACTTGTGAAATTTTTCATATTTCTTTTGCAAACTCAAACTGTCCTCATTTAGGCTGGTTGTAAGTGGATTTAACTTAGAACAGCAAATGTCATTTTTATGTGCTGGAAAACAGTTTAGTTTTGAGGTAATAACAAACCAGTGCGAAAAATCCTCATTAACAAACATAACTGAAATGTGGTGCTGCGTGCGTCAACTTTTTCACTGTTTGCATGTTTTCATGATTCATTTTCTATTTAGTTTTTGTTTTACTTTTGTTGAATTTTGCTTTTTAATGGGTTACTTAATTTCAAAGTTATTTCAAAAAGACAGTTTTTAAATAAATACCTGAAGGAGAGTGTTCAAGACCTACTCCAATGCAAATGTTGTTTTTAACATGTTGTTGTAGCATTTTTCTCATGATGGAGGACATTTATAAAGAAAATTAAGATTTAAACTGTATTTTTGAATACTTCTATTTTCATATCATGGTGAATCAGGAGCAGACAGAAAAAAAAGATTGTTTTAAACTACAATCCCCTCCTCATTTTTAAATATTATAAAGTTATCCTCTTTCTGTTTCAGCTGAGTAGCCATAAGCTTTCCTGCTTTTGTCTTGTGCAGTTTTTTTTTTTTTTTTTTAACTTGTCCTGTCCAACAGCTGGGCAGACAGATGAGAGCTGAGGGCCTCTTGTGTTGGACATATTTTACTTTAACAAGAGGGGTTATTAATCTTCAGACAAACCAAAGGTATGTCTGAATAAATCCCTTTTGTAATTGAGGCCAAACTTTATTAATTTCAATCATGTCTGAAAATCTTTGGTATTGGACCGGACGGAAAAGGAAAGGAGGGAAGAAGAGAGAGGGATGTTAGAGAGAGGGGGGGTAGGGGGTGATAATAGGAGGGGAAGGGGGATAAGACCATGAAGCAGCATAAAGCAACAAGTTTACTGGTTTTTAATCATTATGGTAAGGTTCAAATGTAGTAAAAAAAAAAAAAAAAAAAGGGCGGAGCCTGTCCACACACACACTCAAATGTTATAAACACACCTGCTAGCTGCAAAAATGTCCACCTGTCGACATGTACACAAAACAGATAGTGTTCACACGCATACTTATGCCTTAAAACCAACTAGTGTGAAATATTTCAGTCAATCAATCGTGCCAACTGTTAGTGCAAAGGTGAGCTAACACCAGTGCTCAGGTGAGTGTTTATGTTCTTCTAAAATGGATGGTGGAACGTGAAAAGAAGGAGGGAGAATGCCCAGCCATCCCCACCCCAAGACCCCCACCGCAGCAGCAGCGGCAGCCGGAATCCCCCCAACGCCACACGGGAACCGGCAGGGAACAACCGCCGCCCGGGCGACCAAGCCCGCCACCCAGCCCAGGGCCAGCAGGGCCGCCGCCAGGCCCCCAGAGCCAGAGAGCAGGGAAGCACGGAGGGAAAGAGAGCGCCGCCCCAGCCCAACCAGGAGAGCAGCCCCCCCGCCGCGCCGGGAGAACCCAACGCAGGGCCCCACCGGAGAAGGACGCCCACAGCCCCAGACGAGCACCCCACCACCACCCAGGAGTTCCGGGCATCCCCCCGCCCCAACCCCAGGTACGAGCCAGGACCCCCCAAGGGAGACCCGCTCCGCACTCCAGGCAGCCATCCGCCCGGCCCACGGCCGGTCCAGGGAGGAGCGAGGCAGGGGCCCGACGCCCCCGCCCAGGATGGGGGAACCCCGGGGAAAAAAGAGGGCCCACAAGGGGTGCTGTAAATATGGCCCGACCAGGCTCGGCCACAGTTGGAAATTTGGCGGGGCCCAGCGCTCAGGAGCAAGGACCAGAACCCACCCCCCAGGGACACAAACACCCCCGGCTCAGATGTAATGTGAACCCCCCCACCGCGCGGAGAGAGCACCGCCGGGCCCAGGAAGCCGGCACCCCGGGGACACGGCCGCCGTTGCAAAGGGGCCCGTACCCCCCACCAGGGAAGAGGCAGGGGACAGATGGTCCTAGGTCCCACCTTCCTTGCAAAAAGTGTGTGCGTGTATGTGTGTTTGAGAAGGTGTGTGTGTGCATGTGTTTGTGTTTATGTTGGGATGTATATATTGAGGGGGGAGGGGTGTGTGTACTAAGGGGGGTGCAGTTAAAATTGGCGGGTAGGGCACTAAGGGGACATCTCCTGATTACTCACAGTGACGTCCCCTCACCCTCCCCACCAAGGGACCCTAAATGGGGGTCCCTGTTGGTTTATACTTGAGCTTATGAAATGACAGATCATGAATTAATCTTTGTGTTTCAGACAATGGGAAATGTGTTTCACCGAAGAGCCCCTTCCTGTCAGAGGTCAGACTGGTGCTGATTGGTGGGAGATGGGCAGGAAAGAGTTCATCTGCCAACACCATTCTGAGGCAGAAAAAGTTCGACTTCGGCCGGATCAGGACGCATCAGTCCAAAATGATTGAGGGGGAGGTGGGGGGCAGGAAGCTGGCTGTGGTGGACACTCCAGGGTGGAGAAGCTCTCTCTGCCTTTCAGATGTCCCACAAAGAGACCAGCAAAGGTTTAGGCTCAATGTCTCCAAGTGTCCACCGGGCCCCAACGCTTTCCTTCTGGTCATCCCTGTGGACTCGGCTTTCTCTGTGGAGCAAAAGATCACTGTGGAGGAGCACATGAAGCTCCTGGGAGAGCATGCCTGGAGATTCAGTATGGTGCTGTTCACTTTTGGAGATTTCCTGGGAGAGAAGACCATAGAAGAACACATCGAGAGCGAAGGACTGGCCCTCAGGTGGCTGATAGAGAAGTGTGGGAACAGATACCACATGTTCAACAATAAGGACAAAGATAACTCATCTCAGGTGTCTCTGCTGCTGGAGAAGATTGAGGAGATGGCAAGGAACAACAGCGGCAGATGCTACGAAGTAGACCAGCGCATTCTCAAGAAGATCAGACAGAAGCAAGACGAGGTGGCTTCAAGAGCGGAAGAGAGACGAAGAAAAGCTGAGGAAGAGAGACAACGTATGCTGAAACTCATTCAAGGTGAACACAGCAGAAAAACGGTCTATTAAAGAGTTCATTTAATCCTTGTGCTATCTTAGATGACCCCACCCTTACATTGACGTGTTCTCCCTACCATGACAAAGGTGGATAAAGGTGGAAAGATTTCATGTAATCCATGGACACCAGTGAAGATCACAAATCATTGAAGAAAAAAGGTTCAGAGCACTGTCTAGTGGGTCTAGATGACCCAACTCCCAATGTTAAAGTGCCTACAATATAGGGCTGGGAATCACTGGGTAACTCACGATATGATACGATTTGCAATACATTACTCACGATAACGATACTATCACGATATGGCGATATTGTGATAATCGATATATCTTGTCTCTAACAACTCACGATATATCAAACTTTAAGAAAGAAGAACTTGAAAAACTGTTTTTTGGAAAATATTTCCCCATTTATTTTTTAAACAATGATAACGAACAACTTGTGTCCTATTTGGTGTAATGAATAACAGACTTTTGTGTAACATTGCTGATATCAGTAATACTCTGTCTTTGACAAACAATGACAATTTTCATTTGGAAATATCTGTAAAATTTGGTTTAAACAATAGTGAACATGAACAGCAGTGTCATTAATTAGTACAAAATTGCTGTAAACAGGATAAAAAATGAATAAGTCAAGTAGATGCCAGACACATTGTTATTAACTTTTAAAAAACATAACCATAGCCATTTCTTAATTTAAAAGAAATAGCTGTTAATCAGATATTAATTCTGTGAACAAATTATATCGTCTTTGTTAAAAATAAATGACACGATTTAGTGTAAATGTGGAGTAAACAAAAATAAAATTCTCCCAGAAAAATAAAAATCAAGTAGCTAGGACCTTTCCTTTAAGTTATTTAAGACATAAACTGCTTTCAAAATAAATGACCAGGGATAAAATACACGAAGAACTTAAAGTGCATCCAAAAGTAAACATCTTTGTGAACAACACGATTGGGGACAAGCTGCATGCGATGTATGTTTCATGTTTTTCTGGAGAACCACAGGCTTTTAGCGTCAAGCTGCTCGTCTACCGCAGAGGAGAAGGGGGGTCCATGGGCAGGGATGCCTCTTTCTTCCGTTTCCATCTCAACTGTAGCTCTGGTCTGGCCGTACAGCGCAGGGATCCTTTTTTCAGTATTTCCAAGAGGGAATGTCAAAGCGTGGCTCTAATGGATTCAATAAAAACCGAAATCCCTCGTTCGTTCTCCACCTCCCGTTTTGTTTTCCGTTTGTTATTGCCGGTGCTCTCACAGAAAACGGTGGTAGCTTCGTGTGGAAAAAGGTATCCGCGCTGGGCTGTGTCGGCTTCAGGCCAGCAACAGCCACGGCTTTCTCACACAACTCCGTTGATGCAGCTTCCATGCTGCCGGCGCGTCTTTTAAGTTGTTGCTTTCGCTTCTCATTGTTTTTCCCCCCCGCCATGTTTGTTTGAATGTGTGTTCTTCTTCGTCCCGCCCGCAACAGCCAATCTCGCAACGAGCGCCCCCTATCAACCCTCCAAAGAATTGTCTTACCAAAGGATGGTTAATATAACCTTTTACATGGTCTTTAAACGTAAATAAAAGGTCGATACTTGACGAAGACGTCTCGAGAATCAATCCCGGGACTAAATATCGTGATATATCGCCATATCGATATTTTGGCACACCCCTACTATAATAGCACAAGGGTTACAGTCAGTTCATAATGCAGAAGAAGGCAGGAAAGCAAACAAGAAACCACTGAAATTCCAGAACTCCTTCAGGTATTTTCTTAATTTGAATCCATCAGGACTCATAAAAGCTCACCGGTTCTGCAAATATCTGCAGTTGTTTCATTTCAGGTATTGGTTCAAGTTTCTTCTGCCTTTAGACAGACGTGTTTTCTTATGAATAGAAAGTATTTCATGTTTACAGTGATTCTAATCATAAATGGTGTACACTTATATAGCGCCTTTCTTCCTACAAGGACAAGGTGCTTTACAGTCACGGACCCATTCACCCAGTCACACACACATATTCACTCACACATTCTAACACTGGTGGCAGCTCCGCTGCCAAACACAGGTGCCCACCTACCACCAGAGGCAAGGTGGGGTTCAGTGTCTTGCCCAAGGACACTTTGACTCATGGGCGTGCAAGGCGGGAATCGAACCTGCAATATTACGATCATGGGTTGACCGCCCTACCGCTGCACCACGGCCGCCCCCATCATAGCTCTGCAGACAGTTTCAGAAAAACTACGCATGATCAATCCACTCAGATGTCGATCATTTCTGTGCACACATCACTAGACTATTTTCTCACATTTTAATAGAAATCTGAAAACTGTAAATTTTTACCATTAGCATTTATTTTATTGTAAAACAAACATTCATGTATCCCTTGTGCTATTTTGGATGACCCCACCCTTACATTGGCGTGTTCTCCCTACCATGACAAAGGTGGATAAAGGTGGAAAGATTTCATGTAATCCATGGACACCAGTGAAGATCACAAATCATTGAAGAAAAAAGGTTCAGAGCACTGTCTAGTGGGTCTAGATGACCCAACTCCCAATGTTAAAGTGCCTAGGATAGCACAAGGGTTAAATGATGGGTATTCAAACTATGAACTCCACACCTAATCATTGTCTGTTTCGTCTGACAGCAGGAGATGTGATGCCCATCCCAAAACTCCAGATAGTTCTGCTGGGCAGCCGAGGGGTCGGAAAAACCTGTGTCGGGAACACCATCCTGGGCTGCAAAGAACATGATGGAAAACGAACAGTGCACTCGGAAGTGCGGCACGGTTCTGTGGACCAAACTGAAGTAACTGTGGTTGACAGTCCAGGTTGGTGGAAAGGTTTCCCCGCGGAGGACACCCCCCAGGCAGTCAAGGACGAAATGCAGCGCAGCTTGTTTCTGTGTCCCCCTGGACCCCACGTCTTCCTGCTGGTGATAGACGCAGACACCTCCTTCAACGCCAAGCACCTGGACGCAGTGACCTCGCATGTGGAGCTCCTCGGTGAAGCAGTGTGGAAACACACAATCCTAGTTTTCAGTAGAGGAGACTGGCTGAGAACCAGCACCATAGAGGAGTACATTGAAGGTGAAGGGCTGGCCTTACAGTCTCTGATTGAACAGTGTGAAAACAGATACCACGTTCTTAATAACAAAAATGCAGAGGAAGACACACAGGTCACAGAGCTGCTAGAGAAAATCACCGGGACTGTGGCTGCAAACGCATGGCAGCCTTTTATTCCAGACCAGCAGATTTTTATGAGCCTGGAAAAGAAACGAAGAAGTGTGGAAGAAGGAGCCATTTTGAGGCAGAAGCTGGTCCAGACCCAGAGGAATCTCCTTACAGGTGAGTTATTGGGGGGGGGAGGGAGAGACGAGAGGATCCAGTTCGTCCAAAATGTTTTCCTCTTGAGAATTTGAATCTGAGAGTAAAAAAAGGTGAAGTAATGAGTAGTGAATTACTTTTTCAAATAGGTAATGATAATTAATCAGTAACCGAGTAAAGTAATGAAGGATTTTTCATGTTGGCTGGGTGGCTCGGTTGGTAAGGTGACAAGCTACCATGCAGGAATCCAGGGTTCGATTCCCAGAGGGGAATAAGCAATGGTACTGGGGGGCAATTACCATATCAATGGCGGGCAGTTAACATCACCCAGTGGGGGTCCTTAGGCAAGGCCCTTAACACTACTGCCTCCCGAGTGCAGTTCAGCTGCAGCTCACCGCTCCCCCAGGGGATGGGTCAAATGTGGAGAAGAATTTCCCCATTTTTTTTTTTTTTTTTTTTTTAGAAGTAATTTACCCAAAACTGCTCATTATTATGAAAAACTCAAGATGTTTACCAAAGAAAAAGGGTTTTTTTTCTTTGAAAAAAGAATATTTGTGTTCATTTGCATCCCACTCTGAGATGATGGAAGTTATTTTCTCCTCAGGAATGAGGAACAAGCTGGAAGAGATGAAGATTGTGTTGCTCGGGGAGAGGTCCTCTGGAAAGAGTTCAACAGGAAACATCATCCTGCATAAAGAGGTCTTTTCTGCGGGTCAGGATGAGCAGTGCCATAAGGAAGTGAGGCAGGTTGGCGACAGACAGGTCACAGTGATTGACACACCTGGGTGGCGGAGGGAATCCTCCTGCTCTACAGAGCAGATGGACAGAGAAATAGTCCGAAGTCTGTCCCTGAGCGAGTCAGGAGTTCATGCTGTGCTGCTGGTGGTTCCTTTGGATTTGAAGTTCACAGAGACAGAGAAAGTCAAGCTGGAGGAGCACGTCAACCTTTTTGGTGCCAGTATTTGGAAACACACACTAGTTCTGTTCACTCATGAAGACAAACTACCAAACAAATCCATAGAAGAGCACATTGAAAGAGAAGAGTCTCTGCGCTGGTTGGTGGACAAGTGTAAAAACAGATACCACTCCATGAACAACAGGAAATCAGATCTGAGTCAGGTCACAAAGCTGTTTGAAAAGATAGAGGAAATGGTGGCAGCAAACACAGGCCAGCTCTTCTGCCCCAACATGAATGATGTCTACCTGAGAATCTCTGAGAAATTCTGTAGGATTCAGCTGAAGAATGTGCTGAAACAACGGCTGCAAAAAGAATTCAAGAGGAGGGAGCTGGAGCTGATGAGCAACTTCAAAACAACACTCCTCGAGCTGCAAGAGGACCTGAATGAGACCACGTCCAGATCTGAAACTAAAGGATTCCGTGAGTATTACACCCTCAGGTCCTATCACTCTGTCCAATATCATGGTATGCTACACATAAAATGAGGTCTTACCAGGTTTTTTTGCAACAAATTCCAGGTGGTGACCGGGCCAAACCCAGGGGCAGGACTGCTGATCAAAAGAACAGAGAAGTAAAGGAGAAGAAAATGAATGCAAAAATAAATACGGCTGTTGAAAGGCTGGATCAGGAAATCCTGAAATCCACAGAGTTCCTTAGAAGCAGCATGGATGCCTTGATGCCTAACTGTAAGTTCGAAATTATGATCTCTGCTGGTAAACACGTCAACACAGTTTTACCTAAACCGTTTTTGTCCTTTTCAGTCAGTGGTGCAACTTCGGCATCTTCTATCTCTGGCTCCCTCATACGACATAATCCAACCAGCAGTTTTCACCAAGTTCTGGCTTGGGTGGCCAGTCTTCAGATCAGCACAAATAAGGACAACCAGATGACGATCAACTTCCCCAGATCTTCAGGATACAATTCACAAATCTCTCTGATGACTGGTCAGAAAGATTCAGAAAACGATTGAATGGACCTTAGAACTGGTGACCCAGGATTTGGGTTTTGCTCAGACCAGACCAGATAAAAAAGGTCCTGAAGGAAAAGCAGGTCTGTAAAGAATGGTTTTAGAGGTTTTACGGGAATCTTTAAAGTCCACCTACCTAAAATTTAATAAACTGAATCCTCACTGCAGATGAAAATATTTTTTTGTGGTTGGAGAACAGTCTGGCTGCAATGAAATGCCACATTATAAATATACCACCCTTGTGCTCCAAGCTCGGGATCTTTAATTTCTGCTATATTGCCTTTTTCTAAACATGACGATAATAATCAACATGTCTAATTTTAGCTACAGAATACCCATTTTGAGTGATTTCATTCCAGCTGAACAGATGACTATTTACTGTTGTTCAAAATGAGTCTCTTTACCTCTACTACTACTGTTTCAAAAACGTTTTGCATTGCATGACTCCATAGTTGCTTTTAAGTCACCTCTTCAATAGAATCAGAATTAAAATGTAACATATCAGAAAATGTAATGCAATGTATTCAACATTTAGAGGAGGGGTTATGATATCATATAATGAGGGAGGAGTTAGTACACACACAAACAAATGTAAACTGATCACCTGAGGAGTGAGGAGAAAGTCATCCACACCTTAAACTCGCCTGAGCGCAGAGGGGAGCCACAGATGCCAGAGTTCTCTCTCAGCTATAAACAAAAGTCATTGAGAACCCAAACAGGCTCACAGGGTGACAGCATCACCACGCTTGCCAGGAAGCTCAAAGGGTTGGCCACCAGGGAACGGGCGGGGTATCAGTGCCACGCGTCAAGTGCCCATGTGTTGGGCCAAACCATTTTTATATCCCTCTCCTGTAACCAGGGGGATCAGGGGATTGGCTGCAGCTGCGCAGCACCATCATCCTGCTACAACTACAAGTAGAATTAAAGCCACGAGTGGGGTTGTATGGCCCGCAGGCGCTACCCGCCCTCGCCGCCCGCCTTTAGACACCACCGCCACTCTCACCACCTACCTTTGACCCAACCCCACTTGCTAAGCAGCCTCTATGTACTCCTGACTCCCCCTTCTACTCTCTGTAAAGGCTGGTCTGAGCTGCATGTGATGCAATTGATGTCCAGGGCGTACCCTGCCTTTGCCCAATAGTAGGCTCTTGCAGTCCTGTTACGCTAAAAGGGTTCAAACTGATTAAGAAAATGGATGGCTGGATAGAAATTTGAGTTTTTAGGTCAAACATCATAAGCAAGTCATATTTTCCTTGTCTTGTTGCCTCATGTGTGACTGTAAATGTAGTAACTCCTTCAATCTTTTATTGAAGTACAGTTTGTATGAACTTATGAATCCATTCTTAATTGTGTATGGGCCACCAACATTGAATGTTTTCACATATTTGACAAGTATCTGTCTTTGAGTTAAACCTTTCAAATGAAGTGCCAGTGTCATGATCTGGCGTAAGTTCAGAGTGACCCAAATGCTGGAACCCGGAAGGATACTCGGACTGCGAAGTAAGTTTCAGATGGTTTAATTCAGCAGAAGGTGAGTAATGGCTTCTTTCCAGGAGGAGGAGCGTCGGCTGGCTGGAAGAATTTTGCAGAGGGGATCCAGGAGCGAGGCACGAGAGGCCAGAGGAATGCGACCAGGTGAGTACCAGAGGTTTTTTTTCCTGAGACAGAGCGAGAGGCACAATGAGTAACATGAAGCTTGGCAGCAAACAGGAACAAGAGCTGGCCAGACTAAGCCCCATGGGAGGAACAACGAACTGGCGACGAATGATGATCCAGATATGAAAAAGGCTGCAGCGATGATGAGGTGAGTGAATGCAGCTGGTCGCGTCCGAAGCAGAACAGGCGGGGGAGGGGGAGAGTAACTGGCAGAGGCACCATGACAGTACCCCCCCCTCAACGACCGCCACGCGGCAGTCCAAGATGACAGTCAGGATGGGCGTGGTAGAAGTTGTCGATGACGGTATGGTCCAGAATAAGGGAACGGGAGACCCACGAACGTTTCTCTGGACCATGCCCCTCCCAATCCACCAGGAACTGCACACCACGCCCACTGCGCCGGACATCCAATATCTTGCTGACCGTGAAGGCAAGGGCGGCATCGATGGTACGGGCGGGCGGTGGGGTAGCGGACGCCGGGCAAAGCGGACTCTCGGTGACTGGCTTGACTTGGGAAACGTTGAATGTGGGATGCACCTTGAGGGCTGCCGGAAGACGTAGCCTGACACAGGTGGGGTTGATGACACGGTCGATGGTGTGGGGCCCAATGAACTTAAGAGCCAGTTTACGGGACGAGGCTCGGAGAGGAATGTTCCGAGATGACAACCAAACCTCCTGGCCAGGTTGGTAACTGGGACTCACCACCCTGTGACGGTTGGCTATCTGGCAGTTGCTCTCCTTGGTGCGGAGGAGAGCCGCCCTGGTCTGCAGCCAGATGTCCCGACACCGTAGGAGGTGGAGCTGGACCAAGGGCACTGCCAAATCCAATTCCTGAGAAGGAAACAAAGGGGGTGAGTAACCCAGGGAAGCCTCAAAGGGAGATATGCCAGTAGCTGTAGACGAATGGGTATTGTGGGCATACTCCACCCACACCAGGAATTTAGACCAGTCAGCTTGGTTCTTGGCCGCCAGACACCTGAGAGCTGCCTCCGGTTCCTGGTTTGCCCATTCTGCCTGTCCATTCGATTGAGGGTGGTAACCCGACGTAAGGCTGACCGTGGCTCCCAGGGCAGAACAGAAAGCCCTCCATACTTTGGACGTAAATTGTGGCCCTCGGCCGGACATGATGTCACTGGGTATCCTATGATGACGGAAGATGTGGTGGATGAGAACGCCGGCCGTTTCCGAGGCAGATGGCAGCTGAGGTAGGGGAATGAATTGTGCGTCTTTCGAAAAACGGTCAATGACAGTAAGGATTACCGTATGGCCTTGGGATGGCGGTAGCCCAGTGAGCGGGCACAGGTGATACAGGCCGCAATGTACTCCTTAGCATCTCGCTCCAACGTGGGCCAGAAGAAACGATGCTTGAGTAGTCGGGTGGTACGGTAAAGCCCTCCATGGCAGGCAATGCGGGATGTGTACCCCCAAGTGAGGACTTTAGATCTGAGGGAGTCGGGGACATAAAGGGGTGCCTGAAGGACAAGAGGTGCCGTCAGGAATCTCACCTTGGGCTTGAAGTACCTTGCTCTCGATCTCCCAAGTGAGGTTGCCAATGAAACATGACGTAGGGAGAATGGGAGAGTCAGTGGTAGTCTCGGAGGTGTTGTATTTACGGGACAGTGCATCGGGTTTGACGTTGCAGCTGCCAGGACGGTATGTGATTGTGAAATGGAAGCGGTCAAAAAATAATCACCACCGGGCCTGACGGGAATTAAGACGTTTGGCGCTACGGAAATAGGCGAGATTCTGGTCGGTCAAAACTAAGAAGGGTTGTTCTGCTCCCTCCAGCCAGTGACGCCATTCTTCAAGTGCCAACTTGATGGCCAAGAGCTCACGGTTCCCTACGTCATAATTCTGTTCGGCTGGACTTAATTTTCGGGAGAAGAAGGCGCATGGTTTGCGTTTCCCCGTGTCTTCCTCACGTTAAGATAAGACGGCTCCTACTCGGGAATCTGAGGCTTCCACCTCCACAAACTGTATGGTTTGTGGAGGTGGAGGTTCGTAACTGTATGGTTACGTCGGGTTGTATAAGAATGGGAGCTGATACAAAAAGGGACTTGAGTTTCTTGAACGCAGCGTCAGCCGGCGGATTCCAGGAGTAAACTTTATTGATGGAGGTGAGTTGAGTGAGCGGAGCCGCTATACTGCTGTAATTGCGGACAAACCGGCGGTAAAAGTTGGCGAACCCCAGGAACTGTTCAAGTTTCTTTCGAGTCTGTGGTACTTCCCACTGGGAAGGACGGATATTGCCAGCTTCTATGATGTACCCCAAAAAGGGGACGGCGGAGACGTGAAATTCACATTTCTCGGCCTTGACATACAGCCGGTTTTTGAGCAACCTCTCAAGAACTAGACGGACGTGATGTTCATGTTGGGAGGGATCGGT
Source organism: Oryzias latipes (assembly GCF_053564925.1). Classification (NCBI taxonomy): domain Eukaryota; kingdom Metazoa; phylum Chordata; class Actinopteri; order Beloniformes; family Adrianichthyidae; genus Oryzias; species Oryzias latipes. The sequence goes on from NC_136240.1 coordinate 6,344,462, forward strand.
GGAGTAAACGAGGATGTCGTCCAAATAAACAAAGACCAATCTGTTTAAGAAGTCCCTTAGGACATCATTTACTAGGCGTTGAAAGACAGCGGGGGCATTGGTGAGTCCAAACGGCATAACCAGGTATTCATAATGCCCTAACGGGGTGTTAAACGCTGTTTTCCATTCATCCCCCTCACGCATACGTACAAGGTGATAAGCGTTACGGAGGTCGAGTTTTGAAAAGATCTCAGCTTGCTGTACTGATTAAAAAACGGATTAAAGAAAAGGCAGGGAATATTTATCCTTGACAGTTATTTGGTTGAGCTCGCGGAAGTCAATACACGGTCTTAAAGACTTATCCTTTTTTTCCACAAAAAAAAACCCGGCGCCGACAGGGGAGAATGAAGGGCGGACATGACCCAAGGAGAGGGCTTCTTGAATATAGCTCTCCATGGGGATCTTTTCGGGTCCCGAGAGATTGTATAGCTTTCCTTTGGGGAGGGGAGCACCATTTAAAAGCTCGATGGAACAATCATAGGGCCATGTGGTGGCAGAGCGCTGGCTTTGGACTTACAAAAACTGAACGGAGGTCGTGGTAACAGGTAGGGACATTAGAAAGGTCAATGTCCTTACCCAGGCCAGGGTCAGGAACATTAGTGATGGGCATGGCGGAGTGCAGACAGTTAGCCATACAATAGGTGCTCCAGTTAACAATGCGAGGTGAGCTCAAGTCAATATGAGGATGTGACCCTTTTTATTTTACTTCATAGCATTACTTTATCATAAGAAAAATATAAATAAAAATACAAAAAAATAATAAAACAAATGATTAATCAATTATTGAAAATTGTCAAATTGATTGACTTTTAATGATATTACTTCACTTGCTCCAAAAAATTGATAAGCTGATTCATGAATTTTTCCTAATGTAACATAATTTTGCACATATTATTAACTTTTAAAACTTGATCAAATTTTGCTATGAAAATTCCTGATACAGTGTTATGTCGATTTTACTGATAAAGTATTATTTTTTAATCATATCAATGACTTTTATAAGTAACATAATCTGCATATATTTTGGATGTTGATTTCTAAAAGTTATTTTTTACAAAATAATTTAAGTAATTCATCTTTGTCATGTGCTTTATTGATACTTCAAGATTCTTAATTTTGTCTGATAAAAGCTAGGAACCAGATATTGATAAATCAAGTAATAAAATGGTTACGGTATAACCGGGTGGGATTATATAAATTCGCTTCCTTCCACTCCCTTTCAAGCAATATTTAATTTTATCTCTAATTATTTTAAGTTTGATTAGTTATTGTATGAATGTGTAACTGATGATTGTATTGTTTTTGTGTATTATTCCTATTTGATTGCTTGAAATCAACCATTTCAAATAAAAAAAATGAATCTGGAGCCACGAGAAACCTAGGATTAAAGGTGCTTGATGACACTGCGTAACAAAAAACTGGTGGTATTCATAGTGATTACCGGAGGTAAGAATGAGAACGGGGCTGGTGCGCTTAGTGATGCGAGTGAGTTGCTTACCCCCCAGTCCAGCTGCGTTAATGGGATTGGCGAGGGTTTCGACCAAGAGCGAGAGATCCTGAACGAGACGTTGATCGATTAAACTGTGCTCAGCCCCGGAATCTACGAGAGGTTGGAGTTCAATGACCTGGTTTTTATTTCTGATCTTGACAGGAACAAATAAGAACTTGGAACTTGGAACTAGTTCAGAATTTTCCCCCCGTGGCCTGTCATCTAACAGGGGGTTCGAGAGTTTAAACGAGCGCTGCATTGTGAGACCAAATGACCAGCCCGGCCACAATAGAAACATAACCCCTTGTCACAACGTTTTTGTCTTTCTTTGGTGATTAGCTTTGAATGACCGATTAGCATGGGTTCATCAGGACTATTGAGTGGTCTTTCTCGGCGGAATGGTTTGTCAACACATACGGGAGGAGCGGGGTTAGCCGGGAGAGGCGGTGGCTTATGCTTCTGCTCCGCGAGGCGTTCTCGCAGCCTGACGTCGGACCTCAGGGCGACAGTGACGAGGTCCTCGAAGTTGTCTGTCTCGGGCTGGGAACATTAGTGGTCCTTAATCCGTTCATTCAATGATTGATAGAAAATCCCTTTTAGTGCGGGATCCGGCCAACCGGCTTCGACTGCTAAAATACTAAAGTCAATAAGATGGTTGCTTACCGGGCGGTTACCTTGTTTGAGACTCAGTTACCGCCGGACGGCTTCTTCCTACTTCCGAGGCTGATCGAATACAAGCCGGAATTCCTCTAAGAAACGGTCGAAAGGGAGGTAAGTGATGGGATGGGAAGCCAGAAAAGCTTGGGCCCATTGTAGTGCCTTGCTACAGAGAGAGTTCACAAACAAAGAAATTTTGCTGTGATCGGCTGAATAGTACCTGGGGGCCTGCTAAAAAATGAGTTGACACTGAAGCAGGAACCCTCCACAGGTTTCAACATCACCGTAGAAAGGTTCCGGCTGTAGACGGACATTTTCCCGGGTATAGGCGGAAACGGAAGCAGCGCTGTTGCCGGAAGCGGGGACTTGGGCAGCTGCTGTGGGATTAGCCGATTGACCGGTTAGCTCTATGATCGTAATATTGCAGGTTCGATTCCTGCCTTGCACACCCATGAGTGGATGTGTCCTTGGGCAAGACACTGAACCCCATCTTGCCCCTGTGGTAGCCAGGCGCCTGTGTTCGGCAGCGGAGTGGCCACCAGTGTGTTAATGTGTGTGTGACTGGGTGAATGAGTCTGTGACTGTAAAGTGCTTTGGGCCTTGTAGGTAGAAAAGCGCTATATAAGTATACGCCATTTACCATTATATATTAGTGGTGTAACAATTATTCTAATCCATTTGTATTCCTACAATCCAACCACGATTGATCTGTCACACGCAAGTTGTTAATCAAATCATCCTATACAATCGTAAAATCCTTGCCAAAAACAAACAAAAAAAAACAACAAAACTTTGGATCTTGGAAAATACCATTTGGACTGAGGTACAGTAGGTTTATTTTACTATAACGTAAAAACGACCAAGTGACATCACAGCAGAGAACACACACGTAATCAGTCTATCATTCCGGAGTATTGATCGAAATTGCTCCCGCTCCATGAGCTCTGCGACAGACCCTAGGGTGCACCCAACTTCGGCCAACAGTAGCAGGGACGGGTTCCAGAAACGCCGAAAGGGATAAAATGGATTAAGAAAATGAATTGAAGTTCAGGAGTAGAATTATCGCATCGATCCACCATATTGGATATTCTACCTGCTGTCACTGTCATTAAAAACATCACGTGCTGCATTTGATGTGCCCAAAATTGAGTCTCTGATTGGTTGAGACAACGCGACAACCTCACTAAAGCTTAAAATTTGGAACTCTGGTCGCAGCACAATTTGAGCCATACCTCTGCGCAGTGTCCATCGCTCAGTCAAGGATTGTTGTTTGACAACAGTGCGGGTTTTGGTTGTTTTACAGCCAGCTAGAGAAGAGCAAGAAATTGGTAGACTAGGCGCGAAAATGCCTGAGTAGGCAAAATATAGGAAATGTTACAGAAAGGATTGGGAAAGCAACAGTGACCTTCGATTGTGGAAAGCGGCATCAACGATGAGAGTAAGGCTCTTTGCAATTTTGAAACACAGACATCTGGGCCCACCTAAAAGCCCTCAAGGACAACGCAGAGACAAAGAAACATGAAGCATGGTGTCTTTCCCCAGTCAGTTTCATCGTGCCATCATTGAGCAATGTGTACTTATTTCATTATGAGTCTGATCTAACTTTTAATTTTGAAAAACAGAATCAGAGTCTCTGGAAAACCCCCAGTTTTTTTTAATGCTAAAAGTTTTACAGAAAAGAATAAAAGAAAACCTAACCCTGACTGCAAATGCTGCCCCACTGTCACCTGCCAATTTTGCTAAAAACCTTGTATTTAGGTCGCTGTGCGGTGGCATTTTGGGATATGTGACCAAGATTTAAACGCGAGTTTGACACACTAGCTGCGTTTACATGGGTAAAAGTAATCGGAAAGAATGCCTGATCGGAAGGAAAATGCGTCATGTAAATACGCCGTTCGGAATAGTTCTGTATCTGCACTCTGTGTAAGAGCAGTGGCGGTTTTTGATACGGGCGAGATGGGCAGTGGCACTTCATAAGAGGCGGCGTTTATCGTACCCACAGTGTTACACAAAAGGAAATATCTAAAACTGAAAGGAAACTGTCAGGCAGCACTTTGCACTTTAATTTTGACACACCTTACACGGAACATCGCACCCATCTCTTCATCCTGTCCCCTCTCCACACTTATGGTGCAAAAAAAAGTCTTTGGAGCACAAGTCAAAAAAATTCAAGAGGGGGGTGTAACTCACCGGTGGCTGTGTGAACGACACACAAACACAGGTATCAGGGAGTCTTTTTCAGTATAACAATCATCTCTAGGCTGCGCGCTCCCGTCATAGAGACGGAGCCGCGTATGTCAGAGGGAAGGAAGGGGAGGGGTAGAGGGTGCAGGCAATGAGGAGCTCCGCCTACATTACGCAACACCTGGATCATTGGTGCTGTTGGATCACTAAGCAGCTCAGTCATTATTTACAAACTATTGTAGATATTTTCATTACATGTCTTTTCCGCGGTTTAGTTGGTGTCAGTATTTGGCATAGAGACAGCAGGTAATGCAGGAAAACAGCTGCACTTTTAGAGATCATAAATAAACAATAGATCATTTTTATGGATTGAGGTTTTTTGGAGGATTTCTACTGTGGGTGTTGCACCAAATAAGGGAAATGCCAAACATTTTTGGAGTAATCCCACTGATGAGTTATATGATTTAATTTATAATGTTTTATAAGACCTAAAAATAATATTCACAATAAGTTTTTTTTAGATCTAATTCCTCTGAAATGTTTCACAAAGACACACAGAGGAAGTCACACACCAAGAAATTATTGCTGAAATGATGCAGGAGTCCAGCTCTAAAAAATGATTAAGAGCGCAAAGAAAACTGAATTATTTGATTTGTAATTTCTTATTATTAATATTGTCAGGCTTTGTTTGTTTTGTTCTGCAGCATGTTCATATTTTTGTATAATTTTGACAGAATATATTTTTTGAGGGCAAAATATTATATGTTATTTAAGGTTTAACTTGATTTATTCTGGATTAATGTTCCTGTCTGTTTTTATTCATATTTATGTTCATAAAGTTCAGTATTAAAGGTTGAAAAGGTTCAAAAGTTTAGCTTTAGTGTGTTCAATAAACGATTATCTTCTTCGGTCCAAAACCTAAAGCGTGTTTTTAATTTAGGCCCCCTGTGACGGATTTTGTGTAAAATGGCCAAATTGAAGATAGGGAACACAAAAGGATGTCAAATTTTGTTTGTGTGCGGGGGTGGGGGGGTTGGTGGGGTTACTCGCCCAGGGAGTAAGTTAGTGTAGAACCGCCACTGTGTCGGGTTGTAGAATGTTCAATTTTAGCTCTAGCTTTTCTTGATGATTTTGTAGGTTTTGTGATTAAATACTTAAGTTCTCACTGTGGCGTGTCTTCTAGTCCTGCATCTGTCATCCTGATACCCCCATGACAGAGTTCTTGAACGCCCGTGGGACAAGCAGGGAGGGGCCTTTTCTTCTATTTCTTTTGCTACTCTTTACAAGCCCATGTCTGCTGCCAACACTTCGAAAAGATTTGGAGTGAAAATTTGTGAATCTATAATAAATAATAATAATAAACTTTATTTGTATAGCACCTTTCCAGATAAAAATCACAAAGTGCTTCACAGTACAACACGATAAAACAACAGTAAAACACAGTAAAAACACATGTTAAAAAGAAATTAAGAAAAAGCCATTTTAAAAAGATAAGTTTTTAGAATGCTTTTTAAAAGAAAACACTGAGTCCACAGATCTGAGGCTGAGAGGAAGAGAGTTCCAGAGGGATGGGGCCACTGCGGCAAAGGCTCTGTCTCCTTTAGTTTTTAATCGGGTTCTCTTCACAGCCAGCAGACCCTGGTCACATGACCTCAGTGACCTGCTGGGAGTGTATGGCTGCACCAGGTCTTTTATGTAGACTGGTGCTTGGTCATTAAGAGCTCTGTATGTTAAGACCAGGATTTTAAAATGCACTCTGTAGTGGATGGGGAGCCAGTGCAGCTGCATTAACAACGGGGTGATGTGTGAGAACTTGGATGACTTGGTTAAAAGCCTAGCAGCAGCGTTCTGGACAACCTGGAGCCGTTCTAGAGATTTTTTACTTAAACATGTGAAGATTGAGTTGCAATAATCAAGACGGGAGGATATAAAACTGTGAATGAGCATCTCCATCTCAGAACGCGACACAATTGGACTCAGTTTTGCAATGTTTTTAAGATGATAAAAACAAGAGCGAACAAGTGACCCGACATGAGAGTCCAGGGATAAAACCGGGTCTAAAGTTACACCTAGGTTCCTGACAGAGGACTTGATAAAAGAAGCAAGTGGACCGAGCTCATGGATTATCTGGGGGAGACAACTGTCAGGAGCACAAACTAGGACCTCAGTTTTGGCTTCATTGAGTTGGAGAAAGTTGTTATTGATCCAGCTCTTAACTGAATCCAGACACCTTTGTAAAGTCTGTATTTTAAAAACATCCTGGGGTTTAAAAGACACATAAAGCTGAATATCGTCAGCATAAAAGTGATAAGAAATGTCATTAAAAGAACTTAAAATATGCTGTAAAGGCAGCAGATATAAAATAAACAATAAAGGTCCCAAAACTGAGCCTTGGGGCACACCAGAAGTGAGGGGAGCAGAGGAGGACTTAAACTTGGAGAAAACAACAGAGAAAGATCTGCCAGTCAAATATGAGGAGAGCCAGTTTAAGGCTGATCCGGAGACCCCAACCCAGTTTTTCAGCCTGTCCAAGAGGGTGTAATGGTCCACAGTGTCAAAAGGCTGCGGTCAGGTCCAATAACAGTAACACAGAGCATTTTCCTGCATCACTCTGCATCAGGATGTCATTAGTGACTCTGAGAAGGGCTGTTTCAGTGGAGTGAGCTCTGCGAAAACCTGACTGAAAATGATCAAGTATCCCATGACTGTCGAGAGCAGCTGTAAGTTGTTTGGCAACAACCTTTTCTAAAATTTTAGACATGAAAGGAAGGTTAGAAATAGGTCTAAAACTGCTCAAGAGGGAGGGGTCAAGCCCAGGTTTTTTAAGGAGAGAAAGTACAACAGCTTCCTTAAAGTGTTCAGGGACTTGACCAGACAGCAGAGATGAGTTCATTATTGACAGGACACAGGGGCCAATGGACTGGAAGACATCTTTGAGCAGAGAAGTTGGCAGTGTGTTGAGGGAGCAAGAGGATGACTTCATTGTGCCAACTAATCGGACTAACTCAGGGAGGGAAACAGGTGAGAATGTGTCTAAAATCACAGGACGAGGCGGACTAGGAATAGAGCCAGAGCCAGGACCAGCTGTGTGACACAGAGAGCTTCTCACAGATCTGACCTTTTCAATAAAAAATGATAAAAACTTTTCACAGTCATCATTGGAATGGATGGGAACGGCAGGTGGACTGGGCATAACAATATCACTAATAGTGTTGAACAGCACTTTAGGATTACCTCTGCTTTTGGAAATGAGATTAGTGAATTATGCAGCCCTTGCATCTCTAACAGCATTGTTAAAAGAAACTAAAAGATCCTTAAGATGAAGGAGATGAACATTTAGGTGAGTTTTTTCTACAAGGGCTGTCACAAAATGTTGACTCAGCGACCACTTCTAATGAAAAAAACGTGTGTAAATACACCTTTCAGGGTTCTGCGTTCAATTCTCCAGCGTTCACAAGTAGCTACGTATATTTTTAACGACAGTTTTGGGGCTCTACTTACAAAATGCGTGTCCACTCAACACACATTGCCACGTAAACCATATCAAACTTTGACATATCAGGGTTAGGATTTGGTTTATCAGGTGAACCCAGACACGCATTTGTTTTTCAATTAGAGATTAATAAAGGTCACTCTACTTGCATGTCTGTAATCCATGTCTGCCATTATAAAGACACAAGCAATGAACCAAACATAATTGCGCCCAATTGTATAAGTGTTGCTCTCTTTTGCCCTCTTCTGGTCAAAAAGTGTATAGCATTTTCAAATCTAAACAAGTGTTCTTTTCTGTTTTTTTTTTTTAAATCATATGAACTAAAAGGGATTTAACCTGTTTATTAAGGCTTCCCAAAAAGATATCTTATACTAAAAATTTAATTTTTAGTATAAGATACTAAAAGAAGATATTTTAGAAGATAAAATAAACAAACCAGTAAAAATATTTTTGGGAAAGCATTTTTTTTGGATTAAAAGTTAGCAAGCTAGCGGAGAAAGAATAAGTAACTTACATTACTTCCGTTTAATTCTTTCGGAATCTGAAAGATGTTTTACCTTGAAAAATTGCCAGATTCTCTGTTCCATCCGTCTATCTCATTTGATGCAGGCCAAGGCGCTCCTCTCGGTCATGTGATAGGTTACCGCTATAATAAAACCCAGGAGCTAGCAAAATAGTAAAAAACAAACGCCTTTGGAAAGTTTCTTTGCCAACGGGAAATTGCCCAGCCAGGAGACAGAAGATTAGCCTTCGACATCCGAGAAAAAAAAGAAAGCTATATTTAATAAACAGTACTTCTTTTTTTGCACCATGAGTGTGAGAAGGGAAGAGAATGATGACACTTGTGCGATGTACAATTTAGTGCGTGTCTATATTAAACTCAGACCATGACTTATCACATATCCGAGGCTGAAGGGCTTCGCAGAGTCATTTATTCCGCTCAGTGTCTTTAAGTCAGTAACGTCATGTGCAAAACTGTTGATAAATTGCTATGTGACTCTGTCTGGAAAAACCAAACTCATCATATCAGGAAATCTGTTATATTTAATGTTTATACTAGTGGGGGTATGAACTTCTTGGATATCAGTTCCTTAAATATGACTTTTAAAATTAATTGGATCAGACAGTTTCGGAAAAATCCGAACTCTCTGTGGAATTGCATTCCCAATTATGTTTTCTCACAGGTTGGTGGCCTCGACTTTTTACTGCTCTGCACCTACGAGCCAGACAAAGTGCCCATCAAACTGTCTTCATTTCATAAACAGATGTTGCTTATTGGTTCATGATTTATAAACAGAACTTTTCTCCTCACAGGTTTTACATTTGGAACAATAGATATACTCTTTACAAAAACAAAACTATCTTTATCCAACAATCATAGTATCAGATTAGTTAATCAATTATTCAATCAACAGGGTCAACTCTTCACTCTACACAAAATCTTTGAAGGACTTTTCAGTTGATTTTGATGCTGTTTCCCTCAAATTCACCTATCTTTTTAAAGGATGTCCTACTTCACCTGCTCCCCAACTACAACTACACATGACTGAAACTGCTGTCGGAAAAGGAGAGTAAGGAGTAAAGTAAGGAGATCATGGATCATTATTCGACGCCAGTTCGTTGTTGCTCCTACGGAATCCGCTCCCACGAGAAGCTCACCTGGTTGCTGTCTATCATCCGCTTGCCTCGCCTTGCTTCGTCTCTGGCTCCATCTTGGAAATCACGGTTGCTGCCATCAAGACCCTCCAGCCTCATCCTCTGGCCGTCCAAGAGTCCTGGGGCCTCATTTATAAAATTTTGCGTAGGATTTGCGTCAGAAGTGGCGTACGGAGGAAACATAGGACGTGCGTACGCACAGAAATATTCGGATTTATAAAACCGTGCGCACGCACATCCTACGCATCTTTCCCTTAATAAATCAAAACTAATTCTAAATGCAGCGCAGCTTTTGCGGCCTCATGACACGCCCATAGTTGCCCATAAATAGTCCATGAAACGCCCACAAATGAATATTCATTGATTGCGAAACCATGGCACACACCGAGAGGAAATGAAAAAAACGTAACTTCACTCAATGTGAAGTAGAAGTTTAAGTTATCGTTGGCGAGGTGGAAAAGAGGAGAAAAGTGTTGTTTGGAGGGCACAGTGTGGGCATTACTAATGCCAAAAAGCCACGTGAGTGGCAAACGCCGTAAATGCGGTAGCCTCACAACCTCGGACCGTGGTTAAATAAAAAAGAAATGGTCGGACATCAAAGTCGAGGCAAAAAAAACGTCTGGCGCTGCATCGCCAGAGTGTGTCTGCCACGGGGGGGGAGGGGGCGGAGCTGACCCCTCTTGATGAGAGACAAGCGGCAAGAATTGGGGAATCCCTTAGTGGAGTGGTGACTGAGGCGCAGGGGGACACGACGCGCCAGATGCACCGGGTGACACACCCCCAAAAGCCCGCAGAGGTCCAACAGGACGGCTCGAGGAAGTCGGAACCGGCTCATAAGCCACTCGTCCTCGTTTGCCAGCACGTCTTCTTGCTGTCTAAGGATGCGTTCACTCCGAATTCTTCCATTTGCCACATCTTCTAAGAGCGCAAGATCAGCCATTGTGCGTCATTACGCATTGTGATGGGGCATTTTATTTCCCTCCATTTAATTACATCTGACAAGCTGCAGATGTCGGTAATAATCCACGTGGAAATTGGAAATTGTTCAGCACAAATGTAATGTCTTGTTGCTTTCTGAATGGTTGAGACATACGCCATACATTGTTTTATCAAAAATAAAACAAACTAAAGGCATATGCATGAATACCATAATTCTGTAGCTTATGAAGAAATGTTTTACTATGAAAACAACTTTCCCCAGTGGACAATTAATGCATCTCAAAGTCAAAGTCAGGTTTATTTGTCAATTTCTTGACATGTGCTTGACATACAAAGAAATCGAAATTACGTTTCTCACTGTCCCGTGCGTAGACATGAACAACAGTAAAGTGCAGATGCACAACAAAGAAACAGGCCTCTCTCTATCTATCCATCTGTCTGTCTGATTGCACCTATATCTGCTCCGCCAGACGGACACATTGACGGGACAATCAGTTTTGTACATTATTTCGTTCTGTTAACTATATTATTTATGAGGATGAATTGCACAACATGCCAATATTGCAGGACATGTTTCACTTTTCTTTTTGCAAATATGTGTTCATTTGAATTTCTGTTGTAATTTTCGTTTGATTTTTTTTGTTTGTTTCACTGCTGATCGATCAAACGGGTGTTCGTGTAGGCTGTTAATTGTAAGACTTGCTTTGTGAAGTCTTCATGTTATTTATGAGAAGCAGTATTGTCATTTTCACTTTCACGTGTTTCTTCCATCTGCCGACGGCGTCGCCGTTTCTCATTTCACCCGTTTTTGTGCGTACGCCTGGGTCAGAGCTTGCGTGAAGGACCGCACATTTTCCCGTCAAGTTTGCTTTTTATAAATCTCAACTATTGCGTAGAGAGTGGCGTACGCCTTCTTTTGTGCGTACGCAACGTTTATAAATGAGGCCCCTGGTATTCATCCGTCATTCATAAATACCTTTCCAGCTGTGAAAAGTATTAAACTTTTACTCACTGACCTCGCCGCCTCCCGAGTCTCCTTCCGGGTTCCAGCATTTGGGTCTGTTACTCTCACGAGATCATGACATACAGAAGGGAACAAAAAAAGAAAAATGTTTTAAAAAGCATTTCTAAAATGTTTCGTAAAGCTCCAATTCAGCTTTGAACCAAACATATCGTTATTTAATTCTGTCTAAAATAAATCAAGCATTTATTTATAATGGATATGATATAAAAAGAATAACTAGAATAGCATTTCTTTTTGCACTGTAAGGCATTCAAGGACAGTTAGATGGACTGGTTTCCACCAATATGTTTGGGAAATAAAGCAAAAAAGTTCTATGTTTTATGGTAAAAAATGACAAATAGGCAGTGAGGTGCGATCAGATGAGGTAAGTGAGGCTTAGCTTCACCTGTCATTGAGATAAAATAGAAAAAAGCACATAAAGTAAATATTATTTTCCACTGATCCTTGTTAAAGATACATTTTCAATTGGCTTGACACGTTTTCCACAGTTTCTGAGGTTAAAATCGCCAAATTTGAGTGTTGTGCGATCACATAGTCACATAGAGTGGAAACTCCTGCTGAGGCTCCCGAGCGCTTTGCCTCATATCTGATGGAAGTACGCAGTTTTACGATAGACAGAGCGCTGACTGTAAGCAAAAAGAAAAGGCAAATGGGGGCAGACGTTAGCTGCCAGCTGCTTTGCAGTAGAAACAGAAAAGGCCCATGACGTCTTTCTTCATTGGCCATAATCTCCATTGAGAGGGAGATACTCATCAAACTAAAGGAAATTAGGGAAGGCTTTTCCAAAAAGATCTTAAAGCTTTTTGCGGAGAAAGATCGCTGCATGGACTCAAAAGGTAAGGCCAAACATGGTTTTCAATTTTTTTTTTTTATAACATGGCAGACTACGGAGCCCGTGTCCTGACATTAAGATATAAAAATATATCTTGTTCCCACAGATTATTGTCTCGTTCGCACAAAATACTTTTCCGTTCCCACAAGATACTATTGCGTTCCCACAAGATACTATTGCGTTCCCTCAAAATACTATTCCGTTCCCTCGAAATGATTAACTCGTGCGAACGCAATAATTATGTCGTTCGAACGCAATAATTAATCCGTTCGAACGCAATAATTATTCACGTCATAAGTCATTCACGCAGATATGCTCTCTGTACGCCGGCAAAAGTCGCTTTCAGCTCACGCTTTGCTGCCAATCATTGGCCAATCACCGTGTCCCTGTGACCAAGGTTTAACAACAAGACCAATGATTGGCAGAAAAGCATGCTGGGAAACGTGACGTACTGCTATTGTTGTTATGCTACGAGCTAAAGATAAGTGCTTTAGGCGAAGCAGCCAGCTTAATATGATATTTTTCAGATTTTCATCGAGACAATAACAGATCGACCATTCTTGCTTTTATTTTTTACCCCTATTGAATGCTCATAGAGACACGGAAGTAGCGGCAGGAAGCGGCTTTTGCAGCAAGATGACTGAGGGCGTACCAGATCATCATCATGTGAATGAACGTGAATACGATGGATGCTTTTGTGCTTTTTAAAATAAATAAATCTGTTCTCTAAACATCCTCCGTGTCTTCAATGCAATGTAATGAGACACACACAGACAGAAATGTGAAGGTATCTGCTGTAATTCTATGACGTAATTAATAACAGCATATGATCGGCTAGTCAGTTAGCATGTAGCCTAATAGCCTTCGAATGTAAAGCGACTGACTGCTAAAGTTAATAAAAGACAAGTCCTGAATATTATTATTCCTATTCGACCCTAAACTACAATATGAGCTGTCTGTCAACCGACCAGCCAGTTGCCCAAATGCCAGCATACATCAAAGAGCTCTGCGGCGGAGCTAGTAGTAGCCTAGCAGGAGCTATCGTATGACAAAACAGCATAGTTATCATAAATTTTTTGATATTTTTCTTATATTCATTGAGACGGTAATAAAGTGATCATTTATGTTTTTCATGTTCCTTTTTTGAAGGAATATGGGTCACAGAGACACGGAAGTTACCGCTGAAAGCGGCTTTTGCCGGCGTACACAGAGCATATCCGCGTGAATGACTTATGACGTGAATAATTATTGCGTTCGAACGGATTAATTATTGCGTTCGAACGACAAAATTATTGCATTCGCACGAGTTAATCATTTCAAGGGAGCGGAATAGTATTTGGTACGGTGGCCGAGAGGTGCAAGACACGCTTACATTTAAGATACAGCAACAAAAAATCCCAGTACAAATGAAAAAATCTCGAAACACAACAGCAAATACTGAAACACAACAGCAAATCACGAAACACAACAGCAAATACTGAAACACAACAGCAAATCATGAAACACAACAGCAAATCACGAAACACAACAGCAAATCACGAAACACAAGAGCAAATCACGAAACACAACACCAAATCACGAAACACAACAGCAAATCACGAAACACAACAGCAAATCATGAAACACAACATCAAATCACGAAACACAACATCAAATCACGAAACACAACAGCAAATACTGAAACACAACATCAAATAATGAAACACATCAGCAAATACGGAAACACAACAGCAAATCATGAAACACAACAGCAAATACGGTACCACAACAGCAAATCACGAAACACAACAGCAAATACGGAAATACAACAGCAAATTACGAAACACAACAGCAAATCACGAAACACAACAGCAAATCATGAAATACAACAGCAAATCCCGAAACACAACAGCAAATACTGAAACACAACAGCAAATCACGAAACACAACAGCAAATACTGAAACAACAGCAAATCACGAAACACAACAGCAAATCACGAAACACAACAGCAAATCATGAAACACAACAGCAAATACTGAAACACAACAGCAAATCACGAAACACAACAGCAAATCACGAAACACAACAGCAAATCATGAAACACAACAGCAAATACGGAAATACAACAGCAAATTACGAAACACAACAGCAAATCATGAAACACAACAGCAAATCACAAAACACAACAGCAAATCACGAAACACAACAGCAAATCATGAAACACAACAGCAAATCACGAAACACAACAGCAAATCACGAAACACCGCAGCAAATACTAAAACACAACAGCAAATCATGAAACACAACAGCAAATCACGAAACACAACAGCAAATCACGAAACACGAAAGCAAATCACGAAACACAACAGCAAATCACGAAACACAACAGCAAATACTGAAACACAACAGCAAATCACGAAACACAACAGCAAATCACGAAACACAACAGCAAATCATGAAACACAACAGCAAATCACGAAACACAACAGCAAGAACTGAAACACAACAGCAAATCACGAAATACAACAGCAAATCACGAAATACAACAGCAAATCACGAAACACAACAGCAAATCATGAAACACCGCAGCAAATACTAAAACACAAAAGCAAATCATGAAACACAACAGCAAATCACGAGACACAACAGCAAATCACGAAACACGACAGCAAATCACGAAACACAACAGCAAATCACGAAACACAACAGCAAATACTGAAACACAACAGCAAATCATGAAACACAAAAGCAAATCACGAAACACAACAGCAAATCACGAAACACAACAGCAAGAACTGAAACACAACAGCAAATCACGAAACACAACAGCAAATCACGAAACACAACAGCAAATCATGAAACACAACAGCAAATCACGAAACACAACAGCAAATCATGAAACACAACAGCAAATCCAAAACACAACAGCAAATCACGAAACACAACAGCAAATCACGAAACACAACAGCAAATCACGAAACACAACAGCAAATACTGAAACACAACAGCAAATCATGAAACACAACAGCAAATCCCGAAACACAACAGCAAATCATGAAACACAACAGGAAATCACGAAAGACAACAGCAAATACTGAAACACAACAGCAAATACTGAAACACAACAGCAAATCACGAAACACAACAGCAAATCACGAAACACAACAGCAAATCATGAAACACAACAGCAAATCACGAAACACAACAGCAAGAACTGAAACACAACAGCAAACCACGAAATACAACAGCAAATCACGAAATAAAACAGCAAATCACGAAACACAACAGCAAATCATGAAACACAACAGCAAATCACGAAACACAACAGCAAATCATGAAACACAACAGCAAATCACGAAAGACAACAGCAAATCACGAAACACAACATCAAATCACGAAACACAACAGCAAATACTGAAACACAACATCAAATCATGAAACACATCAGCAAATACGGAAACACAACAGAAAATCATGAAACACAACAGCAAATACGGAAACACAACAGCAAATCATGAAACACAACAGCAAATACGGAAATACAACAGCAAATTACGAAACACAACAGCAAATCATGAAACACAACAGCAAATCACGAAACACAACAGCAAATCACGAAACACAACAGCAAATCATGAAACACATCAGCAAATCATGAAACACAACAGCAAATACGGAAATACAACAGCAAATTACGAAACACAACAGCAAATCATGAAACACAACAGCAAATCACGAAACACAAAAGCAATTAACGAAACACAACAGCAAATCATGAAACACATCAGCAAATACGGAAACACAACAGCAAATCATGAAACACAACAGCAAATACGGAAATACAACAGCAAATTAGGAAACACAACAGCAAATCATGAAACACAACAGCAAATCACAAAACACAACAGCAAATCACGAAACACAACAGCAAATCATGAAAAACAACAGCAAATCACGAAACACAACATCAAATCACGAAACACAACATCAAATCACGAAACACATCAGCAAATACGGAAACACAACAGCAAATCATGAAACACAACAGCAAATCATGAAACACAACAGCAAATCACGAAACACAACATCAAATCACGAAACACAACAGCAAATCACGAAACACAACAGCAAATCACGAAACACAACAGCAAATCACGAAACACAACAGCAAATCATGAAACACAACAGCAAATACTGAAACACAACAGCAAATCACGAAACACAACAGCAAATCACGAAACACAACAGCAAATCATGAAACACAACAACATATCACGAAACACAACAGAAAGAACTGAAACACAACAGCAAATCACGGAACACAACAGCAAATCACGAAAGACAACAGCAAATCACGAAACACAACATCAAATCACGAAACACAACAGCAAATACTGAAACACAACATCAAATCATGAAACACATCAGCAAATACGGAAACACAACAGCAAATCATGAAACACAACAGCAAATACGGAAACACAACAGCAAATCATGAAACACAACAGCAAATACGGAAATACAACAGCAAATTACGAAACACAACAGCAAATACTGAAACACAACAGCAAATCACGAAACACAACAGCAAATACTGAAACACAACAGCAAATCAAGAAACACAACAGCAAATCACGAAACACAACAGCAAATCATGAAACACAACAGCAAATACTGAAACACAACAGCAAATCACGAAACACAACAGCAAATCACGAAACACAACAGCAAATCACGAAACACAACAGCAAATCACGAAACACAACAGCAAATCATGAAACACAACAGCAAATCACGAAACACAACAGCAAATCATGAAACACAACAGCAAATCACGAAACACAATGTAACTGGAGTCACCTGAAGGTGTCGCTATACCCATTGTTCGGAGGGTATAAAAAGGAAGTTGAAGTGTGGTTGCTATGGTGCTAACTTCCTGTGAGAAAGCCGGTTAGCTCAGGGAGCAGCGTGAGTTGGCTTGAGCAGAGTGCGGTAAGACTGCTGTGATCTTTACCTGTGGATGATGTTTTTAAGCAGTGCTTGATGTTTTATTTTTTATTTTATGACAGGATCACGGCAGAGGTAGATCCTGTTTTACTGGGGGTTTTAAAGACTGGGCGTGAGGTTTTTGCGACGCACCAGGTATTTTACACTTTTATTGCAGCAGAGGTATATTTTAAACAAATGGTAAATTATTTTTTATCAAATGTTTTTAATATGGTGCTTCTTCTGTTTTTAGTGTTGGAATACTGTGCCCTGCTGTCCTGTGTTTAGTTTTTTGGTTTTTTTGTGTTTTGTTTATCCGCTCCTCACGGGCTCGTGCGGCATGATTGACTAATCAAGTGCAGGAGCGGACTATTTCTGTCTATTTTGTTTGTCATTTTGTTAAAGTCACTTCCTCTCATTTATATTGGGCATTATTTTGAAGTGACATATCTGACCGAGTGTGCTGTGCATCACAGTTTTCTTGCATGTTTGAAATTTTTTTTTTTTTGGTTTTGCATTAATTGCGAGTCTTCCTTTCTGCACGTTTGCTGTGGTGTCATCGGTATAAAGGTATTGTACTGCAAATAATGATCCTGTGTTAATAAAACTTTGACTTGCTTTACGGCAGTTATCAGTCTTTACTCGGTGCAACAACATCAAGTCATGAAACACAACAGCAAATACTGAAACACAACATCAAATCATGAAACACATCAGCAAATGCGGAAATACAACAGCAAATCATGAAACACAACAGCAAATACGGAAACACAACAGCAAATCATGAAACACAACAGCAAATACCGAAATACAACAGCAAATTAGGAAACACAACAGCAAATCATGAAACACAACAGCAAATCATGAAACACAACAGCAAATCACGAAACACAACAGCAAATCACGAAACACAACAGCAAATACTGAAACACAACAGCAAATCATGAAACACAACAGCAAATCACGAAACACAACAGCAAATCATGAAACACAACAGCAAATCACGAAAGACAACAGCAAATCACGAAAGACAACAGCAAATCACGAAACACAACATCAAATCACGAAACACAACATCAAATCACGAAACACAACAGCAAATACTGAAACACATCAGCAAATACGGAAACACAACAGCAAATCATGAAACACAACAGCAGATCACGAAAGACAACAACAAATCACGAAACACAAAATCAAATCACGAAACACAACATCAAATCACGAAACACAACAGCAAATACTGAAACACAACATCAAATCATGAAACACATCAGCAAATACGGAAACACAACAGCAAATCATGAAACACATCAGCAAATACGGAAACACAACAGCAAATCATGAAACACAACAGCAAATACGGAAATACAACAGCAAATTAGGAAACACAACAGCAAATCATGAAACACAACAGCAAATCACAAAACACAACAGCAAATCACGAAACACAACAGCAAATCATGAAAAACAACAGCAAATCACGAAACACAACATCAAATCACGAAACACAACATCAAATCACGAAACACATCAGCAAATACGGAAACACAACAGCAAATCATGAAACACAACAGCAAATCATGAAACACAACAGCAAATCACGAAACACAACATCAAATCACGAAACACAACAGCAAATCACGAAACACAACAGCAAATACTGAAACACATTAGCAAATACGGAAACACAACAGCAAATCACGAAAGACAACAGCAAATCATGAAAGACAACAGCAAATCACGAAACACAACATCAAATCACGAAACACAACATCAAATCATGAAACACAACAGCAAATACTGAAACACAACATCAAATCATGAAACACATCAGCAAATACGGAAACACAACAGCAAATCATGAAACACAACAGCAAATCACGAAACACAACAGCAAATCATGAAACACAACAGCAAATCACGAAACACAACAGCAAATCATGAAAAACAACAGCAAATCACGAAACACAACATCAAATCACGAAACACAACATCAAATCATGAAACACATCAGCAAATACGGAAACACAACAGCAAATCATAAAACACAACAGCAAATCATGAAACACAACAGCAAATCACGAAACACAACAGCAAATACTGAAACACAACAGCAAATCATGAAACACAACAGCAAATCACGAAACACAACAGCAAATACTGAAACACAACAGCAAATTAGGAAACACAACAGCAAATCATGAAACACAACAGCAAATCACGAAACACAACAGCAAACCACGAAACACAACAGCAAATTACGAAAGACAACAGCAAATTACGAAACACAACATCAAATCACGAAACACAACATCAAATCACGAAACACAACAGCAAATACTGAAACACATCAGCAAATACGGAAACACAACAGCAAATCACGAAACACAACAGCAAATCACGAAAGACAACAGCAAATCACGAAACACAACATCAAATCATGAAACACAACATCAAATCACGAAACACAACAGCAAATACTGAAACACAACATCAAATCATGAAAAACATCAGCAAATACGGAAACACAACAGCAAATCATGAAACACAACAGCAAATACGGAAACACAACAGCAAATCATGAAACACAACAGCAAATCATGAAACACAACAGCAAATCACGAAACACAACAGCAAATACTGAAACACAACAGCAAATCACGAAACACAACAGCAAATCACGAAAGACAACAGCAAATCACGAAACACAACATCAAATCACGAAACACAACATCAAATCACGAAACACAACAGCAAATACTGAAACACATTAGCAAATACGGAAACACAACAGCAAATCACGAAACACAACAGCAAATCATGAAAGACAACAGCAAATCACGAAACACAACATCAAATCACGAAACACAACATCAAATCACGAAACACATCAGCAAATACGGAAACACAACAGCAAATCATGAAACACAACAGCAAATACGGAAATACAACAGCAAATTAGGAAACACAACAGCAAATCATTAAACACAACAGCAAATCACGAAACACAACAGCAAATCACGAAACACAACAGCAAATACTGAAACACAACAGCAAATCATGAAACACAACAGCAAACCACGAAACACAACAGCAAATACTGAAACACATCAGCAAATCACGAAACACAACAGCAAATCATGAAACACAACAGCAGATCACGAAAGACAACAACAAATCACGAAACACAAAATCAAATCACGAAACACAACATCAAATCACGAAACACAACAGCAAATACTGAAACACAACATCAAATCATGAAACACATCAGCAAATACGGAAACACAACAGCAAATCATGAAACACATCAGCAAATACGGAAACACAACAGCAAATCATGAAACACAACAGCAAATACGGAAATACAACAGCAAATTAGGAAACACAACAGCAAATCATGAAACACAACAGCAAATCACAAAACACAACAGCAAATCACGAAACACAACAGCAAATCATGAAAAACAACAGCAAATCACGAAACACAACATCAAATCACGAAACACAACATCAAATCACGAAACACATCAGCAAATACGGAAACACAACAGCAAATCATGAAACACAACAGCAAATCATGAAACACAACAGCAAATCACGAAACACAACATCAAATCACGAAACACAACAGCAAATCACGAAACACAACAGCAAATACTGAAACACATTAGCAAATACGGAAACACAACAGCAAATCACGAAAGACAACAGCAAATCATGAAAGACAACAGCAAATCACGAAACACAACATCAAATCACGAAACACAACATCAAATCATGAAACACAACAGCAAATACTGAAACACAACATCAAATCATGAAACACATCAGCAAATACGGAAACACAACAGCAAATCATGAAACACAACAGCAAATCACGAAACACAACAGCAAATCATGAAACACAACAGCAAATCACGAAACACAACAGCAAATCATGAAAAACAACAGCAAATCACGAAACACAACATCAAATCACGAAACACAACATCAAATCATGAAACACATCAGCAAATACGGAAACACAACAGCAAATCATAAAACACAACAGCAAATCATGAAACACAACAGCAAATCACGAAACACAACAGCAAATACTGAAACACAACAGCAAATCATGAAACACAACAGCAAATCACGAAACACAACAGCAAATACTGAAACACAACAGCAAATTAGGAAACACAACAGCAAATCATGAAACACAACAGCAAATCACGAAACACAACAGCAAACCACGAAACACAACAGCAAATTACGAAAGACAACAGCAAATTACGAAACACAACATCAAATCACGAAACACAACATCAAATCACGAAACACAACAGCAAATACTGAAACACATCAGCAAATACGGAAACACAACAGCAAATCACGAAACACAACAGCAAATCACGAAAGACAACAGCAAATCACGAAACACAACATCAAATCATGAAACACAACATCAAATCACGAAACACAACAGCAAATACTGAAACACAACATCAAATCATGAAAAACATCAGCAAATACGGAAACACAACAGCAAATCATGAAACACAACAGCAAATACGGAAACACAACAGCAAATCATGAAACACAACAGCAAATCATGAAACACAACAGCAAATCACGAAACACAACAGCAAATACTGAAACACAACAGCAAATCACGAAACACAACAGCAAATCACGAAAGACAACAGCAAATCACGAAACACAACATCAAATCACGAAACACAACATCAAATCACGAAACACAACAGCAAATACTGAAACACATTAGCAAATACGGAAACACAACAGCAAATCACGAAACACAACAGCAAATCATGAAAGACAACAGCAAATCACGAAACACAACATCAAATCACGAAACACAACATCAAATCACGAAACACAACAGCAAATACTGAAACACAACATCAAATCATGAAACACATCAGCAAATACGGAAACACAACAGCAAATCATGAAACACAACAGCAAATACGGAAATACAACAGCAAATTAGGAAACACAACAGCAAATCATGAAACACAACAGCAAATACGGAAATACAACAGCAAATTAGGAAACACAACAGCAAATCATTAAACACAACAGCAAATCACGAAACACAACAGCAAATCACGAAACACAACAGCAAATACTGAAACACAACAGCAAATCATGAAACACAACAGCAAACCACGAAACACAACAGCAAATACTGAAACACAACAGCAAATCACGAAATACAACAGCAAATCACGAAAGACAACAGCAAATTACGAAACACAACATCAAATCACGAAACACAACATCAAATCACGAAACACAACAGCAAATACTGAAACACATCAGCAAATACGGAAACACAACAGCAAATCACGAAACACAACAGCAAATCACAAAACACAACAGCAAATCACGAAACACAACAGCAAATCATGAAACACAACAGCAAATCACGAAACACAACAGCAAATCACGAAACACCGCAGCAAATACTAAAACACAACAGCAAATCATGAAACACAACAGCAAATCACGAAACACAACAGCAAATCACGAAACACGAAAGCAAATCACGAAACACAACAGCAAATCACGAAACACAACAGCAAATACTGAAACACAACAGCAAATCACGAAACACAACAGCAAATCACGAAACACAACAGCAAATCATGAAACACAACAGCAAATCACGAAACACAACAGCAAGAACTGAAACACAACAGCAAATCACGAAATACAACAGCAAATCACGAAATACAACAGCAAATCACGAAACACAACAGCAAATCATGAAACACCGCAGCAAATACTAAAACACAAAAGCAAATCATGAAACACAACAGCAAATCACGAGACACAACAGCAAATCACGAAACACGACAGCAAATCACGAAACACAACAGCAAATCACGAAACACAACAGCAAATACTGAAACACAACAGCAAATCATGAAACACAAAAGCAAATCACGAAACACAACAGCAAATCACGAAACACAACAGCAAGAACTGAAACACAACAGCAAATCACGAAACACAACAGCAAATCACGAAACACAACAGCAAATCATGAAACACAACAGCAAATCACGAAACACAACAGCAAATCATGAAACACAACAGCAAATCCAAAACACAACAGCAAATCACGAAACACAACAGCAAATCACGAAACACAACAGCAAATCACGAAACACAACAGCAAATACTGAAACACAACAGCAAATCATGAAACACAACAGCAAATCCCGAAACACAACAGCAAATCATGAAACACAACAGGAAATCACGAAAGACAACAGCAAATACTGAAACACAACAGCAAATACTGAAACACAACAGCAAATCACGAAACACAACAGCAAATCACGAAACACAACAGCAAATCATGAAACACAACAGCAAATCACGAAACACAACAGCAAGAACTGAAACACAACAGCAAACCACGAAATACAACAGCAAATCACGAAATAAAACAGCAAATCACGAAACACAACAGCAAATCATGAAACACAACAGCAAATCACGAAACACAACAGCAAATCATGAAACACAACAGCAAATCACGAAAGACAACAGCAAATCACGAAACACAACATCAAATCACGAAACACAACAGCAAATACTGAAACACAACATCAAATCATGAAACACATCAGCAAATACGGAAACACAACAGAAAATCATGAAACACAACAGCAAATACGGAAACACAACAGCAAATCATGAAACACAACAGCAAATACGGAAATACAACAGCAAATTACGAAACACAACAGCAAATCATGAAACACAACAGCAAATCACGAAACACAACAGCAAATCACGAAACACAACAGCAAATCATGAAACACATCAGCAAATCATGAAACACAACAGCAAATACGGAAATACAACAGCAAATTACGAAACACAACAGCAAATCATGAAACACAACAGCAAATCACGAAACACAAAAGCAATTAACGAAACACAACAGCAAATCATGAAACACATCAGCAAATACGGAAACACAACAGCAAATCATGAAACACAACAGCAAATACGGAAATACAACAGCAAATTAGGAAACACAACAGCAAATCATGAAACACAACAGCAAATCACAAAACACAACAGCAAATCACGAAACACAACAGCAAATCATGAAAAACAACAGCAAATCACGAAACACAACATCAAATCACGAAACACAACATCAAATCACGAAACACATCAGCAAATACGGAAACACAACAGCAAATCATGAAACACAACAGCAAATCATGAAACACAACAGCAAATCACGAAACACAACATCAAATCACGAAACACAACAGCAAATCACGAAACACAACAGCAAATCACGAAACACAACAGCAAATCACGAAACACAACAGCAAATCATGAAACACAACAGCAAATACTGAAACACAACAGCAAATCACGAAACACAACAGCAAATCACGAAACACAACAGCAAATCATGAAACACAACAACATATCACGAAACACAACAGAAAGAACTGAAACACAACAGCAAATCACGGAACACAACAGCAAATCACGAAAGACAACAGCAAATCACGAAACACAACATCAAATCACGAAACACAACAGCAAATACTGAAACACAACATCAAATCATGAAACACATCAGCAAATACGGAAACACAACAGCAAATCATGAAACACAACAGCAAATACGGAAACACAACAGCAAATCATGAAACACAACAGCAAATACGGAAATACAACAGCAAATTACGAAACACAACAGCAAATACTGAAACACAACAGCAAATCACGAAACACAACAGCAAATACTGAAACACAACAGCAAATCAAGAAACACAACAGCAAATCACGAAACACAACAGCAAATCATGAAACACAACAGCAAATACTGAAACACAACAGCAAATCACGAAACACAACAGCAAATCACGAAACACAACAGCAAATCACGAAACACAACAGCAAATCACGAAACACAACAGCAAATCATGAAACACAACAGCAAATCACGAAACACAACAGCAAATCATGAAACACAACAGCAAATCACGAAACACAATGTAACTGGAGTCACCTGAAGGTGTCGCTATACCCATTGTTCGGAGGGTATAAAAAGGAAGTTGAAGTGTGGTTGCTATGGTGCTAACTTCCTGTGAGAAAGCCGGTTAGCTCAGGGAGCAGCGTGAGTTGGCTTGAGCAGAGTGCGGTAAGACTGCTGTGATCTTTACCTGTGGATGATGTTTTTAAGCAGTGCTTGATGTTTTATTTTTTATTTTATGACAGGATCACGGCAGAGGTAGATCCTGTTTTACTGGGGGTTTTAAAGACTGGGCGTGAGGTTTTTGCGACGCACCAGGTATTTTACACTTTTATTGCAGCAGAGGTATATTTTAAACAAATGGTAAATTATTTTTTATCAAATGTTTTTAATATGGTGCTTCTTCTGTTTTTAGTGTTGGAATACTGTGCCCTGCTGTCCTGTGTTTAGTTTTTTGGTTTTTTTGTGTTTTGTTTATCCGCTCCTCACGGGCTCGTGCGGCATGATTGACTAATCAAGTGCAGGAGCGGACTATTTCTGTCTATTTTGTTTGTCATTTTGTTAAAGTCACTTCCTCTCATTTATATTGGGCATTATTTTGAAGTGACATATCTGACCGAGTGTGCTGTGCATCACAGTTTTCTTGCATGTTTGAAATTTTTTTTTTTTTGGTTTTGCATTAATTGCGAGTCTTCCTTTCTGCACGTTTGCTGTGGTGTCATCGGTATAAAGGTATTGTACTGCAAATAATGATCCTGTGTTAATAAAACTTTGACTTGCTTTACGGCAGTTATCAGTCTTTACTCGGTGCAACAACATCAAGTCATGAAACACAACAGCAAATACTGAAACACAACATCAAATCATGAAACACATCAGCAAATGCGGAAATACAACAGCAAATCATGAAACACAACAGCAAATACGGAAACACAACAGCAAATCATGAAACACAACAGCAAATACCGAAATACAACAGCAAATTAGGAAACACAACAGCAAATCATGAAACACAACAGCAAATCATGAAACACAACAGCAAATCACGAAACACAACAGCAAATCACGAAACACAACAGCAAATACTGAAACACAACAGCAAATCATGAAACACAACAGCAAATCACGAAACACAACAGCAAATCATGAAACACAACAGCAAATCACGAAAGACAACAGCAAATCACGAAAGACAACAGCAAATCACGAAACACAACATCAAATCACGAAACACAACATCAAATCACGAAACACAACAGCAAATACTGAAACACATCAGCAAATACGGAAACACAACAGCAAATCATGAAACACAACAGCAGATCACGAAAGACAACAACAAATCACGAAACACAAAATCAAATCACGAAACACAACATCAAATCACGAAACACAACAGCAAATACTGAAACACAACATCAAATCATGAAACACATCAGCAAATACGGAAACACAACAGCAAATCATGAAACACATCAGCAAATACGGAAACACAACAGCAAATCATGAAACACAACAGCAAATACGGAAATACAACAGCAAATTAGGAAACACAACAGCAAATCATGAAACACAACAGCAAATCACAAAACACAACAGCAAATCACGAAACACAACAGCAAATCATGAAAAACAACAGCAAATCACGAAACACAACATCAAATCACGAAACACAACATCAAATCACGAAACACATCAGCAAATACGGAAACACAACAGCAAATCATGAAACACAACAGCAAATCATGAAACACAACAGCAAATCACGAAACACAACATCAAATCACGAAACACAACAGCAAATCACGAAACACAACAGCAAATACTGAAACACATTAGCAAATACGGAAACACAACAGCAAATCACGAAAGACAACAGCAAATCATGAAAGACAACAGCAAATCACGAAACACAACATCAAATCACGAAACACAACATCAAATCATGAAACACAACAGCAAATACTGAAACACAACATCAAATCATGAAACACATCAGCAAATACGGAAACACAACAGCAAATCATGAAACACAACAGCAAATCACGAAACACAACAGCAAATCATGAAACACAACAGCAAATCACGAAACACAACAGCAAATCATGAAAAACAACAGCAAATCACGAAACACAACATCAAATCACGAAACACAACATCAAATCATGAAACACATCAGCAAATACGGAAACACAACAGCAAATCATAAAACACAACAGCAAATCATGAAACACAACAGCAAATCACGAAACACAACAGCAAATACTGAAACACAACAGCAAATCATGAAACACAACAGCAAATCACGAAACACAACAGCAAATACTGAAACACAACAGCAAATTAGGAAACACAACAGCAAATCATGAAACACAACAGCAAATCACGAAACACAACAGCAAACCATGAAACACAACAGCAAATTACGAAAGACAACAGCAAATTACGAAACACAACATCAAATCACGAAACACATCAAATCACGAAACACAACAGCAAATACTGAAACACATCAGCAAATACGGAAACACAACAGCAAATCACGAAACACAACAGCAAATCACGAAAGACAACAGCAAATCACGAAACACAACATCAAATCATGAAACACAACATCAAATCACGAAACACAACAGCAAATACTGAAACACAACATCAAATCATGAAAAACATCAGCAAATACGGAAACACAACAGCAAATCATGAAACACAACAGCAAATACGGAAACACAACAGCAAATCATGAAACACAACAGCAAATCATGAAACACAACAGCAAATCACGAAACACAACAGCAAATACTGAAACACAACAGCAAATCACGAAACACAACAGCAAATCACGAAAGACAACAGCAAATCACGAAACACAACATCAAATCACGAAACACAACATCAAATCACGAAACACAACAGCAAATACTGAAACACATTAGCAAATACGGAAACACAACAGCAAATCACGAAACACAACAGCAAATCATGAAAGACAACAGCAAATCACGAAACACAACATCAAATCACGAAACACAACATCAAATCACGAAACACATCAGCAAATACGGAAACACAACAGCAAATCATGAAACACAACAGCAAATACGGAAATACAACAGCAAATTAGGAAACACAACAGCAAATCATTAAACACAACAGCAAATCACGAAACACAACAGCAAATCACGAAACACAACAGCAAATACTGAAACACAACAGCAAATCATGAAACACAACAGCAAACCACGAAACACAACAGCAAATACTGAAACACATCAGCAAATACGGAAACACAACAGCAAATCATGAAACACAACAGCAGATCACGAAAGACAACAACAAATCACGAAACACAAAATCAAATCACGAAACACAACATCAAATCACGAAACACAACAGCAAATACTGAAACACAACATCAAATCATGAAACACATCAGCAAATACGGAAACACAACAGCAAATCATGAAACACATCAGCAAATACGGAAACACAACAGCAAATCATGAAACACAACAGCAAATACGGAAATACAACAGCAAATTAGGAAACACAACAGCAAATCATGAAACACAACAGCAAATCACAAAACACAACAGCAAATCACGAAACACAACAGCAAATCATGAAAAACAACAGCAAATCACGAAACACAACATCAAATCACGAAACACAACATCAAATCACGAAACACATCAGCAAATACGGAAACACAACAGCAAATCATGAAACACAACAGCAAATCATGAAACACAACAGCAAATCACGAAACACAACATCAAATCACGAAACACAACAGCAAATCACGAAACACAATAGCAAATACTGAAACACATTAGCAAATACGGAAACACAACAGCAAATCACGAAAGACAACAGCAAATCATGAAAGACAACAGCAAATCACGAAACACAACATCAAATCACGAAACACAACATCAAATCATGAAACACAACAGCAAATACTGAAACACAACATCAAATCATGAAACACATCAGCAAATACGGAAACACAACAGCAAATCATGAAACACAACAGCAAATCACGAAACACAACAGCAAATCATGAAACACAACAGCAAATCACGAAACACAACAGCAAATCATGAAAAACAACAGCAAATCACGAAACACAACATCAAATCACGAAACACAACATCAAATCATGAAACACATCAGCAAATACGGAAACACAACAGCAAATCATAAAACACAACAGCAAATCATGAAACACAACAGCAAATCACGAAACACAACAGCAAATACTGAAACACAACAGCAAATCATGAAACACAACAGCAAATCACGAAACACAACAGCAAATACTGAAACACAACAGCAAATTAGGAAACACAACAGCAAATCATGAAACACAACAGCAAATCACGAAACACAACAGCAAACCACGAAACACAACAGCAAATTACGAAAGACAACAGCAAATTACGAAACACAACATCAAATCACGAAACACAACATCAAATCACGAAACACAACAGCAAATACTGAAACACATCAGCAAATACGGAAACACAACAGCAAATCACGAAACACAACAGCAAATCACGAAAGACAACAGCAAATCACGAAACACAACATCAAATCATGAAACACAACATCAAATCACGAAACACAACAGCAAATACTGAAACACAACATCAAATCATGAAAAACATCAGCAAATACGGAAACACAACAGCAAATCATGAAACACAACAGCAAATACGGAAACACAACAGCAAATCATGAAACACAACAGCAAATCATGAAACACAACAGCAAATCACGAAACACAACAGCAAATACTGAAACACAACAGCAAATCACGAAACACAACAGCAAATCACGAAAGACAACAGCAAATCACGAAACACAACATCAAATCACGAAACACAACATCAAATCACGAAACACAACAGCAAATACTGAAACACATTAGCAAATACGGAAACACAACAGCAAATCACGAAACACAACAGCAAATCATGAAAGACAACAGCAAATCACGAAACACAACATCAAATCACGAAACACAACATCAAATCACGAAACACAACAGCAAATACTGAAACACAACATCAAATCATGAAACACATCAGCAAATACGGAAACACAACAGCAAATCATGAAACACAACAGCAAATACGGAAATACAACAGCAAATTAGGAAACACAACAGCAAATCATTAAACACAACAGCAAATCACGAAACACAACAGCAAATCACGAAACACAACAGCAAATACTGAAACACAACAGCAAATCATGAAACACAACAGCAAACCACGAAACACAACAGCAAATACTGAAACACAACAGCAAATCACGAAATACAACAGCAAATCACGAAAGACAACAGCAAATTACGAAACACAACATCAAATCACGAAACACAACATCAAATCACGAAACACAACAGCAAATACTGAAACACATCAGCAAATACGGAAACACAACAGCAAATCACGAAACACAACAGCAAATCACGAAAGACAACAGCAAATCACGAAACACAACATCAAATCATGAAACACAACATCAAATCATGAAACACAACAGCAAATACTAAAACACAACATCAAATCATGAAAAACATCAGCAAA
The DNA here is from genome assembly GCF_053564925.1 of Oryzias latipes. Lineage (NCBI taxonomy): Eukaryota > Metazoa > Chordata > Actinopteri > Beloniformes > Adrianichthyidae > Oryzias > Oryzias latipes. The sequence goes on from NC_136240.1 coordinate 6,375,373, forward strand.
TACGGAAACACAACAGCAAATCATGAAACACAACAGCAAATTAGGAAACACAACAGCAAATCATGAAACACAACAGCAAATCACAAAACACAACAGCAAATCACGAAACACAACAGCAAATCACGAAAGACAACAGCAAATCACGAAACACAACATCAAATCACGAAACACAACATCAAATCACGAAACACAACATCAAATCATGAAACACATCAGCAAATACGGAAACACAACAGCAAATCATGAAACACAACAGCAAATCACGAAACACAACAGCAAATCATGAAACCCAACAGCATATCACGAAACACAACAGCAAATCACGAAACACAACAGCAAATACTGAAACACAACAGCAAATCATGAAACACAACAGCAAACCACGAAACAAAACAGCAAATACTGAAACACAACAGCAAATCACGAAAGACAACAGCAAATCACGAAAGACAAAGGCAAAGTACGAAACACAACATCAAATCACGAAAGACAACATCAAATCACGAAACACAACAGCAAATACTGAAACACATCAGCAAATACGGAAACACAACAGCAAATCATGAAACACAACAGCAAATCACGAAAGACAACAGCAAATCACGAAACACAACATCAAATCATGAAACACAACATCAAATCACGAAACACAACAGCAAATACTGAAACACAACATCAAATCATGAAACACATAAGCAAATACGGAAACACAACAGCAAATACGGAAACACAACAGCAAATCATACAACACAACAGCAAATACGGAAATACAACAGCAAATTAGGAAACACAACAGCAAATCATGAAACACAACAGCAAATCACAAAACACAACAGCAAATCACGAAACACAACAGCAAATCACGAAAGACAACAGCAAATCACGAAACACAACATCAAATCACGAAACACAACTTCAAATCACGAAACACAACAGCAAAAACTGAAACACAACATCAAATCATGAAACACATCAGCAAATACGGAAACACAACAGCAAATCATGAAACACAACAGCAAATCACGAAACACAACAGCAAATACTGAAACACAACAGCAAATTAGGAAACACAACAGCAAATCATGAAACACAACAGCATATCACGAAACACAACAGCAAATCACGAAACACAACAGCAAATACTGAAACACAACAGCAAATCATGAAACACAACAGCAAATCACGAAACACAACAGCAAATACTGAAACACAACAGCAAATCATGAAACACAACAGCAAATCACGAAACACAACAGCAAATCACGAAACACAACAGCAAATACTGAAACACAACAGCAAATCACGAAAGACAACAGCAAATCACGAAAGACAACAGCAAATCACGAAACACAACATCAAATCACGAAACACAACATCAAATCACGAAACACAACAGCAAATACTGAAACACATCAGCAAATACGGAAACACAACAGCAAATCATGAAACACAACAGCAGATCACGAAAGACAACAACAAATCACGAAACACAAAATCAAATCATGAAACACAACATCAAATCACGAAACACAACAGAAAATACTGAAACACAACATCAAATCATGAAACACATCAGCAAATACGGAAACACAACAGCAAATCATGAAACACATCAGCAAATACGGAAACACAACAGCAAATCAGGAAACACAACAGCAAATACGGAAATACAACAGCAAATTAGAAAAACACAACAGCAAATCATGAAACACAACAGCAAATCACAAAACACAACAGCAAATCACGAAACACAACAGCAAATCACGAAACACAACATCAAATCACGAAACACATCAGCAAATACGGAAACACAACAGCAAATCATGAAACACAACAGCAAATCATGAAACACAACAGCAAATCACGAAACACAACATCAAATCACGAAACACAACAGCAAATCACGAAACACAACAGCAAATACTGAAACACATTAGCAAATACGGAAACACAACAGCAAATCACGAAAGACAACAGCAAATCATGAAAGACAACAGCAAATCACGAAACACAACATCAAATCACGAAACACAACATCAAATCATGAAACACAACAGCAAATACTGAAACACAACATCAAATCATGAAACACAACAGCAAATACTGAAACACAACATCAAATCATGAAACACATCAGCAAATCACGAAACACAACAGCAAATCATGAAACACAACAGCAAATCACGAAACACAACAGCAAATCATGAAAAACAACAGCAAATCACGAAACACAACATCAAATCACGAAACACAACATCAAATCATGAAACACATCAGCAAATACGGAAACACAACAGCAAATCATGAAACACAACAGCAAATCACGAAACACAACAGCAAATACTGAAACACAACAGCAAATCATGAAACACAACAGCAAATCACGAAACACAACAGCAAATACTGAAACACAACAGCAAATCATGAAACACAACAGCAAATCACGAAACACAACAGCAAATCACGAAACACAACAGCAAATACTGAAACACAACAGCAAATCACGAAAGACAAAAGCAAATCACGAAAGACAACAGCAAATCACGAAACACAACATCAAATCACGAAACACAACATCAAATCACGAAACACAACAGCAAATACTGAAACACATCAGCAAATACGGAAACACAACAGCAAATCATGAAACACAACAGCAGATCACGAAAGACAACAACAAATCACGAAACACAAAATCAAATCACGAAACACAACATCAAATCACGAAACACAACAGCAAATACTGAAACACAACATCAAATCATGAAACACATCAGCAAATACGGAAACACAACAGCAAATCATGAAACACATCAGCAAATACGGAAACACAACAGCAAATCATGAAACACAACAGCAAATACGGAAATACAACAGCAAATTATTAAACACAACATCAAATCATGAAACACATAAGCAAATACGGAAACACAACAGCAAATACGGAAACACAACAGCAAATCATGAAACACAACAGCAAATACGGAAATACAACAGCAAATTAGGAAACACAACAGCAAATCATGAAACACAACAGCAAATCACAAAACACAACAGCAAATTACGAAACACAACAGCAAATCACGAAAGACAACAGCAAATCACGAAACACAACATCAAATAGCGAAACACAACTTCAAATCACGAAACACAACAGCAAAAACTGAAACACAACATCAAATCATGAAACACATCAGCAAATACGGAAACACAACAGCAAATCATGAAACACAACAGCAAATCACGAAACACAACAGCAAATACTGAAACACAACAGCAAATTAGGAAACACAACAGCAAATCATGAAACACAACAGCATATCACGAAACACAACAGCAAATCACGAAACACAACAGCAAATACTGAAACACAACAGCAAATCATGAAACACAACAGCAAATCACGAAACACAACAGCAAATACTGAAACACAACAGCAAATCATGAAACACAACAGCAAATCACGAAACACAACAGCAAATCACGAAACACAACAGCAAATACTGAAACACAACAGCAAATCACGAAAGACAACAGCAAATCACGAAAGACAACAGCAAATCACGAAACACAACATCAAATCACGAAACACAACATCAAATCACGAAACACAACAGCAAATACTGAAACACATCAGCAAATACGGAAACACAACAGCAAATCATGAAACACAACAGCAGATCACGAAAGACAACAACAAATCACGAAACACAAAATCAAATCATGAAACACAACATCAAATCACGAAACACAACAGAAAATACTGAAACACAACATCAAATCATGAAACACATCAGCAAATACGGAAACACAACAGCAAATCATGAAACACATCAGCAAATACGGAAACACAACAGCAAATCAGGAAACACAACAGCAAATACGGAAATACAACAGCAAATTAGAAAAACACAACAGCAAATCATGAAACACAACAGCAAATCACAAAACACAACAGCAAATCACGAAACACAACAGCAAATCATGAAAAACAACAGCAAATCACGAAACACAACATCAAATCACGAAACACAACATCAAATCACGAAACACATCAGCAAATACGGAAACACAACAGCAAATCATGAAACACAACAGCAAATCATGAAACACAACAGCAAATCACGAAACACAACATCAAATCACGAAACACAACAGCAAATCACGAAACACAACAGCAAATACTGAAACACATTAGCAAATACGGAAACACAACAGCAAATCACGAAAGACAACAGCAAATCATGAAAGACAACAGCAAATCACGAAACACAACATCAAATCACGAAACACAACATCAAATCATGAAACACAACAGCAAATACTGAAACACAACATCAAATCATGAAACACATCAGCAAATACGGAAACACAACAGCAAATCATGAAACACAACAGCAAATCACGAAACACAACAGCAAATCATGAAACACAACAGCAAATCACGAAACACAACAGCAAATCATGAAAAACAACAGCAAATCACGAAACACAACATCAAATCACGAAACACAACATCAAATCATGAAACACATCAGCAAATACGGAAACACAACAGCAAATCATGAAACACAACAGCAAATCATGAAACACAACAGCAAATACTGAAACACAACAGCAAATTAGGAAACACAACAGCAAATCATGAAACACAACAGCATATCACGAAACACAACAGCAAATCACGAAACACAACAGCAAATACTGAAACACAACAGCAAATCATGAAACACAACAGCAAATCACGAAACACAACAGCAAATACTGAAACACAACAGCAAATCATGAAACACAACAGCAAATCACGAAACACAACAGCAAATCACGAAACACAACAGCAAATACTGAAACACAACAGCAAATCACGAAAGACAACAGCAAATCACGAAAGACAACAGCAAATCACGAAACACAACATCAAATCACGAAACACAACATCAAATCACGAAACACAACAGCAAATACTGAAACACATCAGCAAATACGGAAACACAACAGCAAATCATGAAACACAACAGCAGATCACGAAAGACAACAACAAATCACGAAACACAAAATCAAATCACGAAACACAACATCAAATCACGAAACACAACAGCAAATACTGAAACACAACATCAAATCATGAAACACATCAGCAAATACGGAAACACAACAGCAAATCATGAAACACATCAGCAAATACGGAAACACAACAGCAAATCATGAAACACAACAGCAAATACGGAAATACAACAGCAAATTATTAAACACAACAGCAAATCATGAAACACAACAGCAAATCACAAAACACAACAGCAAATACTGAAACACAACAGCAAAACATGAAAAACAACAGCAAATCACGAAACACAACATCAAATCACGAAACACAACATCAAATCACGAAACACATCAGCAAATACGGAAACACAACAGCAAATCATGAAACACAACAGCAAATCATGAAACACAACAGCAAATCACGAAACACAACATCAAATCACGAAACACAACAGCAAATCACGAAACACAACAGCAAATACTGAAACACATTAGCAAATACGGAAACACAACAGCAAATCACGAAAGACAACAGCAAATCATGAAAGACAACAGCAAATCACGAAACACAACATCAAATCACGAAACACAACATCAAATCATGAAACACAACAGCAAATACTGAAACACAACAGCAAATACTGAAACACAACATCAAATCATGAAAAACATCAGCAAATACGGAAACACAACAGCAAATCATGAAACACAACAGCAAATTAGGAAACACAACAGCAAATCATGAAACACAACAGCAAATCACAAAACACAACAGCAAATCACGAAACACAACAGCAAATCACGAAAGACAATAGCAAATAACGAAACACAACATCAAATCACGAAACACAACATCAAATCACGAAACACAACATCAAATCACGAAACACAACATCAAATCATGAAACACATCAGCAAATACGGAAACACAACAGCAAATCATGAAACACAACAGCAAATCACGAAACACAACAGCAAATACGGAAATACAACAGCAAATTACGAAACACAACAGCAAATCATGAAACACAACAGCAAATCACGAAACACAACATCAAATCACGAAACACAACAGCAAATACTGAAACACAACATCAAATCATGAAACACATCAGCAAATACGGAAACACAACAGCAAATCATGAAACACAACAGCAAATACAGAAATACAACAGCAAATTACGAAACACAACAGCAAATCATGAAACACAACAGCAAATCACGAAACACAACAGCAAGAACTAAAACACAACAGCAAATCACGAAACACAACAGCAAATCACGAAACACAACAGCAAATCACGAAACACAACAGCAAATCATGAAACACAACAGCAAATACTGAAACACAACAGCAAATCACGAAACACAACAGCAAATCACGAAACACAACAGCAAATCATGAAACACAACAACATATCACGAAACACAACAGAAAGAACTGAAACACAACAGCAAATCACGGAACACAACAGCAAATCACGAAAGACAACAGCAAATCACGAAACACAACATCAAATCACGAAACACAACAGCAAATACTGAAACACAACATCAAATCATGAAACACATCAGCAAATACGGAAACACAACAGCAAATCATGAAACACAACAGCAAATACGGAAACACAACAGCAAATCATGAAACACAACAGCAAATACGGAAATACAACAGCAAATTACGAAACACAACAGCAAATACTGAAACACAACAGCAAATCACGAAACACAACAGCAAATACTGAAACACAACAGCAAATCAAGAAACACAACAGCAAATCACGAAACACAACAGCAAATCATGAAACACAACAGCAAATACTGAAACACAACAGCAAATCACGAAACACAACAGCAAATCACGAAACACAACAGCAAATTAGGAAACACAACAGCAAATCATGAAACACAACAGCAAATCACAAAACACAACAGCAAATCACGAAACACAACAGCAAATCACGAAAGACAACAGCAAATCACGAAACACAACATCAAATCACGAAACACAACATCAAATCACGAAACACAACATCAAATCACGAAACACAACATCAAATCATGAAACACATCAGCAAATACGGAAACACAACAGCAAATCATGAAACACAACAGCAAATCACGAAACACAACAGCAAATCATGAAACCCAACAGCATATCACGAAACACAACAGCAAATCACGAAACACAACAGCAAATACTGAAACACAACAGCAAATCATGAAACACAACAGCAAACCACGAAACAAAACAGCAAATACTGAAACACAACAGCAAATCACGAAAGACAACAGCAAATCACGAAAGACAAAGGCAAATTACGAAACACAACATCAAATCACGAAAGACAACATCAAATCACGAAACACAACAGCAAATACTGAAACACATCAGCAAATACGGAAACACAACAGCAAATCATGAAACACAACAGCAAATCACGAAAGACAACAGCAAATCACGAAACACAACATCAAATCATGAAACACAACATCAAATCACGAAACACAACAGCAAATACTGAAACACAACATCAAATCATGAAACACATCAGCAAATACGGAAACACAACAGCAAATACGGAAACACAACAGCAAATCATGAAACACAACAGCAAATACGGAAATACAACAGCAAATTAGGAAACACAACAGCAAATCATGAAACACAACAGCAAATCACAAAACACAACAGCAAATCACGAAACACAACAGCAAATCACGAAAGACAACAGCAAATCACGAAACACAACATCAAATCACGAAACACAACTTCAAATCACGAAACACAACAGCAAAAACTGAAACACAACATCAAATCATGAAACACATCAGCAAATACGGAAACACAACAGCAAATCATGAAACACAACAGCAAATCACGAAACACAACAGCAAATACTGAAACACAACAGCAAATTAGGAAACACAACAGCAAATCATGAAACACAACAGCATATCACGAAACACAACAGCAAATCACGAAACACAACAGCAAATACTGAAACACAACAGCAAATCATGAAACACAACAGCAAATCACGAAACACAACAGCAAATACTGAAACACAACAGCAAATCATGAAACACAACAGCAAATCACGAAACACAACAGCAAATCACGAAACACAACAGCAAATACTGAAACACAACAGCAAATCACGAAAGACAACAGCAAATCACGAAAGACAACAGCAAATCACGAAACACAACATCAAATCACGAAACACAACATCAAATCACGAAACACAACAGCAAATACTGAAACACATCAGCAAATACGGAAACACAACAGCAAATCATGAAACACAACAGCAGATCACGAAAGACAACAACAAATCACGAAACACAAAATCAAATCATGAAACACAACATCAAATCACGAAACACAACAGCAAATACTGAAACACAACATCAAATCATGAAACACATCAGCAAATACGGAAACACAACAGCAAATCATGAAACACATCAGCAAATACGGAAACACAACAGCAAATCAGGAAACACAACAGCAAATACGGAAATACAACAGCAAATTAGAAAAACACAACAGCAAATCATGAAACACAACAGCAAATCACAAAACACAACAGCAAATCACGAAACACAACAGCAAATCATGAAAAACAACAGCAAATCACGAAACACAACATCAAATCACGAAACACAACATCAAATCACGAAACACATCAGCAAATACGGAAACACAACAGCAAATCATGAAACACAACAGCAAATCATGAAACACAACAGCAAATCACGAAACACAACATCAAATCACGAAACACAACAGCAAATCACGAAACACAACAGCAAATACTGAAACACATTAGCAAATACGGAAACACAACAGCAAATCACGAAAGACAACAGCAAATCATGAAAGACAACAGCAAATCACGAAACACAACATCAAATCACGAAACACAACATCAAATCATGAAACACAACAGCAAATACTGAAACACAACATCAAATCATGAAACACATCAGCAAATACGGAAACACAACAGCAAATCATGAAACACAACAGCAAATCACGAAACACAACAGCAAATCATGAAACACAACAGCAAATCACGAAACACAACAGCAAATCATGAAAAACAACAGCAAATCACGAAACACAACATCAAATCACGAAACACAACATCAAATCATGAAACACATCAGCAAATACGGAAACACAACAGCAAATCATGAAACACAACAGCAAATCACGAAACACAACAGCAAATACTGAAACACAACAGCAAATTAGGAAACACAACAGCAAATCATGAAACACAACAGCATATCACGAAACACAACAGCAAATCACGAAACACAACAGCAAATACTGAAACACAACAGCAAATCATGAAACACAACAGCAAATCACGAAACACAACAGCAAATACTGAAACACAACAGCAAATCATGAAACACAACAGCAAATCACGAAACACAACAGCAAATCACGAAACACAACAGCAAATACTGAAACACAACAGCAAATCACGAAAGACAACAGCAAATCACGAAAGACAACAGCAAATCACGAAAGACAACAGCAAATCACGAAACACAACATCAAATCACGAAACACAACATCAAATCACGAAACACAACAGCAAATACTGAAACACATCAGCAAATACGGAAACACAACAGCAAATCATGAAACACAACAGCAGATCACGAAAGACAACAACAAATCACGAAACACAAAATCAAATCACGAAACACAACATCAAATCACGAAACACAACAGCAAATACTGAAACACAACATCAAATCATGAAACACATCAGCAAATACGGAAACACAACAGCAAATCATGAAACACATCAGCAAATACGGAAACACAACAGCAAATCATGAAACACAACAGCAAATACGGAAATACAACAGCAAATTAGGAAACACAACAGCAAATCATGAAACACAACAGCAAATCACAAAACACAACAGCAAATCACGAAACACAACAGCAAAACATGAAAAACAACAGCAAATCACGAAACACAACATCAAATCACGAAACACAACATCAAATCACGAAACACATCAGCAAATACGGAAACACAACAGCAAATCATGAAACACAACAGCAAATCATGAAACACAACAGCAAATCACAAAATACAACATCAAATCACGAAACACAACAGCAAATCACGAAACACAACAGAAAATACTGAAACACATTAGCAAATACGGAAACACAACAGCAAATCACGAAAGACAACAGCAAATCATGAAAGACAACAGCAAATCACGAAACACAACATCAAATCACGAAACACAACATCAAATCATGAAACACAACAGCAAATACTGAAACACAACAGCAAATACTGAAACACAACATCAAATCATGAAAAACATCAGCAAATACGGAAACACAACAGCAAATCATGAAACACAACAGCAAATTAGGAAACACAACAGCAAATCATGAAACACAACAGCAAATCACAAAACACAACAGCAAATCACGAAACACAACAGCAAATCACGAAAGACAACAGCAAATAACGAAACACAACATCAAATCACGAAACACAACATCAAATCACGAAACACAACATCAAATCACGAAACACAACATCAAATCATGAAACACATCAGCAAATACGGAAACACAACAGCAAATCATGAAACACAACAGCAAATCACGAAACACAACAGCAAATCATGAAACCCAACAGCATATCACGAAACACAACAGCAAATCACGAAACACAACAGCAAATACTGAAACACAACAGCAAATCATGAAACACAACAGCAAACCACGAAACAAAACAGCAAATACTGAAACACAACAGCAAATCACGAAAGACAACAGCAAATCACGAAAGACAAAGGCAAATTACGAAACACAACATCAAATCACGAAAGACAACATCAAATCACGAAACACAACAGCAAATACTGAAACACATCAGCAAATACGGAAACACAACAGCAAATCATGAAACACAACATCAAATCATGAAACACAACATCAAATCACGAAACACAACAGCAAATCATGAAACACAACATCAAATCACGAAACACAACAGCAAATACTGAAACACAACATCAAATCATGAAACACATCAGCAAATACGGAAACACAACAGCAAATACGGAAACACAACAGCAAATCATGAAACACAACAGCAAATACGGAAATACAACAGCAAATTAGGAAACACAACAGAAAATCATGAAACACAACAGCAAATCACAAAACACAACAGCAAATCACGAAACACAACAGCAAATCACGAAAGACAACAGCAAATCACGAAACACAACATCAAATCACGAAACACAACTTCAAATCACGAAACACAACAGCAAAAACTGAAACACAACATCAAATCATGAAACACATCAGCAAATACGGAAACACAACAGCAAATCATGAAACACAACAGCAAATCACGAAACACAACAGCAAATCACGAAACACAACAGCAAATTAGGAAACACAACAGCAAATCATGAAACACAACAGCATATCACGAAACACAACAGCAAATCACGAAACACAACAGCAAATACTGAAACACAACAGCAAATCATGAAACACAACAGCAAATCACGAAACACAACAGCAAATACTGAAACACAACAGCAAATCATGAAACACAACAGCAAATCACGAAACACAACAGCAAATCACGAAACACAACAGCAAATACTGAAACACAACAGCAAATCACGAAAGACAACAGCAAATCACGAAAGACAACAGCAAATCACGAAACACAACAGCAAATCACGAAACACAACATCAAATCACGAAACACAACAGCAAATACTGAAACACATCAGCAAATACGGAAACACAACAGCAAATCATGAAACACAACAGCAGATCACGAAAGACAACAACAAATCACGAAACACAAAATCAAATCACGAAACACAAAATCAAATCACGAAACACAACATCAAATCACGAAACACAACAGCAAATACTGAAACACAACATCAAATCATGAAACACATCAGCAAATACGGAAACACAACAGCAAATCATGAAACACATCAGCAAATACGGAAACACAACAGCAAATCATGAAACACAACAGCAAATACGGAAATACAACAGCAAATTAGGAAACACAACAGCAAATCATGAAACACAACAGCAAATCACAAAACACAACAGCAAATCACGAAACACAACAGCAAATCATGAAAAACAACAGCAAATCACGAAACACAACATCAAATCACGAAACACAACATCAAATCACGAAACACATCAGCAAATACGGAAACACAACAGCAAATCATGAAACACAACAGCAAATCATGAAACACAACAGCAAATCACGAAACACAACATCAAATCACGAAACACAACAGCAAATCACGAAACACAACAGCAAATACTGAGACACATTAGCAAATACGGAAACACAACAGCAAATCACGAAAGACAACAGCAAATCACGAAACACAACATCAAATCACGAAACACAACATCAAATCATGAAACACAACAGCAAATACTGAAACACAACATCAAATCATGAAACACATCAGCAAATACGGAAACACAACAGCAAATCATGAAACACAACAGCAAATCACGAAACACAACAGCAAATCATGAAACACATCAGCAAATCACGAAACACAACAGCAAATCATGAAAAACAACAGCAAATCACGAAACACAACATCAAATCACGAAACACAACATCAAATCATGAAACACATCAGCAAATACGGAAACACAACAGCAAATCATGAAACACAACAGCAAATCACGAAACACAACAGCAAATACTGAAACACAACAGCAAATTAGGAAACACAACAGCAAATCATGAAACACAACAGCATATCACGAAACACAACAGCAAATCACGAAACACAACAGCAAATACTGAAACACAACAGCAAATCATGAAACACAACAGCAAATCACGAAACACAACAGCAAATACTGAAACACAACAGCAAATCATGAAACACAACAGCAAATCACGAAACACAACAGCAAATCACGAAACACAACAGCAAATACTGAAACACAACAGCAAATCACGAAAGACAACAGCAAATCACGAAAGACAACAGCAAATCACGAAACACAACATCAAATCACGAAACACAACATCAAATCACGAAACACAACAGCAAATACTGAAACACATCAGCAAATACGGAAACACAACAGCAAATCATGAAACACAACAGCAGATCACGAAAGACAACAACAAATCACGAAACACAAAATCAAATCACGAAACACAACATCAAATCACGAAACACAACAGCAAATACTGAAACACAACATCAAATCATGAAACACATCAGCAAATACGGAAACACAACAGCAAATCATGAAACACATCAGCAAATACGGAAACACAACAGCAAATCATGAAACACAACAGCAAATACGGAAATACAACAGCAAATTAGGAAACACAACAGCAAATCATGAAACACAACAGCAAATCACAAAACACAACAGCAAATCACGAAACACAACAGCAAATCATGAAAAACAACAGCAAATCACGAAACACAACATCAAATCACGAAACACAACATCAAATCACGAAACACATCAGCAAATACGGAAACACAACAGCAAATCATGAAACACAACAGCAAATCATGAAACACAACAGCAAATCACGAAACACAACATCAAATCACGAAACACAACAGCAAATCACGAAACACAACAGCAAATACTGAAACACATTAGCAAATCACGAAACACAACAGCAAATCACGAAAGACAACAGCAAATCATGAAAGACAACAGCAAATCACGAAACACAACATCAAATCACGAAACACAACATCAAATCATGAAACACAACAGCAAATACTGAAACACAACATCAAATCATGAAACACATCAGCAAATACGGAAACACAACAGCAAATCATGAAACACAACAGCAAATCACGAAACACAACAGCAAATCATGAAACACAACAGCAAATCACGAAACACAACAGCAAATCATGAAAAACAACAGCAAATCACGAAACACAACATCAAATCACGAAACACAACATCAAATCATGAAACATATCAGCAAATACGGAAACACAACAGCAAATCATAAAACACAACAGCAAATCATGAAACACAACAGCAAATCACGAAACACAACAGCAAATACTGAAACACAACAGCAAATCATGAAACACAACAGCAAATCACGAAACACAACAGCAAATACTGAAACACAACAGCAAATTAGGAAACACAACAGCAAATCATAAAACACAACAGCAAATCACGAAACACAACAGCAAACCACGAAACACAACAGCAAATTACGAAAGACAACAGCAAATTACGAAACACAACATCAAATCACGAAACACAACATCAAATCACGAAACACAACAGCAAATACTGAAACACATCAGCAAATACGGAAACACAACAGCAAATCACGAAACACAACAGCAAATCACGAAAGACAACAGCAAATCACGAAACACATCAAATCATGAAACACAACATCAAATCACGAAACACAACAGCAAATACTGAAACACAACATCAAATCATGAAAAACATCAGCAAATATGGAAACACAACAGCAAATCATGAAACACAACAGCAAATACGGAAACACAACAGCAAATCATGAAACACAACAGCAAATCATGAAACACAACAGCAAATCACGAAACACAACAGCAAATACTGAAACACAACAGCAAATCACGAAACACAACAGCAAATCACGAAAGACAACAGCAAATCACGAAACACAACATCAAATCACGAAACACAACATCAAATCACGAAACACAACAGCAAATACTGAAACACATTAGCAAATACGGAAACACAACAGCAAATCACGAAACACAACAGCAAATCATGAAAGACAACAGCAAATCACGAAACACAACATCAAATCACGAAACACAACATCAAATCACGAAACACAACAGCAAATACTGAAACACAACATCAAATCATGAAACACATCAGCAAATACGGAAACACAACAGCAAATCATGAAACACAACAGCAAATACGGAAATACAACAGCAAATTAGGAAACACAACAGCAAATCATTAAACACAACAGCAAATCACGAAACACAACAGCAAATCACGAAACACAACAGCAAATACTGAAACACAACAGCAAATCATGAAACACAACAGCAAACCACGAAACACAACAGCAAATACTGAAACACAACAGCAAATCACGAAAGACAACAGCAAATCACGAAAGACAACAGCAAATTACGAAACACAACATCAAATCACGTAACACAACATCAAATCACGAAACACAACAGCAAATACTGAAACACATCAGCAAATACGGAAACACAACAGCAAATCACGAAACACAACAGCAAATCACGAAAGACAACAGCAAATCACGAAACACAACATCAAATCATGAAACACAACATCAAATCACGAAACACAACAGCAAATACTAAAACACAACATCAAATCATGAAAAACATCAGCAAATACGGAAACACAACAGCAAATCATGAAACACAACAGCAAATTAGGAAACACAACAGCAAATCATGAAACACAACAGCAAATCACAAAACACAACAGCAAATCACGAAACACAACAGCAAATCACGAAAGACAACAGCAAATCACGAAACACAACATCAAATCACGAAACACAACATCAAATCACGAAACACAACATCAAATCACGAAACACAACATCAAATCATGAAACACATCAGCAAATACGGAAACACAACAGCAAATCATGAAACACAACAGCAAATCACGAAACACAACAGCAAATCATGAAACCCAACAGCATATCACGAAACACAACAGCAAATCACGAAACACAACAGCAAATACTGAAACACAACAGCAAATCATGAAACACAACAGCAAACCACGAAACAAAACAGCAAATACTGAAACACAACAGCAAATCACGAAAGACAACAGCAAATCACGAAAGACAAAGGCAAATTACGAAACACAACATCAAATCACGAAAGACAACATCAAATCACGAAACACAACAGCAAATACTGAAACACATCAGCAAATACGGAAACACAACAGCAAATCATGAAACACAACAGCAAATCACGAAAGACAACAGCAAATCACGAAACACAACATCAAATCATGAAACACAACATCAAATCACGAAACACAACAGCAAATACTGAAACACAACATCAAATCATGAAACACATCAGCAAATACGGAAACACAACAGCAAATACGGAAACACAACAGCAAATCATGAAACACAACAGCAAATACGGAAATACAACAGCAAATTAGGAAACACAACATCAAATCATGAAACAAAACAGCAAATCACAAAACACAACAGCAAATCACGAAACACAACAGCAAATCACGAAAGACAACAGCAAATCACGAAACACAACATCAAATCACGAAACACAACTTCAAATCACGAAACACAACAGCAAAAACTGAAACACAACATCAAATCATGAAACACATCAGCAAATACGGAAACACAACAGCAAATCATGAAACACAACAGCAAATCACGAAAGACAACAGCAAATCACGAAACACAACAGCAAATACTGAAACACAACAGCAAATCATGAAACAAAACAGCAAATCACGAAACACAACAGCAAATACTGAAACACAACAGCAAATCATGAAACACAACAGCAAATCACGAAACACAACATCAAATCACGAAACACAACAGCAAATCACGAAACACAACAGCAAATACTGAAACACAACAGCAAATCATGAAACACAACAGCAAACCACGAAACACAACAGCAAATACTGAAACACAACAGCAAATCACGAAACACAACATCAAATCACGAAACACAACATCAAATCACGAAACACAACATCAAATCACGAAACACAACATCAAATCATGAAACACATCAGCAAATACGGAAACACAACAGCAAATCATGAAACACAACAGCAAATCACGAAACACAACAGCAAATCATGAAACCCAACAGCATATCACGAAACACAACAGCAAATCACGAAACACAACAGCAAATACTGAAACACAACAGCAAATCATGAAACACAACAGCAAACCACGAAACAAAACAGCAAATACTGAAACACAACAGCAAATCACGAAAGACAACAGCAAATCACGAAAGACAAAGGCAAATTACGAAACACAACATCAAATCACGAAAGACAACATCAAATCACGAAACACAACAGCAAATACTGAAACACATCAGCAAATACGGAAACACAACAGCAAATCATGAAACACAACAGCAAATCACGAAAGACAACAGCAAATCACGAAACACAACATCAAATCATGAAACACAACATCAAATCACGAAACACAACAGCAAATACTGAAACACAACATCAAATCATGAAACACATCAGCAAATACGGAAACACAACAGCAAATACGGAAAACACAACAGCAAATCATGAAACACAACAGCAAATACGGAAATACAACAGCAAATTAGGAAACACAACATCAAATCATGAAACAAAACAGCAAATCACAAAACACAACAGCAAATCACGAAACACAACAGCAAATCACGAAAGACAACAGCAAATCACGAAACACAACATCAAATCACGAAACACAACTTCAAATCACGAAACACAACAGCAAAAACTGAAACACAACATCAAATCATGAAACACATCAGCAAATACGGAAACACAACAGCAAATCATGAAACACAACAGCAAATCACGAAACACAACAGCAAATACTGAAACACAACAGCAAATTAGGAAACACAACAGCAAATCATGAAACACAACAGCATATCACGAAACACAACAGCAAATCACGAAACACAACAGCAAATACTGAAACACAACAGCAAATCATGAAACAAAACAGCAAATCACGAAACACAACAGCAAATACTGAAACACAACAGCAAATCATGAAACACAACAGCAAATCACGAAACACAACAGCAAATCACGAAACACAACAGCAAATACTGAAACACAACAGCAAATCACGAAAGACAACAGCAAATCACGAAAGACAACAGCAAATCACGAAACACAACATCCTATCACGAAACACAACATCAAATCACGAAACACAACAGCAAATACTGAAACACATCAGCAAATACGGAAACACAACAGCAAATCATGAAACACAACAGCAGATCACGAAAGACAACAACAAATCACGAAACACAAAATCAAATCACGAAACACAACATCAAATCACGAAACACAACAGCAAATACTGAAACACAACATCAAATCATGAAACACATCAGCAAATACGGAAACACAACAGCAAATCATGAAACACATCAGCAAATACGGAAACACAACAGCAAATCACGAAACACAACAGCAAATACGGAAATACAACAGCAAATTAGGAAACACAACAGCAAATCACGAAACACAACAGCAAATCACAAAACACAACAGCAAATCACGAAACACAACATCAAATCATGAAACACAACATCAAATCACGAAACACAACAGCAAATACTAAAACACAACATCAAATCATTAAACACAACAGCAAATACGGAAACACAACTGCAAATCATGAAACACAACAGCAAATCATGAAACACAACAGCAAATCACGAAACACAACATCAAATCACGAAACACAATAGCAAATCACGAAACACAACAGCAAATACTGAAACACATTAGCAAATACGGAAACACAACAGCAAATCACGAAAGACAACAGCAAATCATGAAAGACAAAAGCAAATCACGAAACACAACATCAAATCACGAAACACAACATCAAATCATGAAACACAACAGCAAATACTGAAACACAACATCAAATCATGAAACACATCAGCAAATACGGAAACACAACAGCAAATCATGAAACACAACAGCAAATCACGAAACACAACAGCAAATCATGAAACACAACAGCAAATCACGAAACACAACAGCAAATCATGAAAAACAACAGCAAATCACGAAACACAACATCAAATCACGAAACACAACATCAAATCATGAAACACATCAGCAAATACGGAAACACAACAGCAAATCATAAAACACAACAGCAAATCATGAAACACAACAGCAAATCACGAAACACAACAGCAAATACTGAAACACAACAGCAAATCATGAAACACAACAGCAAATCACGAAACACAACAGCAAATACTGAAACACAACAGCAAATTAGGAAACACAACAGCAAATCATGAAACACAACAGCAAATCACGAAACACAACAGCAAACCACGAAACACAACAGCAAATTACGAAAGACAACAGCAAATTACGAAACACAACATCAAATCACGAAACACAACATCAAATCACGAAACACAACAGCAAATACTGAAACACATCAGCAAATACGGAAACACAACAGCAAATCACGAAACACAACAGCAAATCACGAAAGACAACAGCAAATCACGAAACACAACATCAAATCATGAAACACAACATCAAATCACGAAACACAACAGCAAATACTGAAACACAACATCAAATCATGAAAAACATCAGCAAATACGGAAACACAACAGCAAATCATGAAACACAACAGCAAATACGGAAACACAACAGCAAATCATGAAACACAACAGCAAATCATGAAACACAACAGCAAATCACGAAACACAACAGCAAATCATGAAAAACAACAGCAAATCACGAAACACAACATCAAATCACGAAACACAACATCAAATCATGAAACATATCAGCAAATACGGAAACACAACAGCAAATCATAAAACACAACAGCAAATCATGAAACACAACAGCAAATCACGAAACACAACAGCAAATACTGAAACACAACAGCAAATCATGAAACACAACAGCAAATCACGAAACACAACAGCAAATACTGAAACACAACAGCAAATTAGGAAACACAACAGCAAATCATAAAACACAACAGCAAATCACGAAACACAACAGCAAACCACGAAACACAACAGCAAATTACGAAAGACAACAGCAAATTACGAAACACAACATCAAATCACGAAACACAACATCAAATCACGAAACACAACAGCAAATACTGAAACACATCAGCAAATACGGAAACACAACAGCAAATCACGAAACACAACAGCAAATCACGAAAGACAACAGCAAATCACGAAACACATCAAATCATGAAACACAACATCAAATCACGAAACACAACAGCAAATACTGAAACACAACATCAAATCATGAAAAACATCAGCAAATATGGAAACACAACAGCAAATCATGAAACACAACAGCAAATACGGAAACACAACAGCAAATCATGAAACACAACAGCAAATCATGAAACACAACAGCAAATCACGAAACACAACAGCAAATACTGAAACACAACAGCAAATCACGAAACACAACAGCAAATCACGAAAGACAACAGCAAATCACGAAACACAACATCAAATCACGAAACACAACATCAAATCACGAAACACAACAGCAAATACTGAAACACATTAGCAAATACGGAAACACAACAGCAAATCACGAAACACAACAGCAAATCATGAAAGACAACAGCAAATCACGAAACACAACATCAAATCACGAAACACAACATCAAATCACGAAACACAACAGCAAATACTGAAACACAACATCAAATCATGAAACACATCAGCAAATACGGAAACACAACAGCAAATCATGAAACACAACAGCAAATACGGAAATACAACAGCAAATTAGGAAACACAACAGCAAATCATTAAACACAACAGCAAATCACGAAACACAACAGCAAATCACGAAACACAACAGCAAATACTGAAACACAACAGCAAATCATGAAACACAACAGCAAACCACGAAACACAACAGCAAATACTGAAACACAACAGCAAATCACGAAAGACAACAGCAAATCACGAAAGACAACAGCAAATTACGAAACACAACATCAAATCACGTAACACAACATCAAATCACGAAACACAACAGCAAATACTGAAACACATCAGCAAATACGGAAACACAACAGCAAATCACGAAACACAACAGCAAATCACGAAAGACAACAGCAAATCACGAAACACAACATCAAATCATGAAACACAACATCAAATCACGAAACACAACAGCAAATACTAAAACACAACATCAAATCATGAAAAACATCAGCAAATACGGAAACACAACAGCAAATCATGAAACACAACAGCAAATTAGGAAACACAACAGCAAATCATGAAACACAACAGCAAATCACAAAACACAACAGCAAATCACGAAACACAACAGCAAATCACGAAAGACAACAGCAAATCACGAAACACAACATCAAATCACGAAACACAACATCAAATCACGAAACACAACATCAAATCACGAAACACAACATCAAATCATGAAACACATCAGCAAATACGGAAACACAACAGCAAATCATGAAACACAACAGCAAATCACGAAACACAACAGCAAATCATGAAACCCAACAGCATATCACGAAACACAACAGCAAATCACGAAACACAACAGCAAATACTGAAACACAACAGCAAATCATGAAACACAACAGCAAACCACGAAACAAAACAGCAAATACTGAAACACAACAGCAAATCACGAAAGACAACAGCAAATCACGAAAGACAAAGGCAAATTACGAAACACAACATCAAATCACGAAAGACAACATCAAATCACGAAACACAACAGCAAATACTGAAACACATCAGCAAATACGGAAACACAACAGCAAATCATGAAACACAACAGCAAATCACGAAAGACAACAGCAAATCACGAAACACAACATCAAATCATGAAACACAACATCAAATCACGAAACACAACAGCAAATACTGAAACACAACATCAAATCATGAAACACATCAGCAAATACGGAAACACAACAGCAAATACGGAAACACAACAGCAAATCATGAAACACAACAGCAAATACGGAAATACAACAGCAAATTAGGAAACACAACATCAAATCATGAAACAAAACAGCAAATCACAAAACACAACAGCAAATCACGAAACACAACAGCAAATCACGAAAGACAACAGCAAATCACGAAACACAACATCAAATCACGAAACACAACTTCAAATCACGAAACACAACAGCAAAAACTGAAACACAACATCAAATCATGAAACACATCAGCAAATACGGAAACACAACAGCAAATCATGAAACACAACAGCAAATCACGAAAGACAACAGCAAATCACGAAACACAACAGCAAATACTGAAACACAACAGCAAATCATGAAACAAAACAGCAAATCACGAAACACAACAGCAAATACTGAAACACAACAGCAAATCATGAAACACAACAGCAAATCACGAAACACAACATCAAATCACGAAACACAACAGCAAATCACGAAACACAACAGCAAATACTGAAACACAACAGCAAATCATGAAACACAACAGCAAACCACGAAACACAACAGCAAATACTGAAACACAACAGCAAATCACGAAACACAACATCAAATCACGAAACACAACATCAAATCACGAAACACAACATCAAATCACGAAACACAACATCAAATCATGAAACACATCAGCAAATACGGAAACACAACAGCAAATCATGAAACACAACAGCAAATCACGAAACACAACAGCAAATCATGAAACCCAACAGCATATCACGAAACACAACAGCAAATCACGAAACACAACAGCAAATACTGAAACACAACAGCAAATCATGAAACACAACAGCAAACCACGAAACAAAACAGCAAATACTGAAACACAACAGCAAATCACGAAAGACAACAGCAAATCACGAAAGACAAAGGCAAATTACGAAACACAACATCAAATCACGAAAGACAACATCAAATCACGAAACACAACAGCAAATACTGAAACACATCAGCAAATACGGAAACACAACAGCAAATCATGAAACACAACAGCAAATCACGAAAGACAACAGCAAATCACGAAACACAACATCAAATCATGAAACACAACATCAAATCACGAAACACAACAGCAAATACTGAAACACAACATCAAATCATGAAACACATCAGCAAATACGGAAACACAACAGCAAATACGGAAAACACAACAGCAAATCATGAAACACAACAGCAAATACGGAAATACAACAGCAAATTAGGAAACACAACATCAAATCATGAAACAAAACAGCAAATCACAAAACACAACAGCAAATCACGAAACACAACAGCAAATCACGAAAGACAACAGCAAATCACGAAACACAACATCAAATCACGAAACACAACTTCAAATCACGAAACACAACAGCAAAAACTGAAACACAACATCAAATCATGAAACACATCAGCAAATACGGAAACACAACAGCAAATCATGAAACACAACAGCAAATCACGAAACACAACAGCAAATACTGAAACACAACAGCAAATTAGGAAACACAACAGCAAATCATGAAACACAACAGCATATCACGAAACACAACAGCAAATCACGAAACACAACAGCAAATACTGAAACACAACAGCAAATCATGAAACAAAACAGCAAATCACGAAACACAACAGCAAATACTGAAACACAACAGCAAATCATGAAACACAACAGCAAATCACGAAACACAACAGCAAATCACGAAACACAACAGCAAATACTGAAACACAACAGCAAATCACGAAAGACAACAGCAAATCACGAAAGACAACAGCAAATCACGAAACACAACATCCTATCACGAAACACAACATCAAATCACGAAACACAACAGCAAATACTGAAACACATCAGCAAATACGGAAACACAACAGCAAATCATGAAACACAACAGCAGATCACGAAAGACAACAACAAATCACGAAACACAAAATCAAATCACGAAACACAACATCAAATCACGAAACACAACAGCAAATACTGAAACACAACATCAAATCATGAAACACATCAGCAAATACGGAAACACAACAGCAAATCATGAAACACATCAGCAAATACGGAAACACAACAGCAAATCACGAAACACAACAGCAAATACGGAAATACAACAGCAAATTAGGAAACACAACAGCAAATCACGAAACACAACAGCAAATCACAAAACACAACAGCAAATCACGAAACACAACATCAAATCATGAAACACAACATCAAATCACGAAACACAACAGCAAATACTAAAACACAACATCAAATCATTAAACACAACAGCAAATACGGAAACACAACTGCAAATCATGAAACACAACAGCAAATCATGAAACACAACAGCAAATCACGAAACACAACATCAAATCACGAAACACAATAGCAAATCACGAAACACAACAGCAAATACTGAAACACATTAGCAAATACGGAAACACAACAGCAAATCACGAAAGACAACAGCAAATCATGAAAGACAAAAGCAAATCACGAAACACAACATCAAATCACGAAACACAACATCAAATCATGAAACACAACAGCAAATACTGAAACACAACATCAAATCATGAAACACATCAGCAAATACGGAAACACAACAGCAAATCATGAAACACAACAGCAAATCACGAAACACAACAGCAAATCATGAAACACAACAGCAAATCACGAAACACAACAGCAAATCATGAAAAACAACAGCAAATCACGAAACACAACATCAAATCACGAAACACAACATCAAATCATGAAACACATCAGCAAATACGGAAACACAACAGCAAATCATAAAACACAACAGCAAATCATGAAACACAACAGCAAATCACGAAACACAACAGCAAATACTGAAACACAACAGCAAATCATGAAACACAACAGCAAATCACGAAACACAACAGCAAATACTGAAACACAACAGCAAATTAGGAAACACAACAGCAAATCATGAAACACAACAGCAAATCACGAAACACAACAGCAAACCACGAAACACAACAGCAAATTACGAAAGACAACAGCAAATTACGAAACACAACATCAAATCACGAAACACAACATCAAATCACGAAACACAACAGCAAATACTGAAACACATCAGCAAATACGGAAACACAACAGCAAATCACGAAACACAACAGCAAATCACGAAAGACAACAGCAAATCACGAAACACAACATCAAATCATGAAACACAACATCAAATCACGAAACACAACAGCAAATACTGAAACACAACATCAAATCATGAAAAACATCAGCAAATACGGAAACACAACAGCAAATCATGAAACACAACAGCAAATACGGAAACACAACAGCAAATCATGAAACACAACAGCAAATCATGAAACACAACAGCAAATCACGAAACACAACAGCATAATACTGAAACACAACAGTAAATCACGAAACACAACAGCAAATCACGAAAGACAACAGCAAATCACGAAACACAACATCAAATCACGAAACACAACATCAAATCACGAAACACGACATCAAATCACGAAACACAACATCAAATCACGAAACACAACAGCAAATACTGAAACACATTAGCAAATACGGAAACACAACAGCAAATCACGAAACACAACAGCAAATCATGAAAGACAACAGCAAATCACGAAACACAACATCAAATCACGAAACACAACATCAAATCACGAAACACAACAGCAAATACTGAAACACAACATCAAATCATGAAACACATCAGCAAATACGGAAACACAACAGCAAATCATGAAACACAACAGCAAATACGGAAATACAACAGCAAATTAGGAAACACAACAGCAAATCATTAAACACAACAGCAAATCACGAAACACAACAGCAAATCACGAAACACAACAGCAAATACTGAAACACAACAGCAAATCATGAAACACAACAGCAAACCACGAAACACAACAGCAAATACTGAAACACAACAGCAAATCACGAAAGACAACAGCAAATCACGAAAGACAACAGCAAATTACGAAACACAACATCAAATCACGAAACACAACATCAAATCACGAAACACAACAGCAAATACTAAAACACATCAGCAAATACGGAAACACAACAGCAAATCACGAAACACAACAGCAAATCACGAAAGACAACAGCAAATCACGAAACACAACATCAAATCATGAAACACAACATCAAATCACGAAACACAACAGCAAATACTAAAAAACAACATCAAATCATGAAACACAACAGCAAATCACAAAACACAACAGCAAATCACGAAACACAACAGCAAATCACGAAAGACAACAGCAAATCACGAAACACAACATCAAATCATGAAACACAACATCAAATCACGAAACACAACAGCAAATACTAAAACACAACAGCAAATCATGAAACACAACAGCAAATCACAAAACACAACAGCAAATCACGAAACACAACAGCAAATCATGAAAAACAACAGCAAATCACGAAACACAACATCAAATCACGAAACACAACATCAAATCACGAAACACATCAGCAAATACGGAAACACAACAGCAAATCATGAAACACAACAGCAAATCATGAAACACAACAGCAAATCACGAAACACAACATCAAATCACGAAACACAACAGCAAATCACGAAACACAACAGCAAATACTGAAACACATTAGCAAATACGGAAACACAACAGCAAATCACGAAAGACAACAGCAAATCATGAAAGACAACAGCAAATCACGAAACACAACATCAAATCACGAAACACAACATCAAATCATGAAACACAACAGCAAATACTGAAACACAACATCAAATCATGAAACACATCAGCAAATACGGAAACACAACAGCAAATCATGAAACACAACAGCAAATCACGAAACACAACAGCAAATCATGAAACACAACAGCAAATCACGAAACACAACAGCAAATCATGAAAAACAACAGCAAATCACGAAACACAACATCAAATCACGAAACACAACATCAAATCATGAAACACATCAGCAAATACGGAAACACAACAGCAAATCATAAAACACAACAGCAAATCATGAAACACAACAGCAAATCACGAAACACAACAGCAAATACTGAAACACAACAGCAAATCATGAAACACAACAGCAAATCACGAAACACAACAGCAAATACTGAAACACAACAGCAAATTAGGAAACACAACAGCAAATCATGAAACACAACAGCAAATCACGAAACACAACAGCAAACCACGAAACACAACAGCAAATTACGAAAGACAACAGCAAATTACGAAACACAACATCAAATCACGAAACACAACATCAAATCACGAAACACAACAGCAAATACTGAAACACATCAGCAAATACGGAAACACAACAGCAAATCACGAAACACAACAGCAAATCACGAAAGACAACAGCAAATCACGAAACACAACATCAAATCATGAAACACAACATCAAATCACGAAACACAACAGCAAATACTGAAACACAACATCAAATCATGAAAAACATCAGCAAATACGGAAACACAACAGCAAATCATGAAACACAACAGCAAATACGGAAACACAACAGCAAATCATGAAACACAACAGCAAATCATGAAACACAACAGCAAATCACGAAACACAACAGCAAATACTGAAACACAACAGCAAATCACGAAACACAACAGCAAATCACGAAAAACAACAGCAAATCACGAAACACAACATCAAATCACGAAACACAACATCAAATCACGAAACACAACAGCAAATACTGAAACACATTAGCAAATACAGAAACACAACAGCAAATCACGAAACACAACAGCAAATCATGAAAGACAACAGCAAATCACGAAACACAACATTTAATCACGAAACACAACATCAAATCACGAAACACAACAGCAAATACTGAAACACAACATCAAATCATGAAACACATCAGCAAATACGGAAACACAACAGCAAATCATGAAACACAACAGCAAATACGGAAATACAACAGCAAATTAGGAAACACAACAGCAAATCATTAAACACAACAGCAAATCACGAAACACAACAGCAAATCACGAAACACAACAGCAAATAATGAAACACAACAGCAAATCATGAAACACAACAGCAAACCACGAAACACAACAGCAAATACTGAAACACAACAGCAAATCACGAAAGACAACAGCAAATCACGAAAGACAACAGCAAATTACGAAACACAACATCAAATCACGAAACACAACATCAAATCACGAAACACAACAGCAAATACTAAAACACATCAGCAAATACGGAAACACAACAGCAAATCACGAAACACAACAGCAAATCACGAAAGACAACAGCAAATCACGAAACACAACATCAAATCATGAAACACAACATCAAATCACGAAACACAACAGCAAATACTAAAACACAACATCAAATCATGAAAAACATCAGCAAATACGGAAACACAACAGCAAATCATGAAACACAACAGCAAATTAGGAAACACAACAGCAAATCATGAAACACAACAGCAAATCACAAAACACAACAGCAAATCACGAAACACAACAGCAAATCACGAAAGACAACAGCAAATCACGAAACACAACATCAAATCACGAAACACAACATCAAATCACGAAACACAACATCAAATCACGAAACACAACATCAAATCATGAAACACATCAGCAAATACGGAAACACAACAGCAAATCATGAAACACAACAGCAAATCACGAAACACAACAGCAAATACTGAAACACAACAGCATATCACGAAACACAACAGCAAATCACGAAACACAACAGCAAATACTGAAACACAACAGCAAATCATGAAACACAACAGCAAACCACGAAACAAAACAGCAAATACTGAAACACAACAGCAAATCACGAAAGACAACAGCAAATCACGAAAGACAAAGGCAAATTACGAAACACAACATCAAATCACGAAAAACAACATCAAATCACGAAACACAACAGCAAATACTGAAACACATCAGCAAATACGGAAACACAACAGCAAATCATGAAACACAACAGCAAATCACGAAAGACAACAGCAAATCACGAAACACAACATCAAATCATGAAACACAACATCAAATCACGAAACACAACAGCAAATACTGAAACACAACATCAAATCATGAAACACATCAGCAAATACGGAAACACAACAGCAAATACGGAAACACAACAGCAAATCATGAAACACAACAGCAAATACGGAAATACAACAGCAAATTAGGAAACACAACAGCAAATCATGAAACACAACAGCAAATCACAAAACACAACAGCAAATCACGAAACACAACAGCAAATCACGAAAGACAACAGCAAATCACGAAACACAACATCAAATCACGAAACACAACTTCAAATCACGAAACACAACAGCAAAAACTGAAACACAACATCAAATCATGAAACACATCAGCAAATACGGAAACACAACAGCAAATCATGAAACACAACAGCAAATCACGAAACACAACAGCAAATACTGAAACACAACAGCAAATTAGGAAACACAACAGCAAATCATGAAACACAACAGCATATCACGAAACACAACAGCAAATCACGAAACACAACAGCAAATACTGAAACACAACAGCAAATCATGAAACACAACAGCAAATCACGAAACACAACAGCAAATACTGAAACACAACAGCAAATCATGAAACACAACAGCAAATCACGAAACACAACAGCAAATCACGAAACACAACAGCAAATACTGAAACACAACAGCAAATCACGAAACACAACAGCAAATCACGAAAGACAACAGCAAATTACAAAACACAACAGCAAATACTGAAACACAACAGCAAATCAAGAAACACAACAGCAAATCATGAAACACAACAGCAAATCATGAAACACAACAGCATATCACGAAACACAACATAAAATCACGAAACACAACAGCAAATACTGAAACACATTAGCAAATCATGAAACACAACAGCAAATCACGAAACACAACAGCAAATACTGAAACACAACAGCAAATCATGAAACACAACAACAAATCACGAAACACAACAGCAAATCACGAAACACAACAATAAATACTGAAACACAACAGCAAATCATGAAACACAACAGCAAATCACGAAAGACAACAGCAAATTACAAAACACAACAGCAAATACTGAAACACAACAGCAAATCAAGAAACACAACAGCAAATCATGAAACACAACAGCAAATCCAAAACACAACAGCAAATCACGAAACACAACAGCAAATCACGAAACACAACAGCAAATCACGAAACACAACAGCAAATACTGAAACACAACAGCAAATCATGAAACACAACAGCAAATCACGAAACACAACAGCAAATCACGAAACACAACAGCAAATCACGAAACACAACAGCAAATACTGAAACACAACAGCAAATACTGAAACACAACAGCAAATCACGAAACACAACAGCAAATCACGAAACACAACAGCAAATCATGAAACACAACAGCAAATCACGAAACACAACAGCAAGAACTGAAACACAACAGCAAATCACGAAATACAACAGCAAATCACGAAATACAACAGCAAATCACGAAACACAACAGCAAATCATGAAACACAACAGCAAATCACGAAACACAACAGCAAATCATGAAACACAACAGCAAATCATGAAACACAACAGCAAATCACGAAACACAACAGCAAATACTGAAACACAACAGTAAATCATGAAAATTACAGTCCTGAAACAAAAACCGAATTACAAAAAAATAACCCTGTTACAAATGACCAAAACCAGAAACACAACAATGAAAGCGGAGACATGGCTTCTAACAGAAATGGAGGTTATATAAAACTAATTGTTTAAGATTTTTTAAATGTTATTAATAACTGTTTTCTTTATGTGGACATTTTAAAAACATGAAACAGTCCTGAAGCATTCTTGCTAGAGTGGTCTTAACGGAGAGGGAATACCCTTAATACCGGCTAAGCAAAAACTTTACCTTGTTAAACGTTGTTGTAATTTTTATTGTAGTAATACAATTGAAGAAATGCTTTTGGACTGTCTCATGTATTGAAAATGTCCACATAAAAAAGACAGTAATAAGGAAATGTAAAACATAATACACAATTAGTTTTATATTACGTCACTTCCGGGATTCAGGACGTTCCGTTTCAGTTAGACGCCGTTTCTCCGCTTTCCTTGTTGTGTTTCTGGATTTGTTCATTTGTATCGAGATTGTTTTTGTAATTCAGTATTTGTTAGTTTTCCCCCAAAATTGCTTTTGTGTTTCAGGACTCTGTCATTTGTTCCGTGGTTTGCTGTTGTGTTTCAGTATTTGTTAATTTGTTCCGAGATTGTTATTAGTGCTTTGTGATTTATTAGTTTGGGATTTATTGTTGGTTGTGTCCTAAATATAAATGTGTCTTGCACCTCCCGGCCACCATAGGTTTCATGATTTGCTGATGTGTTGTCGTGGTTTGAGTTTGTTGTGTCTTATTTTTCGTTTTAGTTCTTGTTCTGTCTTGTTTGGTTCTGTTTCCTGTTTTATTTTGAAAGGTTTCCTGTCTTGTCTTGTTTCTTGAGTTTTACTTCCTTTGGTCCCCATCTGCCCTGATCGTGTTCACCTGTGTCTTGTCTACCCTGTCTGTATTTAAGTCTTGTCTCTGCCTTCCTCCTGTGCTGGTCCATTAGCCTTTGTCATGGAGTTCATGTTCCATGTTTTTGCCACGCTCATGTTCCTTGTTTCAAGCCACGCCACAGTAAGTTTTGTTTCCTTTGTCATCCTGCTCTGCAGCGCTTTTTGTTTGTTGGCCATTAAACCCCCTTGCCCTTGAACCGTGTGCCTCTGCATCTGGGTCCTACCGGCTCTCGAGCCAACCCCTCACCGTGACATTTGTTTCAGTATTTGCTGTTGTTTTGCGTGATTTGCTGTTGTGTTTCAGTATTTGCTGTTGTGTTTCGTGATTTGCTGTTGTGTTTCGTGATTTGTTCATCTGTACTGGGATTTGCTGTTGCTGTATCTTAAATGTAAGCGTGTTTTGCACCTCTTGGCCACCGTAATTTTGACGGAACGGAATAGTATTTCGTGCGAATGAGATAATAATCTGTGGGAACAAGATATATTTTTATATCTTAATGTCAGGACACGGGCTCCGTAGCAGACAGTGGAAATAATGTAAATATTTGAAAACTAAATTTTAGGGCTAAAAGAACTATTTTTAAGATCATTTTTACTGAGATCATTTGACAACACTGAATAAAGCGCCAGAATTTGAAGTTTGAAAAATACCAGAAATACTTACTGAGGGTCAAAATTAAATGTGTGCTGGGGGCGCCATGGAGCAGGCAAAGGAGTAGGCAGCATAGAAGACGTGCTCTGCTAAAAACAAATTAAAGTAATTTTTTTCAGACACTTTATGCCAGAAAAAACACCAGAACTTTACTTTTCGTCATCTTAATCTCTGAGAATATTTTATGTTGACGAGTTAAAATCGAAAAATGGCCAGAAATCGTAAAAAATTCAAATACTCCGGATAACACACAACGGGAGTTTGTGTTGTTTTCCAGATCATCTCAAAATTATGGAAGCTCTGAGCTGCCACCGCGAAAAATATTTTTTAGAGCAGTTTCTCGTAATAACGAGAAACGTTCTCGTAATAACGAGAGTTTCTCGTTATAAAGTGATACGTTTCTCGTAATAACGAAATAGTTGTTTACAGTAAAACGTCACCTTCTATATTAGAAGGAATATTTCATTCTCGTCTTGATTGAACTGAGAGAGAAGATGGAGAATCAGTGGGAGCCTCTTTATTCCTTTTTAAGGGATAGAAATGTGTCGGAGGACAGAATTTCCACCATGAGGAATGACAAAGTAAGTTGTACTTATGAAAAACATAGTTTATGTGAGTTTCATAACGAGTTGAGCACGATTATTTACAATTTATTAGGTGTCAACATCAAGTAGTTAATGCAGTACTTTATGTTGATAGCATTCACAAGCAAGTGAGTGAAAACTATTTTATTATTAGTTTTATCATAACATAAGAAGCCATGCCAACTAGTTATGTTCGTTATTACGTGTAAAAACCACAACTGGAGCAAACGCACGTCCTGTTGGTGTGATGCACGTAGCGTAGCTCCAGAAAGTCACAAACTGTCTTGATGCTTCTTGATGAATATGTCGTGTATACAATCCTACTTTTTGTAAGGTACAGTAAACCACCGTTTAGTCCAGTTTAAAACAATTTCTTTTACCATGAATAACTAATAACAAATTGTTTTTTGTAGATTGACATATCAGCAATCGGAAGCATGGATGATGACCGCTTGGCCACCTACGTTCCAATCTACGGTGACAGGATTGCCACACGATGGTTTCGCTCTGAATATAAAAAGAAAGGTGAGAGAGATGCACAATGGCAGACATTGCTTCAAAAACTAAAAAGAAAGATGGGATTTGACACACAACCAGAAGGCTCTGACAATGGAGAACATGATACAACTCAAACACATCCAAAGGCATATTTGAATAACAAGCTGGCTGTGAAAAAAGACCAGAAAGGTTGAGTTAAGATGGATACACGAAGCAAAGCAGCTACACAAGAAAAATGGAGGTGGAACAAGGAGAATAAATTTGCCAAAGAAAGCAAAAAACACTGACATTTTAAGCATTGCAAAGGAAGTATTTTTTCCAAATGGAAGATCTAAAAAGGGACAACTGGAGGATATTACTTTTGATATTTTAGATTATCAAGAGGATGCAGTATTGCATGAAAACACCACAGTAGGAGAAGTTTATTCCCTGCTCAAAATGGGAACGTTAAAATTTTATCTTTGCACTAGAGAACGGAAGGAATCAAGAATAACAGAAATCAGTATTCCAGATTACGACATGGACCACGATGAGCCAGAAGATTAAAACAGCTCCTCACATTCATCTAACTTCTCATTGGTCCTCACACTGAACCTCTGGCATGGCAACTGGAAGACACTCTGCCCATTTCATCAATTGATGAAAGGGGAATCTGTGAGTCTTAATTTTCCTTCAGCCACCCTGAACTTAAGTTCTGTGAACCAGTGTCTAAAACAACTCTGCACCATCGGCAGCTACCTCCACTGATGAGCCTGCACCTGCTCTTATGCTCCCACCATCTGCTGTGTCTATTTTGTCAAGTTATGAAGGAGACTCTGTAGTTCTTCGTATTCCTTCTTCTGCCCTTGAGCTGGCAAGTCCAAGCAATCTCACAACTAGTGATGTGCTATCTACATCCAGTTTTACTGAGCAGCCTGCATCCACCTCTGTGTCCCACATACCTAGAATGAGTTCTTCAGATAATGAAGCACACAGTAATACTGAGCTGTCCGGATATGACATTATTAATGTTAACATTAAACTTCACAGGACAATGCTTATGAATGAACTGATAACACAGTTCACGGCCATGCAGCAGCTGCAGGGCACCGGCAGCGTCCTGCTGGTAAATCTCCAGATCCGCTTTTGAACTTTCTTCCAGATCCAGGTGACTGACACAAAATCTGTTTTTCTCCTGCAGTTTCATGCAGAGAAGGACGTTCACAAGAAAACTGAGGAGATCTCAGGTATCATTTTACTGCAGTTTAGTCTTTCAGTTGCACTTGCAACTAACTTTTGGCAAGTTAGAGCTGTGAGATGTTCTTCCAGGATGGACTTTGCTTCCTGGTCAGTTAGTCACAGTCCTGCTGCATTATAGTTATATTTTAAACCAGAAACTATGTGACAACTTCTCTTTAAAAGCATTTATTTTCCAAATGTTTTCCCATGACCTTCTCTCCCCGGTAGATTCCTGCAGGTACTCCACCTTTTTGCAGTCCAGGCCTGACATTATGGAGGTGGAGGCTATTCACACGGTGATCCACCTGTGTCTGCAGTACAGGTGAGAACAGCACCCTGCATATAACCCTTAGTAATTCCTCGATGGAGATTTTGCCCTTAACGCTTTTCTGCTCCACAGAGTTCGATGCCACATCGTCCACTTGTCCTCTGCTGAGCCATTGGAGCTCATCGAGGAGGCTCGACAGGCCCGAGCTCCTCTGACAGTGGAGACGACTCATCATTACCTCAACCTGTGTGCAGAAAGCATACCTGCAGGGGCCACACAGTTCAAGTGCTGCCCCCCAATTAGAAGCTCTGCTAACCAGGTTAAACAGACTGCTTTAATCTGCAGAAGACACGCAGGTGAGCCTGTCTCCTGCCACAATCTAGTCTGTGAGGGCTTTGTTTTCTTCCCCTCCAGGAGCAGTTGTGGTCTGCGTTAAAGCGAGGACTGATCGACATGGTGGTTTCTGATCACTCCCCCTGCACACCGGATCTGAAGAAGCTGGACTTTGGGGACTTCATGCAGGCCTGGGGAGGCATCTCATCTTTACAGTTTGGTAACGTTGCACCATTTTCTACTAGTGAAAAGCAACAAAAAAGAGAAGATCAGAAATGATGTGTCCAATTTAATAGTTGTTTAGATTTCCCATAAAAATCACTTTCATACATAAACATGTATCATACAAATGTAGATGTATTTACTTGCAAATATATGAAGTGGACATGCAGGATAACACGTCAGGGTTTTGTCAGACCGATCTGCCAGACTGTTTTTATCCTCCACGTGAAAGTAGGCACCCAAAGGGCCAAGACTCTAGAAATGTAAAACAAAAGATTTCTTTTTTGCTGTTCTGATCTCTCTGTCCTGTGTTCAGGTCTGTGAGGCCAGTTTAAGAGATGGGTCACACCTCTGTTCTGTGGACTGTGCTGAATTAAAGTGGTGTGATCGCTGAACAGTCCTGAAACTCTTTAACAACCAAAAATGAAAATGTTTTTGTTTCTTTCTATTGCTTTGAATGAGTAATGAACTCTATTCATTAAAAACAAACTTCTCTGAATGTGCTAAACCATTCAATCAGGCAGCCAAAGGTTCTGGAGGCGTGACCTAAAGCCCCTGTCATATGCACCCCTACAGGAGGCAGACCCATACGAGTGCTGTGGGTCTTTAAATTATCCGTGCCCATGGACGGTCATAGAGAGGAGCAGCTGGTTTGTCTTGAAAGTTCACTTGAGGCTCACACCACCGCCTTAATGACAAGCACAAATGGAATGAGCCATCGTTGTGTGCAAGGCCGGCCCCAGCCAATTTGGTGCCCTAGGCAAGATTTTCAGTTGTGCACCCTTGCATTACTGTAATTTCTCTGCTAGTGTTTCACACGAAACA
Source organism: Oryzias latipes (assembly GCF_053564925.1). Classification (NCBI taxonomy): domain Eukaryota; kingdom Metazoa; phylum Chordata; class Actinopteri; order Beloniformes; family Adrianichthyidae; genus Oryzias; species Oryzias latipes. The sequence goes on from NC_136240.1 coordinate 6,411,489, forward strand.
TTAACTTTATCTCTGCAAATTGTTAACGTTTAAACAAGGTAATTGTACATCAAAATACTTTTTTTATGCATATTAAATGATCAAATACAAAATGAGTATTCATCTTCTTCTGTTTTGTCCCCTTCGGGGTCACGGGGCTTCTGGATCCCATCCCGTGGGCGAAGGCAGGGGACATCCTGCACAGGTCACCAGCCTGTTGCACGGCCACAATCACACACCCATTCACACCTAGGGGGAATTTAGAGTAACCAATGAACCGATGAAGCTTGTTTTTGGATGGTGGGAGGAAGCCGAAGTCCCTGGAGAAAGCACACACATGCACGGGGGGAACATGTAAACTGTTTCAGGTCCCCCAGTCGGGACTTGTTCCGGGGGCCTTCATGCTGTGAGGCAAGAGCGCTAACCACTGGGCCACCGTGTTCCATGGGCTAAAATATGAACAATTGAAGATATACAATTACATACAATATAAATAGCTTAAAGAATATAAGAAAACACGTAAATGAGTGACATTAACAAAAAAATAGGATTATAGTTTTTGAATTTAAAAGAGGATTTTACAAAGACAAGGTGGTGGTTTGCTGCTGCCTTAACTTGAATTTCTTAAACCACACATCCTCAATCTGACTAAACATTCCACAGATTTACTCTTCTGGTTTTTCTTGCATCAGAGTCATTTACAAGATCTTCACATGACAACTGTTTTGCGACCACATGGTTTACACTTATCATGGCAAGTCCAGTGAGAAGTTATTGCATCTTCGTAAATTTCAAGTGTTTGAATCAATTCTCCCTGTAACAGGAAGGATGGCAGAGATTCTTAATCCTTGTGCTATCTTAAATGACCCCACCCTTACATTGACGTGTTCTCCCTACCATGACAAAGGTGGATAAAGGTGGAAAGATTTCATGTAATCCATGGAGACCAGTGAAGATCACAGATCATTGAAGAAAAAAGGTTCAGCGCACTGTCTAGTGGGTCTAGATGACCCAACTCCCAAAGTTAAAATGCCTAGGATAGCACAAGGGTTACAAGCAGGTGCTGTAGCAGTCACCGTATCCGTTAGAGGAGTGAGCTAGGTCTATTGGAGGAGGAGAAGCGCTTGATGCTGCTGCATCACTTCTGGGTTGCACTGCAGAGGTGGAGATGACTGGAGCGGCTCTTTAGCAGCACATCTGAGGACAGAAGAAGAGAAGGCCAAACTAGTTTTATAAAAACATTATTTCAAGAATTTAAAACAATGGGGGGAACATGAATAAATAAAAAACTAGCAATGCATTTACAATGTAAATTATACTGTATAATATTCAATGCACTTTTTCTGATTTGCAAATTATATTAGTCACGTATAAACAATATCAATTTTATTGTCATTACAGTGAAATGCTAAGAATGAAAAGACTCAGTAAAATGTAGTAAAATATAGTTTTTGGGAATGTTATGCATAATGACTTATTGATGTGTACTTTAATACTGACGAAAAGATAAATGATAAATGCACTGTAGACAATCAACTGTAACACAACAGTGCTTGGCTTATGACTGTGGAAAAAATGATTAGCATTTTGATTGACTGCTAAATGCTGGGAAAACCCCATCAAATTGATTAACATCATAACACCTAAACTAATATTTAACATACCTTTATTTCACATTCAAACACCATTCATGGTGGTCTATCTTTGCTAATCTAGTGAGCATCAATGCACACTAGTTTTTCACAGGGGCCTCTGGGAAATTTCTAGGGCACTGGATTTTGGAATTTTAGCTTCTACAAAATGGCAAAGCCATTATATAGTGGAACATACAGTGAATTTATGCAGTTTCCCACTGGCTTACAGCCCCTCAGCCCCCTCCAACCTAATGTTACCGGTGCAACAAAATTGGGGAGCAAAATATGAGCTATCCAGCCCAACAGTTTTGAGCCAGAGACCAGCTTGGATGAGGAAAATGAGGAAATGAATGTGTTTATTTATTTGCAAGTGGATGCTTCAGAATGGAGCAGAGCAGGGATCTTGTGGACAACCAACTATAGCTTCTATGTTACAATTACAAGCTTTTTCAAACGGCATCTTTTTGTATGCAATTTGAATTACCCACTAGGCACGGACATGTATCCTAAATATCTTAATCACAGCTATTTCAAAGCTTTCAGCTGTAGATATGCATAATGAATCTGATAAAGATAACTTCATAGAGGTCTATTATACATTGCGGTCTCTTCATGCCTTGCCTGTTGTAGGTGAGCCATTTGGGTAGTTTGTTCACGTGATGGAAGAGACTTTGTGACACTCTGCATTAAATGAGGGTATTTACAAAAATTAATCAGGGATCTCAATCTTTAACTGAATGTGCTTGATTCTTTTTCTCCATTTATACAAAACAACTCCAACACAATGAGGTTTCCCAGGTAATTATGATATATTGAAATATACACATATATTTACAACTTCACCTTTAGTAGAAACCACCACCCAACTACACCCAGTCTTTTTCTTATTTACACAGTACTTTAAAGTTTCTTTGGTGTCTTTTGTCCCTCTGGACTAAGCAGTCTCAAAGATAGTGGGGCCTGTGACGCTCCGCCCGCAATCCGATGGTCAACGACTTCTTACCGGATCAGCTGTGATGGAAATCGTGAGACCTTCTGGTGAAGGAAGACCTTAGGAAGGGTGGCAGAAAGTTCAGGTATATTCCTTATCTTTTTTAATCCATAGAACCATCCGTTGCTAATCCATCCTTCAAGCAGCAGTCAAACGTCATCCCAGCCAGTTTGTTTCTCCTTCCTTCCTGCTTGGCTCCATCTTCCCCTCTTTTGTGCTGTCATTAGCTGTCATCAGGCACACACCTGAGTAACCAGAAGTCATCGGCAGGAAGTCTCTTGGCCGCCATATTTGTAGTCCACAAAACATAATCCAAAACCAAATACATACAAATCAAACTTTTATAATGTGCTCACCTGGAAACTTAACAATGACATACTGGACCATTAACATTGGTGGCTAATTTGGAAAGCATTTACTGTTTTTTATCCCAACAGCGATATGACAATCCTATATTTGTGTGGCAATGCTACATAGGCCCCCCATCCAGCTGGTGGCTAATCGGGATTTGCTCCATTATACTTTTTAAAGTTCTACACGTGCCACATCTTCTCTTTGTGAGTCCACCATACACACTTTATAATTAACAGGTCCCAGTTTTCTTATACATGTTGCTGGCCCTTCTCACTTAGGCGCTAGCTTTGCTGAAATTTATCTGTTGCTTTGGATAATGGATGTGACCAGACCTAGACTAAGTCACCCGTTAGGAAGTGCGCATTTTTCCTACGGTTATTATAGTATTTAGCTTGTCTTTTCTGGTGCAACCCCATTCTCCTTTTAACCTCTTCCGCCGTCGTCTACTGTCGTTAAACCAGAGTATGCCAACCTCTGGTCAGGAGATGGTGGTTTGTGGATGAGTCTCTCCAGTGGCCCGTGGATAGTTCTTCCTAAGGCCCGCACCGCAGGTGTCGTTCCGGTGGTCTCTTGACGTGCTGCGTTTATGGCAGCACTTGATGTCAATTGGTTATCTAATAGTCATCTAGACATCTCTATTTTGTTTCTCCATCAGAGGTCCACCAATAGTGTTCTGAACGATGTCTGCATATACAGTAAATGTCTCCTACACATCTACCTGTAGACATCTAATGATTGTGTATTGTTAGACGTCTAAAAGTGAAGCTTTTTAAACATTTCCTAGATAGAAAATAGAAAAGTCAAGTTAAACATGTTTCTTTTGATAGACTTTGGTGCGCCTTCATCCTTTTCCTCCTTTTACTATCAAATATAAACACAACAACATAGGTGTACTTTTTAGCTTTAATCTATATATGTCAATACAATTTCTATACTTTTAGAACTTTGCCTCTGAACCACAACTAGACTCTGTTGTGCAGAAGAAGATCAGAAAATGTGCTATCAGCTCATTCTAATAACAATAATCCACTCTGATAAAACATGAAACCTTTTACCATCAGTTTGTTTAGTCATACGACAAGTTAAAAATCTAAACAGAAATATGTGTTTGATTGTTGTTTTGATGCAGGTGTCTGTAACTTTGTCATAGTTTTCTGTGAACAAATAGCCTCAGTGCGTTCTAAGGATGAATGGATGTTTAGAAAAAGTACTCTGGAAGACAACTAGAAGTATACCAAGATTTAATGATGACAGGTAGATGTGTCGTAGACCTCTAATTTAACATTTAAAAGAGTAGTAAAATAGAGTTGTCAAAGATGTCCTGCAGACATTTACAGTGGATGTATATTAGTTATCTAAAAGACATCATTTGCCAGGTGGGAAAGAGATACTCAGAAATGATATTTTGAGTTTTAACGTCTTTATAAATGTCCTCCATCATTAGAAAAATGCCAAAAGAACATGTTAGAAACACCCAAAACATGATGTCCTCGAATGTGGGCGCCCCATCTCAAGAGGGTATGCATTGAATAGTTTTTGTGAGTTGTGTTCTTGGTTTTCCCTGAGCAATCCGCTGTCCTCCCACAGACCAAATTATAGATTATAGATCACTCTAAACTGTGAATGTATCTGTGCATTGTTGTGCGCTGCTGCGATGGACTCGTGAATCATCCAGGGTGAACCCTGCCTTCACTCAACATTCGCTGGGATAAGCTCCAGCAACCCTGTGACTCCTAAAGTAATTAAGCAGGTTCGGAAAATTGATGGATGGGTGTCTGGATGTGGAATAACTTGTTGGTGTCATAACATGCACTCAGGGAGAAAGATCTGCAGCATTTGACCTGACCGCTCTTTCACAGCCGCATGTCCTGCAGGAAGGAGCCTGTAAAGATACTGAAGCAAAAAAGACAAATAAAAAGAACACAAATGGCACAAGCAGCTCCAGTATCATTACATTTGTGCGTTTAAATTTCTGGATGGATACTTAATTATATGAACAATGTGTCCCACACAGGGGAAATGTGTGCTGCCCTTTGAAAAATGCCACAAGTCAGGATTCCATCTGTACAGGATTATCAACAGAACAGCTGACTTTTCTTGCAAATACATTTCAAAGTTTTTTTTCTGTGTACAATCCTCAAATCATCTGACTTTTATAAAAAAATCAAATCCTTGTATCAAGTCTTCATAAAGCATTTGGGTCTTCTGCGTTTTCATCTTAGTGATGTTTTCTTTCACTTTTGTGTTTTTAGTCAAGCACACAAACACTTGTCTGGGTTTGACAGGTTAGACCACATTGCTGCAAACTAGAACTGGGACACACCTCTGCAGTGGGACAGCTCGGTCTTTTCTCTTTTGCTGCAACGAGAGAAGGAATCTGTTCTGATCCTTCCATAGATCTCACAGGAGTTTAAACATCACTTGTGGAAAAAGAACAAACAGAGGAGCAAAATGGGCGATGCAGTTGGTGAGTTGATATTTTGCTCTGAAAATTCATATTTTTTTTCTTTAATGTCTCTAAAACCTTAGTGTGTGTCTAGATTTGGTTGCTGGTTTTAGTTGGAAGAGTCTGCAGACTAAAGTAAAAGAAGAAAATCTGTGAGGTGCTAAGTCAAAACCACCCCAACACATTTTTACATGTAGCTATTGGGGAAATGCGTAACTCTGTTTACACAATTCACTTGCATTTCATCAGTTTAGAAGAGAATAAAGTGATGAAGTTCATTTATGGGCTTTGCTGCAGGAGTTTGGTTGTGCAACACTTCTCTATCAACTGTAAGAATTGTTTGAACCCTGTCTAAAAAGTTTTAGGTTAACACTCTGCAGGATTTTTTTAATGAAATATGCAGGACATTTAACCAACAAAAATTGTTTTCTTTGAAACTTGACTGTTAAAATCTTGCAAACAGATTGCTTTTTTGGTATTATTGCAACAATTTAAACTTTTCAGTTTCAGATAAAGTCATTTTATTCCAGCAACAGTTTTGCATTTAGGCTGCAAAGCCTGAAGTCAATCACTTAAAAGCAGAACTTAGGTACCGCATAAACCAGTCAGACCAGATTTTTTTTTTTTTTTAGTTCAAGGAAGACAAACACACTGAGTTCCCGACAGCCCAAAAACACCAAAACAACATTCCGAATGAAAAGGAGGAACAAGGCTGTCATATTTACAGTAAATGTACAAATAAAAAATTTAAAAAGTTGACTTGTGAAATTTTTCATATTTCTTTTGCAAACTCAAACTGTCCTCATTTAGGCTGGTTGTAAGTGGATTTAACTTAGAACAGCAAATGTCATTTTTATGTGCTGGAAAACAGTTTAGTTTTGAGGTAATAACAAACCAGTGCGAAAAATCCTCATTAACAAACATAACTGAAATGTGGTGCTGCGTGCGTCAACTTTTTCACTGTTTGCATGTTTTCATGATTCATTTTCTATTTAGTTTTTGTTTTACTTTTGTTGAATTTTGCTTTTTAATGGGTTACTTAATTTCAAGTTATTTTAAAAAGACAGTTTTTAAATAAAGACCTGAAGGAGAGTGTTCAAGACCTACTCCAATGCAAATGTTGTTTTTAACAAGTTGTTGTAGCATTTTTCTCATGATGGAGGACATTTATAAAGAAAATTAAGATTTAAACTGTATTTTTGAATACTTCTATTTTCATATCATGGTGAATCAGGAGCAGACAGAAAAAAAAGATTGTTTTAAACTACAATCCCCTCCTCATTTTTAAATATTATAAAGTTATCCTCTTTCTGTTTCAGCTGAGTAGCCATAAGCTTTCCTGCTTTTGTCTTGTGCAGGTTTTTAGATTTTGGTCAAAAACAGTGTCATCAAAATTGAAAGACCACTGGAAAGACTTAAATAGATCAAAAGATGACTGGAGTGGGACAGCGTGTGTTGAAAAGACTGTTGGTTTATACTTGAGCTTATGAAATGACAGATCATGAATTAATCTTTGTGTTTCAGACAATGGGAAATGTGTTTCACCGAAGAGCCCCTTCCTGTCAGAGGTCAGACTGGTGCTGATTGGTGGGAGATGGGCAGGAAAAAGTTCATCTGCCAACACCATTCTGAGGCAGAAAAAGTTCGACTTCGGCCGGATCAGGACGCATCAGTCCAAAATGATTGAGGGGGAGGTGGGGGGCAGGAAGCTGGCTGTGGTGGACACTCCAGGGTGGAGAAGCTCTCTCTGCCTTTCAGATGTCCCACAAAGAGACCAGCAAAGGTTTAGGCTCAATGTCTCCAAGTGTCCACCGGGCCCCAACGCTTTCCTTCTGGTCATCCCTGTGGACTCGGCTTTCTCTGTGGAGCAAAAGATCACTGTGGAGGAGCACATGAAGCTCCTGGGAGAGCATGCCTGGAGATTCAGTATGGTGCTGTTCACTTTTGGAGATTTCCTGGGAGAGAAGACCATAGAAGAACACATCGAGAGCGAAGGACTGGCCCTCAGGTGGCTGATAGAGAAGTGTGGGAACAGATACCACATGTTCAACAATAAGGACAAAGATAACTCATCTCAGGTGTCTCTGCTGCTGGAGAAGATTGAGGAGATGGCAAGGAACAACAGCGGCAGATGCTACGAAGTAGACCAGCGCATTCTGAAGAAGATCAGACAGAAGCAAGACGAGGTGGCTTCAAGAGCGAAAGAGAGACGAAGAAAAGCTGAGGAAGAGAGACAACGTATGCTAAAATTCATGCAAGGTGAAGACAACAGCAAAACTGTCTATTAATGTCTTGACTCTGCTATAGAAGGAACACAAAGAGTTCATTTAAAGTCAGTTCATAATGCAGGAGCAGGTAGGAAAGGAAACAAGGAACCACTGAAATTCCAGAACTCTTTCAGGTATTTTCATAATCTGAAACCATCAGGACTCATAGAAACTGACCGGTTCTGCAAATATCTGCTGTTGTTTCGTTTCAGGTGTTGGTTCAAGTTTCTTCTGCCTTTAGACGTGTGTGTTTTCTTATGAATAGAAAGTATTTCATGTTTACAGTCATTCTAATCATAGCTCTCCAGACAGTTTTAGGAAAGCAACGCATGATCAATCCACACAGATGTCGATCATTTCTGTGCACACATCACTAGACTATTTTCTCACATTTTAATAGAAATCTGAAAACTTAATATTTTCACCTTTAGGATTTATTTTCATTGTAAAACAAACATTCATGTATCTGATGGGTATTCAAACTATGAACTATACACCTAATCATTGTCTGTTTGGTCTGACAGCAGGAGATGTGACGCCCATCCCAAAACTCCAGATAGTTCTGCTGGGCAGCCGAGGGGTCGGAAAAACCTGTGTCGGGAACACCATCCTGGGCTGCAAAGAACATGATGGAAAACGAACAGTGCACTCGGAAGTGCGGCACGGTTCTGTGGACCAAACTGAAGTAACTGTGGTTGACAGTCCAGGTTGGTGGAAAGGTTTCCCCGCGGAGGACACCCCCCAGGCAGTCAAGGACGAAATGCAGCGCAGCTTGTTTCTGTGTCCCCCTGGACCCCACGTCTTCCTGCTGGTGATAGACGCAGACACCTCCTTCAACGCCAAGCACCTGGACGCAGTGACCTCGCATGTGGAGCTCCTCGGTGAAGCAGTGTGGAAACACACAATCCTAGTTTTCAGTAGAGGAGACTGGCTGAGAACCAGCACCATAGAGGAGTACATTGAAGGTGAAGGGCTGGCCTTACAGTCTCTGATTGAACAGTGTGAAAACAGATACCACGTTCTTAATAACAAAAATGCAGAGGAAGACACACAGGTCACAGAGCTGCTAGAGAAAATCACCGGGACTGTGGCTGCAAACGCATGGCAGCCTTTTATTCCAGACCAGCAGATTTTTATGAGCCTGGAAAAGAAACGAAGAAGTGTGGAAGAAGGAGCCATTTTGAGGCAGAAGCTGGTCCAGACCCAGAGGAATCTCCTTACAGGTGAGTTATTGGGGGGGGGGGGGGGGGGGGGTAGTTTAGTAGACTCACAGAACAAACTACAGACATAGAGAGACAGACAGACAGGTGCAACTCATTGTAATGGAAAACCTAAAGTCAGGGAAAATCAACATGGAGGCATTAGATAGTCCTTTGGGTTTTCAGAAGAGTGACCTAATGTCAGATTTGATAGAGACGAAGGAAAGTTTTACAGGTTCATCTGAGGTTGAGCAGTGGCACAGCCCACATGTAACTTCAAAAATAAAGTTAAAAGAAAGACGAGAGGATCCAGTTTGTCCAAAATGTTTTCCTCTTGAGAATTTGAATCTGAGAGTAAAAAAAGGTGAAGTAATGAGTAGTGAATTACTTTTTCAAATAGGTAATGATAGGTAATCAGTAACTAAGTAAAGTAATGAATGACTTTTTAGAAGTAATTTACCCAACACTGCTCATTATTATGAAGAACTCAAGATGTTTACCAAAGAAAAAGGGTTTTTTTTCTTTGAAAAAAGAATATTTGTGTTCATTTGCATCCCACTCTGAGATGATGGAAGTTATTTTCTCCTCAGGAATGAGGAACAAGCTGGAAGAGATGAAGATTGTGTTGCTCGGGGAGAGGTCCTCTGGAAAGAGTTCAACAGGAAACATCATCCTGCATAAAGAGGTCTTTTCTGCGGGTCAGGATGAGCAGTGCCATAAGGAAGTGAGGCAGGTTGGCGACAGACAGGTCACAGTGATTGACACACCTGGGTGGCGGAGGGAATCCTCCTGCTCTACAGAGCAGATGGACAGAGAAATAGTCCGAAGTCTGTCCCTGAGCGAGTCAGGAGTTCATGCTGTGCTGCTGGTGGTTCCTTTGGATTTGAAGTTCACAGAGACAGAGAAAGTCAAGTTGGAGGAGCACGTCAACCTTTTTGGTGCCAGTATTTGGAAACACACACTAGTTCTGTTCACTCATGAAGACAAACTACCAAACAAATCCATAGAAGAGCACATTGAAAGAGAAGAGTCTCTGCGCTGGTTGGTGGACAAGTGTAAGAACAGATACCACTCCATGAACAACAGGAAATCAGATCTGAGTCAGGTCACAAAGCTGTTTGAAAAGATAGAGGAAATGGTGGCAGCAAACACAGGCCAGCTCTTCTGCCCCAACATGAATGATGTCTACCTGAGAATCTCTGAGAAATTCTGTAGGATTCAGCTGAAGAATGTGCTGAAACAACGGCTGGAAAAAGAGTACAGGAGGAGGGAGCTGGAGCTGATGAGCAACTTCAAAACAACACTCCTCGAGCTGCAAGAGGACCTGAATGAGAACATGTCGAGATCTGAAACTCAAGGATTCCGTGAGTATTACACCCTCAGGTCCTATCACTCTGTCCAATATCATGGTATGCTACACATAAAATGAGGTCTTACCAGGTCTTTTTGCAACAAATTCCAGGTGGTGACCGGGCCAAACCCAGAGGCAGGACTGCTGATCAAAAGAACAGAGAAGTAAAGGAGAAGAAAATGAATGCAAAAATAAATACGGCTGTTGAAAGGCTGGATCAGGAAATCCTGAAATCCACAGAGTTCCTTAGAAGCAGCATGGATGCCTTGATGCCTGACCGTAAGTTCAAAATTATGATCTCTGCTGGTAAACACGTCAACACAGTTTTACCTAAACCGTTTTTGTCCTTTTCAGTGAGAGGTGCAACTTCAGCATCTTCTATCTCTGGCTCCCTCATACGACATAATCCAACCAGCAGCTTTCACCAAGTTCTGGCTTGGGTGGCCAGTCTTCAGATCAGCACAAATAAGGACAACCAGATGACGATAAACTTCCCCAGATCTTCAGGATACAATTCACAAATCTCTCTGATGACTGGTCAGGAATATTCAGAAAACTATAGAATGGACTTTAGAACTGGTGACTCAGAATTTGGGTTTTGCTCAGATCAGACCACATAAAAAAGGTCCTGAAGGGAAAGTAGGTCTGTGAGGAATGGTTTTAGAGGTTTTACGGGAATCTTTAAAGTCCACCTACCTCAAATTACTTTATTAAACAGTAGCAACATTTTCACAACTTACAACAACAGTCTAGCTGCAATGAAATGCCCCATTACAAATATACCACCCTTGTGCTCCAAGCTCGGGATCTTTAATTTCTGCTACATTGTCTTTTTCTAAACATGACGATAATAATCAACATGTCTAATTTTAGCTACAGAAGACCCATTTTGAGTGATTTCATTCCAGCTGTACAGATGACTTTTTGCTGTTGTTCAAAATGAGTCTCTTTACCTCTACTACTACTGTTTCAAAAACGTTTTACAGTGCATGACTCCTTAGTTACTTTTAAGTCACCTCTTCTAGACACCACCGCTGCTCTCACCACCCACCTTTGACCCAACCCCACTTGCTAAGCAGCCATTGTGTACTCCTGACTCCCCCCTTCTCTCTCTGTAAAGGCTGGTCTGAGCTGCATGTGATGCATTTGATGTCTAGGGCGTCCCTTTCCATTGCCCAATAGTCGGCTCTTGCAGTCCTGTGACACCAAAATGATTCAAACTGATCCTTGTCTTGTTGCCTCTTGTGTGACTGTAAATGTGGTAACTCCTTCAATCTTTTATTGAAGTAGAGTTTGTATGAATTTATGAACCCATTCTTAATTGTGTGTGGGCCGACAACATTGAATGTTTTCACATATTTAACAAGAATCTGTCATTGAGTTAAACCTTTCAAAATGAAGTGCCAGAACTTTAGTAAACTACAGGATGAATGTATGAGTCTTGTGCTTGTGAGGGGTTTACAGTGTAAGGACCGAGTGAATTCTGTTGTTTCTGCCATGGTCATGAGCATGTACTTTGTTTTAAACATTTTAATTGAAAAAAAACGATGATTGACCTGAGAATCTGCTTTTTCTGTTGCAGTCACGGTTTTATGAATCAAGTGATTCTTGTTTGGATTCTTTTTATTTTGATGCAAACATGAACATTATTGATGTCAAGCTATCTTGTCTGTGCTTGACATCAATAATGTTCATAATGTTCAAGTCCCCAGCTGGTACTTGAACCAGGTCTTCTTGCTGTGAGGCAAGAGTACTAACCACTGCGCCACCATATAAGCCATTAATGATCATTGTGGTTCAGGAGGAAAGACTTAGGTTTGACGAATATTCATTCCTTCATTTGTTGAACTTAAGTCTTTCCTCCTGAACCACAATGATCATTAATGACTTATTTTTATTTTTTTAATTTTCAAAGCAAAAAGGTTTTTGAAAGCAAATATCGAATATTTTCATTTGCTACCTAGAATATTTTGTTTGCAACATGGTGGCATAAATATCAGTTTAGAGAAGAAGATGTCAGGTTGGGGAGGGCTGGTGAGCAAGAAGGACCCAAAATGCAGAGACGGGAGGCACACAGTTCCAGGGCTAGGGATTTATTCAACTAACAAAAAGTGCTGCAGAGCAGGAAAACGTGTCTTCACACGCCGAACGACCTCAGTCTCCTCAACAGGTGAAGGTGACTCTGACCCTTCCTGCACAGAGCATCCGTGTTATTGGACCAGTCCAGTCTGTTGTTCAGGTGAACACCCAAGTATTTAAAAGTGTCCACAATCTCAATGTCAGAACCCTGGATGTTCACCGGAGAGCCAACCTTTTGTGTCACATGCTTGTGAAAATACTTATAAAGCAAATCTACATTGTTTGTACAGCTTACCAAAAAAAGCTATTTGAATAGTTCTTGGAGTGAATTAGGGGATACATACAAACTCACTGTTTTTAAAGTTGGATTTATTGAAATTAGGGGATCTAGATAAACTGAAGACGGCACTCATCATGTATAAAGCCAGAAAAAAAAACTTACTTCCAATAAACATACAGCAAATGTTCAGAGACAAAGACGGGAGTTACGATCAAAGAAAACAACTGAATTTCAAAAAGCACTGCATTCGTACTACAAAAACAAAAATGTGTTTATCAAATTGTGGTGTGGATTTATGGAACAGATTGGATGAAGATTTAAAACAAAGCAAAAGTTTATGTGTGTTCAAAAACACCTACAAGAAATCACTAATAGAACTTTGCAAGGCCAGAATTCAAGTCAATTCAGTTTTATTTGTATAGCCCAAATTCACAACAGTCGTCTCAGTGTGATGGATCAGACAAACAGGGGCAGAAAGTACAGATATTTAGTCCAAAAATAGATTTTTAATGTCAAGGATCCCTCTGAACAAACAGTTTTAAAAGGGCCCATAAAAGAGGTCAACAAACTTGCTACTTAGGAAAGAACTCAAATGACTGACCTAACATTACCCCACACCTGGGGACTTTTAAATAAGTGAGTTAAACCATTAATGATACAAGGGGGGGTTAAGACAAAAAACATTACCTGGACGGTAATGGTAGAACCCTTTTTGAAAGCCTCTCCATTTGGCACCATCTTTAGGCCACCTCAAGCTGGTACAGCTCCACATGAAAACTCAAACAAAGAATCAATATACACAAATAACCATAGCAAAAATACATACAAATACAAATGGAACTGTACACTTCACCTTAATAATAATCTTGTGTGACTGCAGTCATCACACTCAGTGGGCTTCGTACCGGTAATTGTAAGGTAAACATGCAATCAAAAAGGATCATAAATGTACAGACTTCAATAGGGTAATACTAAAACTTTAACTAAACAGACTAACTAAACTGGGCATCCCTGTCCTCAAACCCCCCTTCACGGTAAGGAAAAACTCCTAAAAAAATGGATTCTGGAAAAAACGAAGAAACCTCAGGGGTGCCCCCATGAAGGAGGGATCCTCCCCCAGGACGGACAGGCGATTTACCAGAACTCATAGAGAAAAATTTACTTATTTAACTTACAACTACATATTTAAAGTTCAGCAGACGGGCTTCATCCAGAGGAAGTTGGGGGGACAGTCGGGGGCGCGAGTCGAGCCGGAGACAGGATCCACAGCCAGGTGTAGGAGCAGCAGCAGAGACGAGGTACTCGGTCAGGTACAGGAGCACGGATGAGCCAACTGGAATCTGGAAGCACTGGAAAGAGGGACAGTACATGAATCGCACTCCACCAAACAGAGGCATGGAGAACTAAATGATGAATAATGATCAAGAATAGAGAAGAGAAGGAGGGTAGAAGTAGATGAGAAAAGAGGACAGAACCCCAGAGCACCATAGTTACCCCAGCTTCAAACTTCTAGCAGCCTAGTGACAACTTTAATATTATTGTTAAGTTTAATTTGAACACATTAACAGTAGGGTAAATAATCTCTGAATACTAACTAGTCTGACAATAAGCCTGTCCAAAGAGGAATGTTTTCAGTCTAACTTTGAATGTAGAAACTGAGTCGGCCTCTCTTACATGAGCTGGGAGCTTATTCCATAAAACAGGGGCTTGGTGGCTAAACGCTCTACCTCCAACCGTACTTTTACTAATTCTAGAAACCACAAGCAGTCCTGCGTTTTGCAAACAAAGGTTTCTGTTTGGTTGGTAAGGCACTACGAGGTCTTTAATATAGGATGGGGTCATACCATGTAAGGCCTTATAGGTAAACAGGAGGATTTTGAACTTGATTCTAGAATCCACTGGGAGCCACTGAAGTGAAACTAACACAGGATTGATGTGATCTCTTCTGTTAGTTTATGCTAACAATCTAGCTGCAGCTTTAGACAGCTATACTCTTGATGCACAGTTTGGACTCTGAAACCCAACTCCTTTAGTAGAGTTGGACTCAGTTTTGAGTATCCAATCTTCTTAGAGTTTGAGGACCCAGAAGTGGGTCCGTTCAAAATAAAAGCTTAGTCATCCGCCACATCTCAAAGACCGGTCCGTGAAAACTTTGTCTGACGTCATGCGGCGTCTGTGGCGTTAAAAAGTTTGGGAACCACTGTTCTAGGGGTAGGCGTTCCACTGAACACTAGTTCAGTGGAAATACCCACTGCAAGGAACAGTTTGTTTTCATAATTCTTCTGTCATACTGACACTTTGAGCGAATATTTGGCCCTTGCCAAAGTCTCAAAAACTCACCAAAACTTGGATGCACCTAGTAACTGGTGAAAATACACTTATGACAGAATCAATACCGATGCCTCACATCAAGGCCAAAATCTAATATGGGGCTGAAGAAAATAATAATAAGAAAGTCAAAATCAACCAAATAAACCAAAACACATGTGTCGGGATATTGAAAAGAAGTTTTACAATTATTTTGGGATGATCACGCAACCTATGGCTTTGCGGCCATTTTGTGGCAAAGACTGAAATTTGGCAATTTTTCTTTGTTGCCACAATATGGGAAAAACCTTTTGTCTGAACAATCGTCACAAAATTTCACACACAAACCACCAGGTTAAGTTTACGACCACAACTAAATCACAGCCAAAGTTCTGTTGACCTTTGATCTTGGCTACCTTGAATCCCCCCCCCCCCCCCCCCCCCCCCCCCCCCCTTGTCGCCCCCTAACTCCTTGAGCATCATTGGGGAGCTACTGGGGAAATAATAAATGGAATCAGAAACTTGTATTTTTGGATGGCGTTAGCAAGGCAAGCTTGCAAAAGTTGCGTGTCCCTGTTGCTCGCACAATTTCTATCAGACTATTGTGAAACTTTGACACATGAATCCCTGGCTCAGGCTGAACATGTTAGAAATGTGGACATGGTTAACAAATACCTCCCATTGACATAGGAAATATTAAAGTTTGCCTTTGCCAAAAAGTACAAACACAGTCAGGGTCAGTGGCATCTGTGAGCAATGCAACGATGGCCGTAGCTTTAATTACACGATTAATCTGAAAAAAATTAATCCACAGTCATTTGAGTCCATGACTGTTTCTCTTGAACTGACAGTAACTTTGACTCCTGCCACACTAAAGACTTTTGCTAATAATGCCACAGATTGTGGTGTTACATGTCACTGAATACAAAGTACACCATAGGCAAACACCTAAGGTGAAATCTTCACAAACCTTTAGTTATACCTCAGAATTTATTTTGGTCAAAAAGTAGAAGATACAAGAAATGATTAAAATTCCTCGTTTTTCACTTGGCCCATGCCTTTTATTGAGCTGTGCTCCTTCTTTGAAGGAGTCTCTATTGGTTGGTTCAGATCAACATCATGTGAAAAGGCGAGTGACCCATTTAATTGACTCAGCCGTTTTTGGACGCATGCATGCTGCCTAAACACCAGAGATTGTGTAACTGTTTTTCCCATTTCACTTTGACCTGGACAGCGGCGGTTGGTGCCTGAGCTCCACCTCCGAGATTGTCAAAGAGTTGTTGAAAGTTCAGAGAGTCTGCAGTGCTCAACATCACTGAGTTAGAACAGACATGGAGCTGGGTTCTCTGGTTGGGGCTGTTAGGAGTAAGCGAGTGTTGTTTGGTGATGGAGTGCGTCCTGCTGTGGTCGTGATAAAGGATGGGAAAATCCACCAGATCCTCTCTGGCAGCGCCCTGACAGAGGAGGTTGGCTGTGAGGTAAGTGCCGCTCCGTCCCTCCTGTCTCTGAGACTCCAAGTCCTGATCCAGCTCTCCTTCTGTGGATGCAGGTGTGGGACGTGGGCGAGAGTGTGCTGATGCCAGGAATTGTGGACTGCCACGTTCATGTGAACGAACCGGGCCGCACCTCCTGGGAGGGCTTCTGGACCGCAACCAGGGCGGCTGCAGCGGGGGGAGTGACCACCATTGTGGACATGCCCCTGTACGTCCAGCAGAAATCAATCATTTACTGACTGCTGTTATCAAAGCCACTAGATTGTGTAAAGTCAACAAAGGTTCTTCCAGCAGAAAACAGCACAAGCATTGGAAGCCTATAGGGTTATCATGTTTCATCTGCTCTAATCTCAATTTTGGTACTATTTGATGTTTAAGACTTAATTCAAACTATTTTTATCGGTAAGTAATTGTGTCTGACACTCAGGTTTAATTCTCTGACACCTAATTCTACAAACTTCTCAAGAGCAACATTTTTAGGATGTGGGAATTATCTCATCAGTCCTGGTGCATTTTTTCTGGTTTATACCATTGTCCGGGAGAAAACTCCATTCTGATTGGCTGTTAGGTGTGGATTAAGTAAATTAATGGCTGCCAAAGTGTGCATTATTATTATTATTATTCCGTGGAAGCCTGAACCCTCCCACCTGAGACAAAACACAAAAAGCTATCGTTGTTCAACGTAGAATACGTGGAATACAAGGCATATATGACTTTTAACTCCCAAAAGCTGCAGAATAAAGTAGATCGTAAACATCCACCTTCATTTTACGCTTTTTGGGGCAAAACACGAGTGCTATGAAACACACCAACAATGCCAGAAACAGGGGAAACAAATTCTGGCAAGGGAAAAAAATTGTAAAGTGCGTTAAGTGTGTATTTGTATTTGATTCATACACAATATTAAGTGTTGTCTAACTGCTTTTTCAACTCATGCTCCTCAAAAAAAGTCTCCCACAAAATCCGCAAAGATTTCAATGTTTTGGTCAAATCTTCCCCAGAAACAGCATTCCTCCAACCACAACACTCAAAAACTTCCAGGAGAAGCTGAAAGAGGCCACAGGGAAGTGTTTTGTGGATACTGCCTTCTGGGGAGGTGTGATCCCTGGAAATCAGGTACTGAGAGGGAATTTAGTGAAAAGGAAAAATACCATTAAGCTTGAATGTGACTAAGATCAGCAAACGTCTCCTTACAGCTTGAGCTTCGGCCCATGATCCAGGCCGGAGTGGCTGGCTTCAAATGCTTCCTCATCCACAGTGGAGTTGACGAGTTCCCTCATGTGGCTGACAGCGATCTGCACACGGCCATGCAGCAGCTGCAGGGCACCGGCAGCGTCCTGCTGGTAAATCTCCAGATCCGCTTTTGAACTTTCTTCCAAAATCCAGGTGACTGACACAAAATCTGTTTTTCTCCTGCAGTTTCATGCAGAGAAGGACGTTCACAAGAAAACTGAGGAGATCTCAGGTATCATTTTACTGCAGTTTAGTCTTTCAGTTGCACTTGCAACTAACTTTTGGCAAGTTAGAGCTGTGAGATGTTCTTCCAGGATGGACTTTGCTTCCTGGTCAGTTAGTCACAGTCCTGCTGCGTTATAGTTAGATTTTAAACCAGATACTATGTGACAACTTCTCTTTAAAGCATTTATTTTCCAAATGTTTTCCCATGACCTTCTCTCCGCGGTAGATTCCTGCAGGTACTCCACCTTTTTGCAGTCCAGGCCTGACATTATGGAGGTGGAGGCTATTCGCACGGTGATCCACCTGTGTCTGCAGTACAGGTGAGAACAGCACCCTGCATATAACCGTTAGTAATTCCTCGATGGAGAATTTGCCCTTGTTTAACGCTTTTCTGCTCCACAGAGTTCGATGCCACATCGTCCACTTGTCCTCTGCTGAGCCGTTGGAGCTCATCGAGGAGGCTCGACAGGCCGGAGCTCCTCTGACAGTGGAGACGACTCATCATTACCTCAACCTGTGTGCAGAAAGCATACCTGCAGGGGCCACACAGTTCAAGTGCTGCCCCCCAATTAGAAGCTCTGCTAACCAGGTTAAACAGACTGCTTTAATCTGCAGAAGACACGCAGGTGAGCCTGTCTCCTGCCACATCTAGTCTGTGAGGGCTTTGTTTTCTGCCCCTCCAGGAGCAGTTATGGTCTGCGTTAAAGCGAGGACTGATCGACATGGTGGTTTCTGATCACTCCCCCTGCACACCGGATCTGAAGAAGCTGGACTTTGGGGACTTCATGCAGGCCTGGGGAGGCATCTCATCTTTACAGTTTGGTAACGTTGCACCATTTTCTACTAGTGAAAAGCAACAAAAAAGGGAAAAGATCAGAAATGATGTGTCCAATTTAATAGTTGTTTAGATTTCCCATAAAAATCACTTTCATACATAAACATGTATCATACAAATGTAGATGTATTTACTTGCACATATATGATGAAGTGGACATGCAGGATAACACGTCAGGGAGGATAAGCGGCCCCACAGATCCTCAGCCTATTTAGTCTAGTCTTTTTGGTTTGACGGAAACTGGTCTCCTTTTTGAAGTCTCACTCTGAGGGCATAGTTAGCTAGGGCATAGTTTCTGCAGAGTGGCAAGAGTTATGTTGAAATTCACCTCTGAGTTGTGGGCGGGACTGTTAGTGCAGAGTAAGCCAGAGTTAAGTTCTTATCATCCCTTTTTTTACCTCCCCGTCCTGCTAACCCTGCCCCTCACAACCCCAACCGAACATTTGGGGTGTGACAAAAAAGGCAATAAATTTTCATCTATCCAGCCGTACAGTTTAGATCCAGATTCCAGCTCAGACGAGGAAAACAAAGACGTTCATGGGTCCATTTGTCTGAAAGTTGATGCATCAGAATGGAGCGGAGCACGGAGCTTGTGGCCCCTGCCGATTGTGGTCTTTACACACCAACTACAAGCTATCGGCATTTTTCATCTTCTCCTGATTCACAACAATTTGAATAACAACAATATGTTCTCCATCCCCAGAAAAATGCCACAAGAACATGTCAAAAACACCAAAAACACAGTTTTCACTGGAATGGGACTTTAACTTCACTCCTCAGCTGCATCATTTGGATGCTGCTATCAAAATGGGATAGATCTTCTGCTCAATGCATGTAACCCTTAATAAGAACTGCTAAAAGAGTGTGGTTAAATTTGCAATGTCTTCTGAATTCTAGCTCCACATACATCTGATGGTGTTTGTGTGTCCTCACATGTAAAGGGGTTTTGTTCCGCTGCAGGACTTGACTCAGCTCTGATTAACTTCAGTGTTGCTCAAACACATTTTGAAAAATCAAACGTGGATCTCATTTTTAGGCTTTTACTTTTGATTCTTGGTGGGTTTGCTGCTATGTGCTGTAACCTTTCCCACATTCATTTATCTCAGCACAGGTCATGGTGGGCTCACAGCGGCAATCATTTACTGTTTGGCCACAGACGGCGAGAGTGGTCAAAGTCTGACACCAGGAGGACTGCAGCCATTCTCTGTCCCAAAGTTTAACATGTGAAGTTCGTGAGTGTAACGGTAACGCAGGAAGCTAGTTTTCAACTGAAATGTCTTGTTTCTCAGGCCTGCCTCTGTTTTGGGGTTCAGCCAGGAAGCGAGGTTTCCAGCTGCCAGATGTTGTGAGGTTCCTCAGCAGAGAACCTGCCCAGCTGTGCAGTCTGGGTAACAGAAAGGGATGCCTTGCCCGTGGGTTTGATGCTGATTTGGTGATATGGGACCCAGAGAGAGAATTTGAGGTTGGTGTAAAGAACCCCACCTTTGTGTGGAACCGAATGAGCCTGATTTTATCTGCTGTTCTTCACAGATCAAAGAAACCAACATCCACCATAAAAACAAGGTAACCATCAAAAAACATTTTTATGTGAAAATCTTAAGATGGAAATGAATTTGATGATTGTAATTGCAGCTGACACCGTACCTTGGGCTCACACTGAGGGGGCTGGTGCACGCCACAGTCCTGGGGGGGCGGCTGGTGTACAGAGACGGCTGCTTCTACCCTCAACCTCTGGGCAGGCTCCTCCTCGTCACTGAGGAGGACAAATCTGCTGGGAAGCACAAGAAGACGCTGTGACCAGAAACGTCACTGTTTGCTGATAACAGCAAGTCTTCACTTGAAAGTTTCCATGAAAACAAAGTTTAACAAATCAATACGAAAGAAGATAAGAACTTCCTGAAAAGAACAAAAACCACAAAGATAATTATTTTATTTGGTCTTTTATAAAAGAAAGCCACACCCCATTGGTTTGATTGGGTTTCTTTGTGACATTTCCCTGGACGGTCACGGAGAGCTTTGGCTGCATAACACTGGAACTGTGTAAATTACATGTACATTAAAGGGTCAACATCATGCTACACTTAAGCCTGTCAGAGTAAACTATATCCATATGTATGATCATACACTGTAAATGACCTTTGGCAGACTAAAGAAGGATTTTTTTTGTTGAAACATTAGTTGTTTTTGCAGCTCCTTTTCCTACCCAGAACTAAGAGGACTCTGTCTCTGAGGCTCCGCCTTTCTCTCCTAGTGGGTGCCGCCCATTTCATGGGGTCAACCCTTGAGCCCGCCTCGGCAGCGTGTCTGCGTCTCGCCCACGAAAACAACATCCCAACTTTTGCAAAGATGGATTTGCATATAGTGCATATCAAAGGAAAGTGTTTTAGCAGATTACCACTAGCTCAGCAGAGAAAGTGTGTGTGTGTGTGTGTGTGTGTTAGCCTGGAGGCGGTGCTGGCAGCACAGACTCTTCCTGGAAGGGGCTGTTCTTCACCTTCATATGTATGAATGTGAGAACCCACTCGACTTTGTGGATTTGGGAGGGGCTGGTGATTAGATTGCAGGATTTTAGAGGAATGCTCAGAGATGCGTGAATGAATCAAAATACTGCTTTGGGGTTGTTTATAGTTAGAAATAAAAATTATAATACACTTAAAAGCTCAAAAAGTTGATTTTGCATGATATACGTCTTTTAACCCTTGTGCTATCCTAGATGACCCCACCCTTCCATTGACGTGTTCTCCCTACCATGACAAAGGTGGATAAAGGTGGAAAGATTTCATGTAATCCATGGACACCAGTGAAGATCACAAAACATTGAAGAAAAAAGGTTCAGAGCACTGTCTAGTGGGTCTAGATGACCCCACTCCCAACGTTAAAGTGCCTAGGATAGCACAAGGGTTACAGTAGGTCTAATTGAACTGTATTAAAAGCATCACAGTAAAGGTTATGCACGCTCCAGATTGAAGGTGGCTAAAGCAATAACTGGATTCTGCAGAGTCACTTGTCAATGATTAACGCATAAGGACGCATGAGAACTGCCTTATCTGCAAAAACTCCTCCGCTCCAATTGAGCACATGCTGTCCAGACAGAGCGAAAGGTGGATAAAAGCAGGAAGTGTCATAGATTTTGTGTCATTGTTCAGAGAGGTGTGCACGCCTGAGGTGCTTCTTCACTGGCCTCCACGACTCTTTTACCGTACTGAGCTCGCTGCGCTGCAGAGAACATGTCGGCCCTCTCCATACCGCCACCATCATGCCTGCTGAAACCTTTTGTGGTTCCTCAGCGCCACATGTTTGGACCAGGACCGTCCAATGTTCCTCCACGTATCCTGGAGGCTGGAGCCAAACCAGTCATTGGACACATGCATCCAGAGATTTTTGAGGTAATTCCGCTGGTTTGACGGATGATTTCAACTTTCCATCAAATGAGATGACAAGAGGATCCATAAAATCACATTAAGCCATTTTCTCCCCTTACTATTGTACTCTTTGATTAGAGATAAAATCCTTAATTTTGAATTTTTATTGATAAATGTACACTGCAAACTATTTAAATCTTGCAAAGCTTTAAAACCTTTTTTTGTTTTAGACATTTAAGATATTTTACCAGGTCTTAAGTTTTATCCTCTCTTTGCTTAACACCTTTCACAAAACAAGAATTGTTGTCTCATTGAAAGGTAGAATGTAGAAAAAATTAAATTATAATTAAAATGAGTTAAAATTTTGCTTTATGTGCTTGAAAATAGAAAAACTTGATTTAAGACTAAAAAAAACTCAAAACTCAACTCTGCACTATTATCGGTCTAATTAATTGATGTTATTTTAAATTTAAACGATTGTTTACAAGTTTGACTGACATTCATTGTTATTACTTAGGTAACAAAAATGAGAATAAGTGCTAATTTATTTATCGTATATATTTTAGTAATTCTATTTACCAGTTAGCTTTTTTGCCTTATATTTCTCCAGTTTGAAAGCTTGAGAGGAATCCTTCTTGATTTAGATATGGAGATTTCTTGCCACGTGGACTGTTCATTTTACTCTTTCTAGTCCTTTTCTTTATCAACTGTGAAAGAATTTCATGATATTACACCATGACACATGCAACATGTTTTCTGTCATTGGAACCGTTTGATTATTTTCTGAAAGTCTTTGTTTCTAAAATGACTGGATGTAAAAAAAAATTATTTATTTACTTTGTTGTATTTTCTAATTAAGCTTTAAAAAAAGTAAAAATAAATATTTATTGCTAATCTCAACTGTTAGAGATTTTCAGCTGCTGAGGAAAAATGTAGAGAATATGTTTTTTATTTTGTTTGAATCACTTGGGTTTTTTTCTTTAATAAAGAAATGCTTTAGTTGTTGGTTTTTATTCGATGGAACTGCAACACTTTCTTTTTTTAGATATTTTTACCTTTGTTCCTTTGCTCCTTCTCTTTGTGTTTGCATTTCTGCTGATAATTAGCTTTTATTCCCATCACTGATCATTTTTGTCATTTAAAAGCCATTTGCTCTTTTTACAGCTCTCACTCTGACAACCTGTTAGCAAGTCTGACTGTCTAGACAGACTGTTCAGACCGTTGCCCGCATGAGAATAAAGCTGCAATATATTTTTTTTTAAATGTGTGTTGAAATGATGAAAGAAAAGTGTATCTTTTGGTTTTCCAATGCAGATTTAGCCAAAGCTGTATATTTTTGTTTCAAACAGATAATGAATGAAATCAAAAGTGGAATCCAGTACATCTTTCAGACTCGTAACAGGATGACCTTTGCCGTGAGTGGCACAGGCCACGCTGCAATGGAGTGTGCCATCTTCAACACTGTGGAGCCCGGGGAGAGCGTGCTGGCAGCGGTGAACGGCATCTGGGGAGAGCGCGCTGCCGACATGGCAGAGAGGATTGGTAAGCAAGTCCAAAGAACTCAGAAAAGCTTTGGTTTGAGTGGTTACACATTGAGGCTTTTGTGTTAAACAGACTGAGAAGGACTTGTTTCCGATCATCATTTACTTGAAATGAATACAAAACACATTTATTTCTGTTCTGGTAAACTGTCTATGTGCTTCAATCCAACAGGGGCCATGGTAAACACATTAGTGGTGCCTCCCGGTGGCTACTTAACAATTTCAGAAATTGAAAAGGTACTGTTGTTTCTCCACTATCCAGTGACCCTGTGAAAATGTCCGGACGTCATCTGTCATTGTAACGTCACAGGCTTTATCAAGACACAGGCCGGTGGTGTTTTTCTTGGCTCATGGAGAATCTTCTACTGGAGTCCTGCATCCTTTAGATGGAATAGGAGAGCTGTGCCACAAGTAAGACCCTCGCCCCTTTGTCTCCATGAGCAACGACACAGACTAAAAAGCTCTCATCAATTTCTGCAGGTACAACTGCCTGCTGCTTGTGGACTCTGTGGCTTCACTTGGAGGAACCCCTCTGTACATGGACCAGCAAGGTTGGCCAATGAGAGCAATATATTGTTTTTATTGTGATGTGTGTTAAAATTCATGACTGATGAGACATGGCTAATCTGGAGTCAAATTTATAATTTTAGGATCAGGAGATACTTTCTAAATAATGCCAGGGCTCTGCAACCTTTGACACTAAGGGCGTATTCAGACCGGACACATTTGGTTCGCTGACAGTGAACCAGAGTTCTTTTTCCCGATAATCCGTAACAAATTTCCTGTCTTAATAAACCCTAGCGGACCCTGGTCCGGGACCAGAAACCGCTCTCTGACCCATCTTTGGAGGTGGTCTCGGTTCGTTTCCAATAGCTATTAGTTTTTCATTCTCCATGAAAAGCTCTGTGCCTTGGTATGGTATGCTCCATGGATCAACCCATTTGGTGTGGGGTTGTGCAGTCTGTTCCTCAACTCGGGAAAAAATGTACACATTTTAAAAGTCTTTCCCACGAAACAGTTAAGAATTAAATAAACAAATTTTCAAAATCCAGAATTTCATATTATAAATGCTGATTTATATTGCACACATTTAATTTTATTTTTCCAGAGGGTTCAGGTGAGGCCTCACCTGTCTCCCCTGACAGCCCCTTACAGTGTAAATGTTTGCACCTGCAGGCATTGACATCCTGTACACTGGTTCCCAAAAGGTCCTGAATGCTCCTCCTGGAACAGCACCCATTTCTTTCAGTGAAAGAGCTTGGTGAGACTCAAGCACACAAATGCTTTTAAAGCAGAGATTATGTATTAACGGTTTAGCAAAATTTCCACAGCCAAAAAGTATTCAACCGGAGAACAAGGCCTGTGTCATTCTCCCTCGATCTGAATTGGCTTGCGAACTACTGGGGATGTGATGAGAAGCCATCAAGAATGTAGGACATCATTTTCCAGCTAATTCTACATTCCCTGGCGGTTAATAACTGCGCCGCCTTCTTCTGTCCACAGGTATCATCACACAGGTCCAGTCACCGCTTTTTACACCCTGAGGGAGAGCCTGGCTGTCCTGTCTGAAGAGGTGAATGGACTTCAGAGCTACAACAATACATTGATCACTGGCCTATAAGTTAAATAACCCTTAAATATGTCAGAGATAACATAAACCAAACAGAATAGACAAAAGTCTATTCTTTCTCTGATAGAAAACACTGAGACAGAAAATAATCCAAACTGGATCTGTACGCTTAATCCGCTTCCTTGCAACATTACATTTTTATTTATTTTATAAGTTAAAATGTTAAAATGAGAACTTTAGTTTATATCATTCTTGCCATCAGTTGAATTTAGGAAAGTAAAATAGTAGGTCATGATGTCATGTCAGAACTTATCATGTTTTTTTATTCAAGGGTCTTGAAAATTCCTGGAAGAGGCATCAAAATGCTGCAGAGCATTTCTATGCTGGCCTGGAGAAATTGGGTCTCAAGCTTTTTGTCAAAGAAAAGGTGAGTTTTATAAACAACAAGTAGAGGTTGTAGCTGTCGATGATCCAACAGGAAATCCTACTTGTTCTGCTACAGCATGCAAGGCTACCCACCGTTACCACCATCGTTGCTCCTCATGGATACGACTGGAAAGAAGTCACAAGCTACATCATGAAAACGCATAATCTGGAGATTTCTGGAGGGCTGGGACCGTCAGTTGGTCTGGTAAGAGAACAATCATCGGTCACTGTTTAAGTTTACTTATGGAAACGTTTGGCTTTTTGTTTCAGGTGCTGCGTGTGGGGCTGATGGGATGTAACAGCAGCAAAGAGAAGGTGGACATGGTGCTGGCTGCTCTGAAGGACGCCCTGGAGCACTGTCACAGGAGCAAAGTGTAAAAAGGCTTTGGTTTAGCTGTTGCCTTGCAAATGCTGTCTGATAGGGTCAGTGATAAACTCTAAAAGCTTCAGTATGTTTATTTTGGTTTGTTTGTTTAGGTCAAGAGGTTAAGTTCTCATTTACGTTTTCCAGTGAAAAAAAATCGAATCCCTATCGATTATTTGAAGATAGTTGAAGATATACGTTCTTCTATTTTATCTTTTATGCTACTTTCTAAAAATATTTAAATTATTTTTTTTATTTTGTTTAAAGTCACAGTGTCTGGTGTCAAACATGCACAAAAGTCTAAATTGTTGTTTATTTTCACAAAAAATATTATTGTCATTTTAAGGCAAATGACACTGTACATGAATTCTCTTATTTCCACAGTTTCTCTTGTACACTGAAGGACATCAATAAAGGAGTTTATCTCAAACTAACAAAGGTCCTCCTCTCACACATGCACGCGCGGTCCCCAGCACGTACACACCCCCACTCCACAACAATACCGACGCAGTCCGCGATGGCTTCATCGGGCTGCAGAGATCCCACAAACTCCCCATCGATAAATAAAACATTAATAAATCGTAAATCAAACAAATGAGCTACCAAACATTTGGAACGTTATCAATAAACATTCAGCTCACCTGTTCAACTAAGTTTAGTGGGTGTGCTACTCGTAAATTTACAGTTTAAATTTCCTAATTTTACTTTTTTTTGGTGGCCCTTAAACTCCGTTGCACTGAATAGTTTGAAACTGAAATTTTTTTTTCCCGCCGGTAGGAAAAAAAAAGTCCTCATTTCCGTTGTGCTGAGGGTAATGCCATTGCGTTTTTTTCTTTTGTATGTAGTGTGAGCCCTGTCGGCCACCGGAATCCATGATTTAATGTCTAAAATGCATTTTAAGAGTGTGTTGACCGACTCTTCGTCATCAGGAGACAAAGCGATGTACAGTTGAGTGTCATCAGCGTAGTTTTGAGCGAATTTACCAATTATTTCATTAAAAATTGTGCAATGTCATTTCCTGGAACCTTTCCCTCCTATCCTACTAGTTGAGGTATATCTGTTATGAACTTTAGAGGTATTTTTAAGCGGGAAAACCTACACATTTGGTGGCAAACTGATTACATTTCCCCAATATTGTAAAAATTAAAGATTATCTATCTATCGATCTATCTATCTATCTATCTTCCTTTCATTCAAATAACTTGAAGTTCATCTGTCACATTACGTCATGAACCTGTCATGTGAACAATGAGTTATATCGCTAGAGGAGACACGCCCGCTTGGGAAGCCTGGCCAACGGTGGCGGAGCGTGATGCCATCTTGGTGAGGTCAACGGCGCCCACATGACAATGCTTTCTATAGCCTTTAGTGGCATCTAAGTACCATTTATATAATTTATACATATTAATATTTCTATATATTTATACATATATAGAAATATATAATATGTATATAATTCATATATAAACATCATTTGTTGTTGTTAAATAAGAGAAACAGTCAGCCTTAAATACTCAAACTTTAATGAAAAATGCATAGTAGCAGGACTTTTTACAAGTAAAAAAAATTATTACAATTATTCCTCTTTGACATATAATTTAAATTTTTTAGAAAAGCCCAAAAGTCAATAGTAAGTCAATAATAATAATAAGCAATTACAATATTTAAATAAGTCAATAATAATAATGATATTGAATAAATAATAATAATACATCATTAGTAAGTCAAT
This sequence comes from Oryzias latipes, assembly GCF_053564925.1. Lineage (NCBI taxonomy): Eukaryota > Metazoa > Chordata > Actinopteri > Beloniformes > Adrianichthyidae > Oryzias > Oryzias latipes. Next base: position 6,439,154 of record NC_136240.1, read on the forward strand.
AATAATAAATGATAATAAATCAATAAGTCAATAATAATCGAAAGTAATAATAAATCAATAATAAGTCAACAATAAGTCCAAAGGTCAACAACACATTTAACCTTAAAAAAGCAATAGATTTACTGATTCATGTTAGTGATCAATTTTTGTAACACAGATGTTATGGTGTCGGGTTTCAAGCGAAGAGTTTGGGCCAGTCTTATCAAAATCTGTTTCCACAAAATGTTTTGAACATAGCCAGACTATTGCTAGTTGGTACCACAGTGATCCATCTGGGTTAGTTCTTTTTATTGCTAAGGCCCACTTTTTCCTTAAGTCTGAATCCATTGGAAACCTGCAAGAAAAGTTCAGTCACTGAGTCAGAAATGTATAAATCTATATTACTATATTAGCCTAGTCCTAGTATGCTGTATACAGGTTTGACTAAATAAAGTTTACATTTATGTCGACAACAAATTATACGTACATCATGCCTACATGTTGATAATAATAGCCCTGCAGCATCATGCATGAAAACATTTGTTCTATTAATGAAGCCCCTGCAACATTAAAAGGAAAGAATTAAAATACTTACCTGTGAAATATTATGCCTTTCTCCTTCGTGGACTCATTTCTCCGATTTTGTCACTTGAAACCTGCACAATGAACTGCCATTTTGCAAAAAATGTGTTTACATGCATGCACTGCAGCAGTGACTTGACCTCACCAAGATGGCGGTGCTCTCGTCCCATGAGGAATCATGTGATGTCTCCTCTAGTGATATAACTTATTGGTGTCCGAATTCCTACCCTAACCCCTAACTACTAAAACCCTATATAGTGCGGCATTATATAGTTCTCTATATAGTTCTCTGAATTTTCAAAGCAATTCGGACACCCATGCTCACTACTTTTCTCTTCCGGGTGTTTTCATATGGCGCTTGACACGGAAACAAAGTGGCGCATTACCGCCACCACCTGGTGTGGAGGCGAACTACTTCTATTAAACGCGGAGAATGACACCTATTTGTCAAAGTAAAAACATGATAAATATGAACATTTTTACAAAGACTATTTATGAATCTGCTGTGTTCTGATCATGGAAAACGTGGCTGATTTATAAATAATGAAATTACAAACACATTTATGTTGATTTAATGTATTTGTTCAGAAATAAACCCCTCAAGTCATTAGTCCATGGCAATATTTGGTTTCAACAGCCAAAATCAGAGAACCGAGTCCATGAACGAGGAAGGCATAATATTTCACATGTAAGTACTATAATTTTTTTCTTTTAATGTTGCAGGGGCTTCATTAATCATACACATGTTTTCATGCATGATGCTGCAGGGCTATTATTATAAACATGTAGGCATGATGTACGTATAATTTGTTGTCGACATAAATGTAAACTTTATTTATTTAAACCTGTGTACAGCATACTAGGACTAGGCTAATATAGTAATATAGATTTATACATTTCTGACTCAGTGACTGAACTTTTCTAACAGGTTTCCAATGGATTCAGACTTAAGGAAAAAGTGGGCCTTAGCAATAAAAAGAACTAACCCAGATGGATCACTGTGGTACCAACTAGCAATACAGTCTGGATATGTTCAGAACATTTGTGGAAACACATTTAGACAAGAGGCCAGACTGTTCGCTTGAAACCCGACACTATAACATCTGTGTTACACAAATTGATCACTCACATGAATCAGTATAAATCTATTGTTTTTCTTTGTTGTTGTTGTTTTTTTAGGGTAAATCTATTGTTCACTTTTGGACTTCTTTTGAATATTTATTATTATTATTATTATATTAATAGGGTTATTTTTTTTATTTTTTATTGACTTTTTATTTTTGTATCGTTATTATTTATTGTTTGTATTGACTTACTATTGATTTATTATTATTATTATTATTTACTTATTTTCTAAATAATTTAAATTACATGTAAAAGAGGTCTAAAACTCCTAATTGTTTACAAATGATTTTTGTAAAATTCTTTGTAATAATTTTTTTATTCATAAGAAGTCCCGCAACAATGTATTTTTATTTAAGTTTGAGCTTTTAAGGCTGACTTTTTCTCTTCTTTAACAACAACAAATGATGTATCTATATATATATTATATATATAAATATAATATATATAAATGTAAAAATATACATAGTGTATAAAAGCTACTTAGACACCTCTAAAAGCAATAGAAATCATTGTCATGTGGGCGTCGTCGACCTCACCAAAATGGCGTCGGCACGTTCACCAACGGACGTGTCTCCTCTAGTGATAAAACTCATTGTCGGACACAGCCCAAGTACTTCCGTTATGGATTACTTCCGGTAGGTTGGCGTTATTGGCGCGTAAACCTTTTTGGTGAAGCCATGGCGTGTCAAAGAGGAGCGCTGATCGTGCTGGAGGGCGTGGACAGAGCCGGGAAAACCACGCAATGCAAGATGCTGGTCCAGGCGCTGCAGAAGAGCGGGAGGCCCGCGGAGGCCATGCGGTTTCCCGGTGAGGCCGAAGAACTTTGCTAACGAACGTCTTCAGAAGGCTAACACAGCTGTTGTTGTGCCATAGCACCAGCTGCCAAGCAACCGATCCCTGACGCGAGTGCGCAAACAAGTTCCGACATGACTCGGTTCGCTGCGCTCTTATTTTGTCCTAAAAAGCTCAGAGTAAACAAATACAGTCTTTAGGCAGCAGCTGAGGCTTAATATGTGTGCCAAATATTTTCAGCGTTTTTGTTTATAAATCAAAAGTAATCGATTGCCAGACAAAAGTCTCTAGTGGCTCAAGTATACATGTTTGTGTAAAGGGAAGCCTTCAGTTTGTGCATCTTCTCATGAGGTATTTGTTTGGTTTCTATGCCAGGTGATCAGCCTCACTGCTTTCAGTTCAGTTTCACTCCTCAAACTTGGATTCACTGTCAGCTTTTTAGCCTTTAGCCATCTACTGCATCAGACGCTGCAACTATGGAAGCCATTCTGTAACATAATTAAAAATAAAAGTCAAAACCTTCGGCGATCGGGAGCTTTGGGTCGCGGAGATTGATTCGCACTGCCGCCGGTTTATAAAGCTTGTCGGAGGTGCGTCCGAAGGAGGACGTAGAAGGCGGACATGCTGCTATGTAGTCCTGAGAAGCTGTGTAAAATCATCAGGAGAGCACAACCATCACAAAACCCTCTCCTCTGCCGCTAACACAAAGCTCCACTGCTCCTAGTCTCTGTGTCTGTTAGCAGCAGGACACACGGAGAAGGCACTGACGTCATCGCCCCGCCTCCCCTCTGCTAATGCTTTTTGGGCGGATGTGAAAATGAAAATGCAATCCCCTCTTTGCATTTTCGTTTTAATTATGACACAGAATGAGCGGTTTTTAAGTAGAAATGAAAAAAACATTTTGAAGTATTGATTATTTATTTTTATTTTGAGTCATTTGATGCAGCTTTATTTTGAAAATGAAAAAGCATTTCTGTGAATCCATTTTAATTGTCACATTAGACATTTCTAAATGAATTTTGTTACACATTTACCAGAGAACTTGTTGAAAATAAAATGTCAAATACTATTTTCATTATCATTTTAATTAAGTGACAGAATAAGCAGAGTTGAGGAAGGAAATGAAAAAGCATTTAGGTGGATTGCCTTTTTATTTCAATTTTGAGTCAACAAATGCAGCTTCATTTTGAAAATTAAAAAGCATTTCTGGTTTTGACTTTTTAATTATGCTAGAGAATCGCTTCCATATGCAGCCATCACCATGTTTTGATCGAAAAGATTAAAGTACCGTATTTTTCAGAGTATAAGTCACTTCTTCTAGGGGGTTTTAGTTTTGCTAGGGGTAAATCTTAATGTGTTTTTTAAAAAAAAGCAACAAACACCAGAGGGCGCTGTAGGTTTGAATCAGTATTTTCTAATGAGAGCATCAAAGAAGAAGAAGCGCAGCTCAGTCTTACACCGGGTTTGAGTCAATTGTTTAAAAGTGACGTAGAGGATGAATAATTCATGAATGTAGTGATTGGAAGTGATATAAGAAGTTTACTTTACTTGTTAGCATGTTCTCTGTGCTGTGGTTATATTCACATTTGTTTAAAAGTTGCACTTATAGACTGGATTCCTCATCTGATGAGCAACAACGTGGTACAGTAGTGAAGCGTGCGAATATTTAGCCCACTATAATGGAAGTCTTTCGGTTCCAACAAATAAAATAAAAAAAGTTTGAATTTTTTTTAACCCTTGATTTTCAAACAGCAAAACATTTTATGCCCTGAAAAATTATTTTCTATGTAAAATATTTCCGTTTTTTTAATGTCAAGACTCCGCATTTCGATGGCCCAGAAATCTGATGTGAAAAGCTATTATTTCGCCAGAATAACTAGTCAGTCTAAGAACACGTCGATATCCAGCCAATCAAATCACGACACCATCATGACGTCAGCGTTTGCTGCCTTTTGTTGGGGCCCAACATGGCAGCAAACCTGTTGGACGACGGCTGCGAGGCGATGCCAGAAGCCGTGTGGCGACAGAGGAAACACATTCTGGCAGGAGCAACATATCTTGGCACAACACCAGATTGACTGCACAGTTTCACCGTGATTGACATCCTCGCACAAAACACATAGGATGAAAATGTAAGTTGTTGGTGTTATTTCTTCTGTTGTCCTGTTGACACATGATATATGGAGATCCCCCGCGTTTTCCCGTTTCACTATTCGTGGTTTCACGTATTCGCAGATTTTATTTTATTTCCAGTCACCGACAAAAGCTCAGACGACTCAAGACCCCAAAGGCGGTGCTGCGGGGGAGGAGGGGGGCGGAGAAGAAGAGCAAGCCCGTCTGTCGGCTGCTTAAGAATATTTCACAGCTCTTTCCACCAATTCCTGAATCGCTAGTGTCAGGGTTCTGACTTTTTCCTTAATAAAGAGAAGAACCACACAGGAGATGAGAACTTTTGCTAGACTTCTGCAGAAGGAGAATCGGTCTGTGACAGCGCGAACTGTCACAGAGGAGTTCCGCCTTCCAAGTGGATCCAGTCTGGTTTTATTGGTGGCCAGGGTTGATAACATAAAAGTAGGTCATTCAGTCAAGCAGTACAGGAACATCATATTCCTGTATAATCAGAACTTTTCAGGTCATTGTTTTCTTACTGAAAGATTGAACTTAGACGATAATATTATGGAGATTATAGCGTGTAAGCAAATGATAATTACATAACCCTAACAGCTAGAATGAAAAAGTTTGTGTTCCCGCGTGGAGAAACGGCATCAGCTGACTCAGAAGCTGCCGGAAAATATCCCGATACACCGGGGAAGATAACGGCAGAGAATAATCATCATTTGGATGAAACTGACCTCTTCTGGAAGAAGCAACGCTCAAAGCACGCTGCTGCCGGACCGGCGCACTGTGCCCGCCGCTCAAAAGGCCCTGCAGGACCTCTTGTAGTTTAACTAATGTAGGAAGAAGCGTGTAATGTTCTGATGTGTTGATGCAGACCGGACCACGACCATCGGCCAGCTGATCAGCGCCTACCTGGAGAAGAAGAGTGAGCTGGAGGACCACACGGTGCACCTGCTGTTCTCTGCCAACCGCTGGGAGCTCGTGTAAGACTTTTGTTTATGCCGTTGATCAGTGCAGGGCTCTGCAACTTCCAACACTTAAAGAGACACTTGGTCCAGTTTCTCACTGACCAAAACCCAGCTAGAGCCACAAAGTCCCACTTCCCTGTTTAGAAATAAACATTTTATTTATATTTTTGTGGCCATTAAGCCATTCATTTCTAAAAATCTAGCTCAAAAATATTCACAGTAATTGAATATAAAAGGCATAATTTTTTTATTTTATTTTAATTTTTTTTGGACATCAGTACATTTGAGTTCCTTTCAAAATAAAACGTCCTGTGCTGATTGAGATCCAAGATTTTAAACGTATTCTAATAATTAGCCACTCTGACAGCAGATCAAACCTTTTGGACAGTTATCCTAACTGTGTGCATTTTGGAGGAAAGGTAAAGCTCTCCCTGTCTCCTGATTTAGTGGAACGTCAGCAGTAGTACAAAAAAAGGGAATTTTTCCTCATGTAAGATCACCTCAGTTCAAAAATCTAAAAATAAATGACAGAACTTGCACTGAAGAAATTGTGCAAAGCAGTGAGACTGTGAGAGAAGAAGCGTGTTATAGCCAGGGAAGAAATGGTCTCTGGAACAAACCAGGGTCAACATCCAGGTTAAGGATTACTGCTCCTCTCATGCTCCTTTGTGGGGCCACCATGGATTAAACATTCATCTTCTAATCTGTTTGTTCCCTTTTGGGGTCACGGTTCCAAAACTTCTCCCATTTCTTTCATTTGGAATGCTCCAAATTTTTTTGGCAACCATGTGAGTCAACATTGCAGCAAAAGCCACATTTGGTGGGAGCGAGTTAAATTCAGGCCGAATAGTGGCGTGTGATGCAATGACCTCATCAGTTCGGTTAATCAACGAAGATCTTTAAAACGTCAGCAGCGTGGAGGTATTCTAGTGCTTAAAAGCAACTAAAGAACGGCAGTTTGCAGCGAATGTGTACTGAAAACACGGCTACAACTTATTCTAGGATATTTACGGTAAGCAAGATTTAAAACGGAAAAACTCGACATCTGCTTTTGGTAACTAGTCAGTATTTGGCCTAGCATTTTCATTTTATTCAGATTTGGCCACACATTTTTATGTTGGTGCGTCCCTGTTTGTAATCCATCTTTACTTAGTGTTCATGTATCTAAACTTCTTCCTTATAACCCTCGTGCTATCTTAGATGACCCCACCCTTACATTGACGTGTTAAAAGCCCTATTTAAGCCTTATAATGAAGGCAACACATTCAATGTGTATCTATATTAGCCTGCTATCAAAATGACTAAGTTGCTTCAAACACATAATGAGCATTTTTAACGATTAAATGTTTATTTGCCCTGCAATGCAGTCTGCGGAGAACGACGCGCCACATAACTTCTCTGTTGTGCAAGTTTAACTTCATTACTATATTGCCACGAATCAGCCAGAGCGTCATTATTGTGGGGAAAATAAAGTCAATCTGCTAGCGTACTGGTTTTATTGGAGAGCCGTCCGTGTCCGTACACCGTACGGCCTGGGATGGTTTCAAGTAGTAATGAATAGGAAGCTCAATGAAATTCCTTTTCAGGATTATGCTTGCCTATTCAAGCACACACAACCAGCCAAAACAGCATGCAAGTGACTTCAATTCACAACACTCTCACTCAAGGTTTTACCCCAAATCTCCCCACTTCCCATGAGCCTTAGGGGCTGAAGGCGGGGCTAACCCCCAGGTCGCTACAATATCAATGAATTATGTTTCATTGCTTTGATAAAATTAAAGAAATGTAATAAAGAAATTCAATTTTTGATGTCATTTTTTTATTTTGAGGATTCGGACAATATAATTCTCCCCTGGAATATCTGAAGTTTAATTTGTAAATTTGTGTTTTGTATTGTACTTTCGTTTTGAACAATAAAGTTAAAAAAAAGTAATATTGTAGTGGCGGTCATGTGCATTTTAGGCCTGTTATCAGCAGGGGATTGTGGGATGCGGTCTCTTGATCTAATTAGGGCTCAGCATGAGCCTTTCTGTTTGCCCACGTTTCTTTTCAGTTGCAGTTTTGTTGTTCCACCTTAGTTCCTTCTTCCTCTTATGTATTTTCTTTATGTTGTACCATAAGTGTGGGAGGGGGTGTGGTTGATGACTCCTGTGCAATGTTCAAGTTGCTGCGTGTTTTAAGGAAAGGGGCTTGTAATTCCAGAAAGGAGACTATGCTATCAGCTAAGCTTCCTGCCTGCTCCTCTCTGAAACTGCTTGGAGACGTACCTTGTATGGGACACAGGCATTTCCCCAGCACAGCCAATTACCGTAATTGACAGCTCAGTTTCCAGACAGCTTGGCTCCCGTTTTTCCCTCTGCAAGTGACGTACCTGCTTGGCATTCTTACAGTATTGGAAAACGTTAAGAATGTTTGTATATTGTTTTTTCTTCTACAGAAACCATATGAAAACAAAAAATATATTTCTCTCCCCCATCTTTTTACATTTTCAAACATTTTTGAAAATGCTCCAGGGAGCCACTAGGGCAGCGCTAAAGAGCCGCATGCGGCTCCTGAGCCGCGGGTTGCCGACCCCCGGTCTAGTGGGTCTAGATGACCCAACTCCCAATGTTAAAGTGCCTAGGATAGCACAAGGGTTACTTGCTGTTCTTTTCCCTCTCAACACCACTCTCTTCTCTCCTTTAGAAGGCGGGTTTGTCTTGTAGAAGCTGTGAACAAAGGGTGTGAATTGTACTGGAATTTGCGAGTCATTGCATTCTAGCTTAATGTCACAGTAGATTATTTAGGGGGTTTTATCTTGGCACAGGAGAAGCCTTTCATGATGGCATAAGTCATTGACATGCGCTGTATTACCAAAAGTATTGGCTCACCGGTCCAAATGATCAGAATCAGGTGTCCTAATCTCTTGGCCTGAACAGAGTTCTAGAAAATAAAGCCTTCAGGTATGCAGACTGTTTTTAAAAACATTTGTGAAAGAATGTTCCGCTCGGTGAATTCCAGCGTGGAACTGTCATAGGACGCCACCTGTGCATCAAATCCAGAAGTGAAATTTATCTCCCTTATATCTTCCACAGTCAACTGTCAGCTCTATCAAAACAAAACGGAGGAGTTTGGGAACCACTGGACTCTAGAGCAGTGGAGACGCCTTCTCTGGAGTGATGAATCACGCTTTTCCATCTGGCAATCTGATGGACCAGTCTGGGCTTGGAGGTTGCCAGGACAATGGTACATCTGGGACTGCTTGTGCTGAGTGTGAAATTTGGTGGTGGAGGAATTATGGTGTGGGGTTGTTCTTCAGGACTTGGACTTGGTCCATTAGTTCTAGTGAAAGGAACTCTGGATGCTTTAGGATACTAGAACATTTTGGACAATTCCATGCTCCCAACCTGGAGCGCCCCCTTCCTCTTCCAGCATGACTGTACATCAGAGCACAAAGCAAGGTCCATGAAGACATGGAGGACAGAGTCTGGTGTGGATGAACTGGACTGGTCTGCACAGAGTCCTGACCTGAAGCCCATAGAACACCTTTGGGATGAATTAGAGCAGAGACTGAGATCCAGGCCTTCTCCACCAACATCAGTGTGTGACCTCATCAATGCTGTTTGGAAGAATGGTCACAAATTCCTAGAAACACTCCTCAACCTTGTGGACAGACTTCCTAGAAGAGTTGAAGCTGTAATAGCTGCAAAAGGTGGACCCACATCATGTTGAACTCTATGGGTTAGGAATGGGATGGACTCGTATGTGAGACAATACTTTAGGTATTATACCATGGTCCGAGTAACGACCTGGCTAGCCGGCTTAGCTTCCACTGTGCGGAGCCGCGCTTCTAACTGCTCCAGCCTGGCCTCCAAGTCTAACACAAGACTACACTTAACACACCTACCCCTATCTTCACTAAAGGAGGCAGGATCATCACTAAACATATGGCACATGGGGCAGGAGAGAGGAGGAGAGGCGGAAGGAGTGGTGGTGGCCATACTAGGTTCTAAGCTAAGGCTAGCGGTGTTTAAGTAAAGAGAAGTGGTTTATTTAGCAAAATGAGAAAAGTGAACAGAAAGCGGTTTAACAGTGGTGAATTAGCTAATAAAAGGTACTAGATGTGAATATTAACCCAGATAACCCTTAGAGTAAGCAATAGTAGTAAGGCTAATGCCAAACAAGAGGACAGCAGTCACACAACTAGCACTGGGAATAGCTCACCCGGAATAACTGCACGGTGAAAAAATAAGTTCCGGTCACCTAGCGTAACCCTTGTGCTATCCTAGGCATTTTAACATTGGGAGTTGGGTCATCTAGACCCACTAGACGGTGTGCTGAAACTTTTTTCTTCAATGATTTTGGTGTCCATGGATTCCATGAAATCTTTCCACTTTTATCCACCTTTGTCATGGTAGGGAGAACACGTCAATGTAAGGGTGGGGTCATCTAAGATAGCACAAGGGTTAAATGTTTCATATCACTGCGCCGGCTTCTTTAAAACAACTTCATCATTTGGACAAAAACAAGCGGAAAGAGGAGAACTTTCTCTCTGAACTGATGCTTTATTTAATCCATCAGAAAGCTCAGCATAAATATATCGCCGAATCTTGACTGCAGCGGTGGTGCGGCGCGACGCAGACTATTTGTTACCTGATGCGGCTAGTTCGCTTTTTGTGAGAAAAGCGACCCAAATGGGAAAAAAAAAAAACATTAAGGACTAAAAACCGGTTACTATGTATTTCTTTTGTAAGTGACCATGGTATAAGCGGGTTTATGGCCTTCGAAGTGTGCGTTATTAATTTTTAACGCACTTCCGTTATAAGTAATAACGCACACTTTGTCTGCCATTAACCCTCACATTTAGTGCATTTCAGACACAGACATGAAATCTTCACAATTTCCCACCATTTTCTGCAGGTAAACTGTTTTTACTTTGGACGGATAAAGGCGGCCCCCCCTTGTCTACATGGGCTGTGTCATAAACATGCATGGCTTCCTGAACTGTTTAGGAAATTATTCTTTTTAAAATTTTCAACTCGTTTAGTAAGAATGCAAATAAACTCTTAACCCTTGTTCTATCCTAGGCACTTTAATGTTGGGAGTTGGGTCATCTAGACCCACTATACAGTGCTCTGAACCTTTTTTCTTCAATGATTTGTGATCTTCACTGGTGTCCATGGATTACATGAAATCTTTCCACCTTTATCCACCTTTGTCATGGTAGGGAGAACACGTCAATGTAAGGGTGGGGTCATCTAAGATAGCACAAGGGTTAAATGTTTCATATCACTGCGCCGGCTTCTTTAAAACAACTTCATCATTTGGACAAAAACAAGCGGAAAGAGGAGAACTTTCTCTCTGAACTGATGCTTTATTTAATCCATCAGAAAGCTCAGCATAAATATATCGCCGAATCTTGACTGCAGCGGTGGTGCGGCGCGACGCAGACTATTTGTTACCTGATGCGGCTAGTTCGCTTTTTGTGAGAAAAGCGACCCAAATGGGAAAAAAAAAAAACATTAAGGACTAAAAACCGGTTACTATGTATTTCTTTTGTAAGTGACCATGGTATAAGCGGGTTTATGGCCTTCGAAGTGTGCGTTATTAATTTTTAACGCACTTCCGTTATAAGTAATAACGCACACTTTGTCTGCCATTAACCCTCACATTTAGTGCATTTCAGACACAGACATGAAATCTTCACAATTTCCCACCATTTTCTGCAGGTAAACTGTTTTTACTTTGGACGGATAAAGGCGGCCCCCCCTTGTCTACATGGGCTGTGTCATAAACATGCATGGCTTCCTGAACTGTTTAGGAAATTATTCTTTTTAAAATTTTCAACTCGTTTAGTAAGAATGCAAATAAACTCTTAACCCTTGTTCTATCCTAGGCACTTTAATGTTGGGAGTTGGGTCATCTAGACCCACTATACAGTGCTCTGAACCTTTTTTCTTCAATGATTTGTGATCTTCACTGGTGTCCATGGATTACATGAAATCTTTCCACCTTTATCCACCTTTGTCATGGTAGGGAGAACACGTCAATGTAAGGGTGGGGTCATCTAAGATAGCACAAGGGTTAAATGTTTCATATCACTGCGCCGGCTTCTTTAAAACAACTTCATCATTTGGACAAAAACAAGCGGAAAGAGGAGAACTTTCTCTCTGAACTGATGCTTTATTTAATCCATCAGAAAGCTCAGCATAAATATATCGCCGAATCTTGACTGCAGCGGTGGTGCGGCGCGACGCAGACTATTTGTTACCTGATGCGGCTAGTTCGCTTTTTGTGAGAAAAGCGACCCAAATGGGAAAAAAAAAAAACATTAAGGACTAAAAACCGGTTACTATGTATTTCTTTTGTAAGTGACCATGGTATAAGCGGGTTTATGGCCTTCGAAGTGTGCGTTATTAATTTTTAACGCACTTCCGTTATAAGTAATAACGCACACTTTGTCTGCCATTAACCCTCACATTTAGTGCATTTCAGACACAGACATGAAATCTTCACAATTTCCCACCATTTTCTGCAGGTAAACTGTTTTTACTTTGGACGGATAAAGGCGGCCCCCCCTTGTCTACATGGGCTGTGTCATAAACATGCATGGCTTCCTGAACTGTTTAGGAAATTATTCTTTTTAAAATTTTCAACTCGTTTAGTAAGAATGCAAATAAACTCTTAACCCTTGTTCTATCCTAGGCACTTTAATGTTGGGAGTTGGGTCATCTAGACCCACTATACAGTGCTCTGAACCTTTTTTCTTCAATGATTTGTGATCTTCACTGGTGTCCATGGATAACATGAAATCTATCCACCTTTATCCACCTTTGTCATGGTAGGGAGAACACCTCAATGTAAGGGTGGGGTTTCTAAGATAGCACAAGGGTTAAATGGCTAAAACTTCTTTGATGAGCCAAGGACGTTAAACTGATTTGATGCAGGAAGGTTTTACTTGGAAAAATATAACCCCCAGAAAAAATGGACTCGTTTAGGATAAAAACGTTGAGTTTAGTTACTCAGGCGTGTTTTATTACATGTTTTTAGATCTTCCAGGAGCAGACAATGATTTCCTCCAGACAACCCTTGGTTGGTTTGTTTTAAACTAAAGCTCACATGAGAAAAGGTTGAAAAACAGAGTTTTTGGCAGGCTTTCTCTTAACTGCACCTTTAAGAGTCCGCCGTTCTTCCCTGCAGACCAACCATGAAGAAGAAGCTGGAGCAGGGCATCACTCTGGTCGTGGACCGCTACGCGTTCTCCGGGGCGGCCTTCACCAGCGCCAAGCCTGTAAGCCGGCTCCTTTTTGTGGAACTCGTTCGTGTATTCGGAGGGGGGGGTTGATGGTCATTTCCTCCTCTGCAGGGCTTCTCTCTGGAATGGTGCATGAAACCCGACGTGGGACTGCCGAAACCCGACCTGGTGATGTTCCTGCAGCTGAGCCCGGCCGAGGCGGCCCTCAGAGGTCAGTTTGGGGTCGAGAGGTATGAAACCAGAGTGTTCCAGAACGCGGTTCAGCAGAAATTTGAGCTGCTGATGAAAGATTCGTCGGTGAACTGGCAGGTACAGGACGGTTTGGGGTGCAGAGTTTCACCATTTATAGTGTCATTTAAGGCAAGAAGAAAGAACTAACAATGCAGTTTGTCTGTTTCAGGTGATCGATGCTTCGAAGAGCGTTGAGGAAGTTCACAGAGACATCACAGTCCACAGCCTCAATGCCATCAACAAAGCAGAGGACATTCCACTCGGACAGTTATGGACGTGAGGAGAATCGGATGTTCGGGCTCTAACACATTAAGTCAAACATCAGATTGTAATCCCCTTAGGGTTTTCTTTGTTATTTTGGTAAATAAACTTGTGATTTGGTTCGATAAAAGCCACAGTTCTTGGTAGAATCTGGGTAAGCCGTGATGTGCTGCTTCTGCGCGGCATCAGTCAGGGTGGGGTCCACTGGCGGAGTTAGGGGAAGGCACCGTTTCACATTAGAACGAACATGGACAGAGTGGAAATGCGCGTGAGGATGTGCAGAAAAGCCTCCTCCTGAGCTCCTGCCACAGCTCCCAGCGGGCGGCGCTGATGTCCGAAACAGAGAGGAGTTCAGAGGAGCCGAACGCTGTGGAGCACACACCGACCCCCCCCCCACTGCAGCTGGACTGCCCCAAGAGGTCTCCAACAAGCCATTATCTCTTCAAAAAGAGTCCAAGTCCTGTTCATTGCACTCCTTCACAGGGACAAGATCTCAAACTCCTCATCCTCCGAGTCAAAAAAACGCTCCAACCTGTCCGAGTCTGAGAAATCTGTGGAGTTCAAAGAAATGAGAGGTCGTTTCCCCGCTAACGGTTATTTTTACTCTGATTACAGAGGTCTGCTTACCAGGAGTAAGGTTAAGGGCATCCACGCTGACCATGTGAGTGGGCTGGCTGTCCACCAGCTCAAACATTGGCAGACCTCCTCTCTTGCAGGACAGCTGGAACAGAGGCAGAGCATCAAATGCCTACCAAGCAAAGCTGCAGAGGAAGTCAGCGTTTTGAAACCTACCCCTCTAATGCGCATACACCAGTCATCAAACTCATCCTCTGTTCTGCAGAAGAAGCCCTGGCAGACAGACGATGCAGTCTCTGTAAGGTCGCGTCTGCGCCGATGAAAGGAAGGAGAGTCGGCTGTGCGTTCTTACCGCTGCGATGGACGGGTCCAGCTCGCAGATGTGCATGCGACAGGGCGGGTGCTGGCAGTGGTACGTCTCATCGGGGACCTGACCGTCTTCGCTGGGCTCCACGGCCGGCTGCGTGGTGTGAGGGTCCAGATAAATGAGTTCCTCTCCTGCAGACGAGGACGTTCTTTAATCAGGAGGCTCTCCTCAGAAACCAAACCAAAGCGGGTGTGAGGTCAGACATACCGACATAACCGATGAAGTAATGGGCACTGTTGGGCTTTCCTCCAATGACACCAAGGGACTGAGGCAGCATGAAGCATTGCTACAGAAAAAACAGGGGGGTTCATCTCAGCCAGTGATGGCAAGTTTCAGACTGCTCTGCATCTCTGAAAGCAGTCTCACATCTTCCATCAAAACTCCTCCGCATTAAAGAGCCACTCCGATCATCTTTTGATCGACTTTCAGAGAGTTCCCAGTGCTCGTGTCATTTTTAGCCAAAACCGCTGTCTTTTTCTATGACGGCAGCAAGAGTTCATTAGAAATTCACCTCTGAGTTGTGGCTGGGACTGTTGGTGTGGAGTAAGCCTGCCCCTAATTCCCGTCATCCCTTTGTTTACACATTCTCCTACTGTCTTACAGCCACTTTACCCTCTCAACCCTAAACCCAACATTACCGGTTCAACAAAGATGACGACTAACGTTGGAGCTGTCCAGCCGTACAGTTTAGGTCCAGATTCCAGCTCAGACAGGGAAAACAAAGACGTTCATGGATCAGAATGGATTGGAGCGGGGAGACTCTGGCCTGCTCATTGTAGTTTGTACACAACGACTGAGCTTCAAACTGCATTTTTTTGTCTGCTCCCGATTCACCATGGCTTGAATAAAACTCTGACGTCCTCCATCATCAGAAAAATGCCACAAGAACACGTTAAAAAACACAATTTTCCTCAGAGTTGGTCTTTAACATCATTCCGGCTGGGAAAAACATAATTTACTGTGAAGTTGCTCGCCTTGAGGGTGTCGATGTACGCTTCGTTTATGTCGCTCAGGCCCAGCCTGAGCGGGATGAGCAGAACCAGAGGCTTCCAGAGCGCCGTCTCCTCCTCCACCAGCGCACACGCTCCCTCCAGGCAGCCGTTGAGCTCCCCCGCCTCCTCCCGATCCCCGATGTCCAGCCACGGCATGCAAAGGCGCTCTGGCAGGAGGAGTGACAGCAGACATGCTACGTTCAGAGACCGGCTTCCCAGACAATAGGGAAAGTTATGCTGTCATGTTTGTTTGATGACAAAATAATTGACTAAAGGGTGCACTCCACCCAACAAGTTTAAGTAAAGAAAGCTTTTCCCACCTTGAATTAGTCATGAAAGCAGACAAACCATGCAGAACTTTAAATTAAATTGATCAAAAGGACATAATTCCAGAGATGTGGTCGCCTGAAGTCAACAGCGATGGTCTTTCAATCAAATGATAACATATTTATAAAGCTGATAGATCAAAACATTGATCCACAAAGAAATGACCGAAGAAACTTTGAGATCACGGGAGAACCATTCTCAGATTGTATTGGTTTTCCTGTGGCGTTAAGAAGGTGAGCAATGTTTAGTCCCTCTCTGACAAATTTTCTTAAACGAAAAAGATTGCCGTGGTGTTTTAACTCAATCTACTCCGTTAGTCAGGGTCACAGGGCTGCTGGAGCCTATCCCAGCCATTCTTAGGCGAAGGCAGGGGACACCCTGGACAGGTCGCCAGTCTGTTGCAGGATGTTTTAATCATAAACCTAAATGTCTTAACCCTTGTGCTATCCTAGGTACTTTAACATTGGGAGTTGGGTCATCTAGACCAGTGTTTTTCAACCAGTGTGCCGCGGCACACTAGTGTGCCGTGAGAGATGGTCAAGTGTGCCTTGGGAAATTGCCCTCATTAACTGATCTAAAAGCAATTACCATCTCCATGATTTCAGCTCTCTGTTCATCCAAACAGGCCCTGATAAAACACTGAGGAGTTAGGAATATAAAAGATCATAAAATACTTTTTCTTTGCGTTTATTTTATTTTAATAAAGACATTTTGATAAGAATGACGATACAGTACCGAGATTCAGCTGCACCTTCGGCTGTATTTTGGAAACGTCCCGTCCCTTTAACTGTCTCCACCAATCATTCTTGAAGGCTTAATCACGTCATCAGTCTGACCAATCAGAAGTGGTTAAAGTCTTCACTTCCTTGTCCCGATTTAGTTCGTAAAGTCGCTCAGTTCTAACAAAAATACCAGCTAAAGCTCGTCTTTTGCGCTGTAGCTTTCCACAGAATCCGGTATCAGACCGTGTAACAAGTGAACAAAACAATGAAGCTCCGAAAACCGACCTCCGGCCGTTTTATGTACTACATCTCCCATGATGCATTGGGTTGTGAGAGTGACAGCGCATACGGAGATCTGTTGTTAAACGTCTTGAAACCAACGAACACACATCAAACTGTTTTTAAGTCTTCTAACTTATCTTTTATTGCATCTTTTAGAAAAAAAACAGCTGCAGTTTCCAGCTTTTTCTGCAACAATTATCTCAAAAATGCACGTGAGATTGTGGAGGGGCTGTAGATCAATACAGACTATGAGTTTATCCTTCTTTTTTTAAATTTTTGGATGCTGGTGTGCCGCGGGATTTTTTTAAGGTTAAAGTGTGCCGTGGCTCAGAAAAGGTTGAAAAACACTGATCTAGACCAACTAGACAGTGTTCTGAACCTTTTTTCTTCAATGATTTGTGATCTTCACTGGTGTCCATGGATTACATGAAATCTTTCCACCTTTATCCACCTTTGTCATGGAAGGGAGAACATGTCAATGTAAGGGTGGGGGGGGGGGGTCATCTAAGATAGCATAAGGGTTATAGCAACATTTCATGTTTATCTGAAGCATCAGTTTCCAAAATCTCTACATGGGCGTGGCCGGTGGTGGTGAGCTGCGTAGCTCCGCCCTCGATCCCCTTTCTGCATCTTCCAAGAGTGAAGAGCTTGACACGAGGGGGGGGGCATAAACGACACCGACTGACAGAAACGCTGAAAATGGTTACATTCACTTGCACAGCAAACAAAATGAAATGCCAGAAAGAAAGTGGCCGTTCACACGTCATTTTCTAAATGTTTGCCGCCAGTGCTGAACTTTTTTCTTGGCCGCACGGACCCAGAGGAAGCGTTAAGTTTAGAATTACGGGTTACGGCGAAGCTGCGTTCTCACCGAACGCGATCCGCGGCAGAAGCGGCCAGTTTCAATGTGAAGTCGAAGATACAAACGCCATCTGAGGTTCTGGGGCGCGATTTGAGTGGCTGGTGCTGTGCGAAGGTCTGGCAGCAGCACGATTTTAGCAGCGGGCCGTGATTCGCTACCCCTTCTGGACCAAATCAGCCAGCAGTAGCCGGGACGGGAACACCCTGGACAGTCTGTCGCAGGGCCCATGGAGCTGGAACGGTCCCGATCACCATGCAGACTCCCGGGAGGCGAGCTGGCGGTCAGACTGAGAGCCACTGTGGGATGGGGAGCCAGCCTGCTCAGGCCTCCAGAACTTTTCATGAAGGCAATAATAAAAAAAAAAAGGTCCCCTGATTTTATTCTTGTTTTTATTTTAACCCCCTCTGGTTGATGCGGTTAAGCAAGCCTTCAAACTTTGGGACTTTAAGTTTTATTTTAAATATGTGCAGCCAACAACAAAATCCAGCCTCAGACGAACTTCAAATGCGTGCAGGACATGCAGCCATGTGCCATCTCCTCCTCTCCTCTCCTGCATCTGAGCTGATGAGCACACAACAAGCAGCTACTGTGACATCACAACAGCTCTTAATTCAAACGGAGCGTTTTTGCAACAGTTTGATTGACAGCGATTTAAAAGGAGAAATACTCAGCAATGCAAAAAATGAAATGGTATTTTACTACATTTGTTCTCTTGTATAAGAAAAATGCCACAAGTTGTTGCTGAAAACTCACAAAACAGGGTTTTCATCTGAGGGGACTTTAAGCAGCACTCACTGATCTCCTCGATGATGACGGTGTTGTCCATCGCCACGTGAACCGCTAGCCTGCTCCATGTGTCAAACACGGCCAGCTTCCTGAAAAAGAACAAAGGGATCGGTTCTCCGTTTCCATTATCTGTTGCTGGGAGGTTTGCAGAAGCTCCAAAATAACAAATCCAGAAAATGTTCAGTTTAGTGAAACTGTCCCACTAGATTTTGCAGATGTTTTCTGCAGCCGCGTGTGAAGAGAAGAGCTTTAGTGAACCAAAAACGTCACAGTTTGAATGTGAAAAAGGCTGTGAAATCCTTGACAGACATGCTGCCTTCACACAGTTCTACCCTCTTAAAGGCTAAAAACCTGACATTAGCTCCTCCCACACACAACAGGAACACCTACTGGTGGTTTATGACCACATTTTTGAAAAACCATTGAGCATTGATGTACGTCATTGAGCATTGACGTACGGCGACTTGTTTTTTCCTTCTTTCTCATGCATTTTTTGGCTCCTGCGACGTCTACTCTGGAAAATACGGAACATTTGTTTTTTGCTAACTTTGCTAGCCTGGGGGCCTCAATGTAGCAGTCGGCGCAGCCGCTTTACAGAAACAGTGGACGTATTTTTGACACGTGACCCACTTGACGTGTCAATGTGAGTCGCATCTGATGGAGAGAATCTTGGCGTTTTCCAAAATCAAACTTCCTCCAGAATCCGATTGAAAATAAAACAACACAAATACAGGTTGTGGGGTTTTATTTTCAATCGGGTACCAACTGGCCAAAAAGATCAGATCATCTGAAGACAGAGCTGCTGCTCCCAGCTGTCAATCATGCACATCTGGAAGTGTCCACTTACTTCAGGACCTGGGCGACTGTGTTTGGTCCGTACCACTGTCCTATAGGCTTTCCTTCTCCCACTCCCATTTGGGCTGCATCAAACAGGAACATAAAAACGCATAGATAAATGTATTTTTTCTTTAAACCGCCTGAGGGAACTTGCGATTTGATGAGACGGCCTCTCACCAATTTGATGGATGGAGTAGTAGCTATCTTTTTTGTCAATGAAGGCGTTCAGAATGCTGACGTACTCCTCTCTTTGTCTCCGGCCTCTCGCCCACCTCCAGTCTGAAAGGACAGATCATGAGTGGAAAAACAGATAGTGTGTGTGTGTGTGTGGGGGGGGGGGGGGGGTGTCTCACCTCTGCCCAAGTGTCTGCACATGAGCGCCTCTGCCAGGATCATCTGTCCGCACCGTAACATGCACCCCCATCCTGTGTCTGACGTGGGTCCGGTCCCCCCTGAGACACATTCAGGCGTACAGGGGTCGATTCCTTGTGAGGCTAAAACTGAACGTACTTAAAAAACAAAAACACACGGAGCTGCTGACTCACCAATGGGTGGGAAGTTTTTCCTGTATGTGAACCAGAGGCGTGACGCGACGTCTGACAGGAGCTGCTCTCTCTCTGCGTCGGGAGCAGAAATCAGCATCAGACTAAAAGCGGCGGCGTCTGACTGGATCAAAGGGACTCGGAGTTTCACCTGTAAGCGCACTGTATTCTTTCCCCAGGATCCACACGGGCTCCGGGGTGTCAGGAAAATCTTCAAACTCTCCAAAACGAAGTGTGTCATACGTCAAGGTAGCTGCAGGGGCAGACAGAGCTGCAGGTTAAGAGGAGCTTCACCGCTAACGTGGTTCAGAAAAGGGAGGCCGTCGGTCGGGAGGGAGGGGCTTGAGGTTCCATCAGCTGCCAGAGCAGAATCTGGGAGGAGTCTTTTCAATGCAGCAATCTAAAGTCCACTCCGTTCATCTTTTAATCTATTTTTAAAGTGTTTTTTTCATTGTGATTACGTCGTTTTTAGACTAAATCAGAAAACCTGTGTTGTTTTCTAGGAACGTTTCTACAGAGCGGCAGGAGTTCATTAGAAATCCAACTCTTGAGTTGGGGGCGTGACCGCTGGTGCGGAGCAACCCCGTCCCCTCTTCACCCCCCCAATGCTGAGAGCTCGAGCTTGTGACCCTCTCAGAGTATTTTCTACGTCACAACTACAGTATTTTTCAAACAGCATTTTTTCGTCTGCTCCTGATTCCCAACGATCAGAACAAACAAACAACAGAACTTGTTGCAAAATGGCAGCTTTTCTGTGGGTTAGAAACATTTTATGGGGAAACAAACAGGTCTGAGTAATTTTTAGAATCTTCCAGGGTAAACTTTTGGATTTCCTTGGCAACAGAGCTTTTTTGTGAACCACGCTCACAGTCCTAATAAGTTCATCTTGTATGTCATATCGTTTTGTTCCGCCTATGCCAGTTACTTTTTAAAAATAATGTGGAAAAACAGAGAAACACTTCTGCGATCTCTCCATGCTAATGCGGTTCAAAACTACAAACTTTAAATCCAACATTTCTGTCAAATAGCCTCTCAATGATGCTCGTGAAGGCAGTAGATTGAAATCCCTCAGAGTTCAAAGGGCTACCCAGAAAGGCTCCGCCTTTTACTCCTTGTGGGTGCCGCCCATTTCATGAGCCGGCCTCTGCAGCGTGTCTGCCCTTCGTCCACCACAATAAACATCATTTGAAGTTTTCCAAATATTTTTGCAGGGAATCGATGCCTAAATGAAAATGGTTAGCCGACGGCTGCTAGCTCTGCTAGAAAGAGTCTTTTTGGAAGGGGCGGTTCCTCACAATGTGAGGACCCACTCGTTTTCATGCATTGGGAGGGGCTGATGCTCAGAGGAATTCTCAGAAATGCATGAATGGATCAAAATACCACTTTGGGGTCGTTTTGTGTGATTCAGCATGATATATAGGCCCTTTAAATTTGTAGAAAGGTACTAATGCCGATTTATTTTATGAAAATTCTAAATTGCAGGCTCTTCTGGAGGTTAAAGGCCAATGTAGTGGTTGTAGACATAACCTGGGGCAGCATTTGAAATGTAATGAAGATCATTAGAACTCAGGATTTTCTTCCATATTGTGGGAAAAAGTTTTGCCACAACGTGACTGCCAAGCCGTAGGTCCTGTGGCCATCCCATAATAATTTTAAGACTTCCTTTGGATATCCCCAAGACATGCGTTTTCGTTTTGTTTGTGGATTTTGAAATAACTTTTTTAAACCCCAAAAGAGATTTGGGCGTTTTTTTGACTGTCTCTCCAGACAAAAATTGCGAAAACAAGAAGTCCTGAACTGCTAGACAGAATTAAATTTATTCAATTAGTAATTTGACTGCAGACTTGGGCACATTTCGAATGTCTGGACACATGTGCCCAAAAAACTGGTAGAGAAACATCTGAGCTGCCATCTGGCTCTACGCCGTGCAGCTGGTTACCTTCGAGTTTGCTCGCCGGTTTGTCTTTGCTACACTAACGTTGACTTGGGCTTGTGAGCCGCTTGTCGCTAGCGGGAGAGAATGTAAAGGACGGCATGCTGGGAAATTAGCTCTGCTAACTTCTGCGCCAACAGTCCCGCCCACAACCTCAAAGCAAATTTCTCATGATCTCCTGCAGCTCTGCAGAAGATATGTCTTAAAAACGACACAAGGTTTTTGATTTTAGCTCAGAAAGACAACATAATCATAATTAAAAGACCGTTGGGAATGATTTTACTATAGAAAATAATATATACTTAGGCTGAGAATTGAAAGATGTTTTCCAATTTACAATATAGTTTTTCGTTTATTTTAAACTAATCCTGATGACCCCAAACAGTGCCGTCTTGTTGAGTCTGCCTGGTTAAAGGTGCAAAAAAAGGAGAAGTTTGTCTATTTTCTTAAAGATAAATGAGCAGTTGTGTTACATATAACTACTAACTAGTCATTAGCTTCCTAATAATTCAGATTCCTGAGCTGAAAAATAAAAATGATGAACTACCAGCTATGTTCTAGTTTGTCCTGATGACATAAATGTATGCACGGCGAACAAACATTCATCTGGCACAAAAGGTGAATAAAAAAAGTGTTCATTGTAACTTTGGTTCTGTGCAGAGAATTCTATGCTGTTAGACAGCTGGTTTGATTTTGTTTTGTTTTTTAAATGACCCAGGATAAATGTTCCAAATCCTCTCTGGCTTCTGCGGAGGACTCCTGGAGACCACGCAGAAGCCCCAGCAGGACGTGAAAGGACCACCACAGCGTGACTCCTCGCCATTGTGCTGGCCGCACTCTTATCCGGTTCTTCAACCACAGGGAGCCGGCGTGGCCGTGTGGGTCACTCTGACATGGAGTGAAGTGTTCAGCGGGACTGTCAGCAGGTCCACCCCTCCTGAAGAACGCCACTCTGAGGAGGCCAGCCAGTGGAGTTCCAACTTTTATAACAAAACTTTAAGAAAGTTCCTGAATCTTTTTTCAGAAATGATCTCCAAACTGAGCGCTGACTGGGCAAAACACTGAGCTAAAACACTCACAAGGTTGAAGTTTCCTTTCCAGAAAGATGGAGCAGATACCTGCAGACAGCAGCAGCACGGTGGCTAGACGCTCACATCTAGAGACCTTAGGAGCGGCACCTGTTGGTCTACGTCCACACGTCTACTTCCATGGAAGTCCATGTAAACGCATGGAAATGCCGCTTTCAGGCTTCCACAATCAAAACTCCTGTGTTCATGACATTTTTAAGATCATTTTTGGGCTCTATGGACAAAACGTGGAATGAAAGTCAACCAGGTTGAGATTTGACCAATCAGGGACTCAGATTCACATCAAGTTTTTCATCCGTCGGAACAGCAAAAGTTTTGAGTTAGATTCATCAGATTTGTACCGCTTTGACATTTCGCACCAAGCCTCTTCCAGCAGTGAACAGTAGAAAAAGAAGAAGGCCCTCCCTGCTTGTCCAGTGTGAACACCGTGGACTAGATGTCTCAGCTCAGCAGCTCCGCTTACAAATTCATGTCCTAAAGTGACCCCATTTCCACAGGAACCTGCCAGCTTCCTGGCTAGGAGATTCATTACTAGAAAAAAAGAAACGCTAATGTTCTTTTCATCTGGATTAGTTCATCTATTTCGCTCCAGATCAACATTGAAGGTTATTTCTGAGGCGTAAATCTCACAGATTTCCTCGCCGGCATCTCCATCGCTCCAGAACCTAGAACAAAGAACTGCATTTGTTCTGGTGCTATTAACTTTAATGAATAAACATGAATACTCTTTAACCCTCAAGCGACCGGGTGAGGTCATTTATGACCCCAGCCATATAATTTAATGCGCCAGATCTTTGTTTTTATCTGAATTTTTTTTTTCTACCATAAGTTTGTAAGTCTACTAATCCTACACAGTTTCATAGTTTTTTGCAGGGATCAGGCAATTTGTGTGGCGTAGACATCACAAACTCTTCCTGAAGAGAAGCACTGGTTTTTAAACATTGGTTTTTCAATTTAATTAAAATGCTCCTCTTCTAATCAGTACTTTATATTGTATTGCAGTGAACCATGGCCAACAGACCTAGGCTAGTAAGATTTACAGCTGCTGAAGCATTAAGACTAACACCTCAAGCCCAAAGCGATGATGAAATCAGCTCCATTGATGGAGACGAGTCAGCAACGCACAATGATGATCATATCTCTGAGATGTCGGACCATTCTGACCATGATGTCCCTCCAGTGGCTGCAGCACCTCAATATGTGTTCTGTGTGGGATGACTTCCTTACCAATTTTAGCGTATGCCCTAGTCAGCAAGTCAGCTAATTAATTTTGTTGATGTTAGCAGTATGCTAGCTCAACACAAGTCAAAACATTTCTACTCAAACTCCTCTTTTTTATAATGTATGTTTTCATTTAGGTTGGCAAAAACATGATCCTTTTCCAAGTTGGAAGGACTGTCTAAATAAATATTATGTTGTTCTTGCAATAAAAGTATTATTAGCAAACACATATTACATTAGATCATTATACAAAACTTGTCTTAAACACAGGGAGTAGTTTAGGTATGATAAACCCCCCAAATAGCCATCGATTCATAATAAGGATCCCTGTAACAGACAGGGCACAATGGGGTCACTCGGTTATTAGAGTCAGTAAAATAAAACTAGCTTGGTCGCTTGAGGGTTAACCAGCTCATATATTAGGAAGTGAAATGTGCGTTTAGTTAAAAACAGCATCCATTTGGGTGGAGGTGGGAGACGGCGGTGGTCTCCGGGCTCCTCCTCGCTCCCAGGGCCCTGAGCTGAGGAGGAGCTTTCGGTTCCGCCTGTTAGCCTGCGGTGCTCCCGATGATGTGACAGCGTTAGCTCGAGCGGTGACAGCCAGCTCTCCGCCCCGCTTCATCCCATCAGAACTTTACGGAACCACATGGCAATGAGGCGGAGCGCTGCCGGACTCCCTCAGGGCGGTTCTGACGCCCCAAAACCAACTGTCAGAGCAGAAATGTGCCCACATTTAGCGGCTAACAGGAGCTAGCTTTAGCTTTGGTCATCACTTTAGCAGGCAAACGTCAGCGGGGCTCGAGAGCCCGGAGAGCCGTCCGGTCCGGACAGCGGTAACGTGGCAGCGCCAGGGTTCGGTTCGGGACGCGGACTCAGCTCTCAGGCTGTGAAGAGACTGTTCCCTGCAGAGGAAAAGCCTCAACTCCGTGTCAAGTCCTGCTTACCTGCATCCATCCCGACGGTCTTCACCCTATCTTGTTTGTTGTTCGGCTCTCCACGCAGCTCGACAAATGGGAAGAGAGAACCGCGGAGGAATCCGGAAGAAGGCGGGACTTAACGCACGTGGTCCAATCAGATCAGAGGATTCGACACTGTTTTTGCCCAGTGTCAAATCCAGAGCGTTTATTGGCTAATGAGTCAGAAAACAGATTTTGTTTGTTTTATTGCTTTTATAAACAATATGGGGGTGTATTGGATAGGGTCTGGCGATGGGATACGTATTCCGATATTGTACCAGTACACATTTTCGTTCTTTTCTTTTTTTAAACTGTGACTTAGAAAAAACTCCACCTGAATTTCAGTATGTCTTCCATTGTAATAAAATAGTCAAATTCAGTTTATTTAATGATCTCAATGTCAAGCACTACAACTGTATCTCATATAGAAGTTGCTTTTACCCCAAGCAAATTTGTAGTGCTTTTATTTTGGTAACTTAAAATATAGAAAGGGAACATTGTCTGATTTCCACAACAAAATATATTTCAGTATAAGAAAAAATAGAATGAATGTGCCTTAACCAATAAGGTTCTAAAGTGCGATTAAGTCAATACAGTGCTGTTTATTTTCAACATTGGTCAATGTAGCTTCTTCAGTACTTTTAAACAGTTCAGGAGTCTGAATGGTGTTTCAAAAATAAAGGGAGAAAAAAAACACTTATTCTTTCCAGAAACAATAAAGTGTGATGATGAGGCAGCATGACAGGATGAATGAGAGCGCATTAATGTGACAAAGATGCTCTGTTTACATCACAGTCTGCTCTGCACCGTTGCAGCTCCACTTTCTCACACGCAGAAGTAAACTAGTAACTGTCATCGCCACGATGTTGGTCTTTTTTCAGAGTGTTGTACACATCACTCTGACCCATTAGGTCGCTGAAAAAGAATCTATTACTGTGAGGTTCTGCAGAACTTTGACCCAATTTGCAGACAGCATTTTGTCCGATGTTCCGTCCATGACCCGCTGTGCATCTGCAGTGCTTCACTTGTTCTTATCTGAGCCGCTAAAAAAGCACCACAATCCGCGAATTTATATGTTACTGACAGCAACATGGCACAGAGTTTCAGTTCTGTATCCATCCCAAGTAAAAACTAAGTAGATCATGTCTCTTAACAATGGAAAAAGCTGCTTCTAGCTGAGATCTTCCTGTTGTTTTGTGTGGTGTAGAGCTGCTCAGAGGCTCTGTGTTCTCTGCTGCCAACCAGTAGTCAGGGTTTAAGTGGAAAACAAGAGTCAGACGCTGAAGGACGCTCAGAAATAATTAAATAAATAAATATCGTCCTGACAGAATTTTGAATCGATACAAGTATCACCGAATGAACTATTGCAATATTTTGCTGAATCGATTTTTTTCTAACACCCCTAGTAACAATATTCTAGCAAAATTCAATTACAGATAAGCCTAACCAACAGAGCAGAAAAAAGGAAAAAATAATCAAATATAGACAAAGGTTAAAAAGAAAATAATAATAAAATTAAAATAAATAACAGCTAAAGATTTTTTTTTTTTCCTTTTTAACTTGTTCTGTCCAACAGCTGAGCAAACAGATTAGAGCTGAAGGCTTTTTGTGTTGGACAGGTTTTACTATCACAAAAAGAGGTTATATAGCTTTGAGAAACTAAAGTGTAGATTAGTATAAACCCCTTTTTGTCGTATTTTTTTCTTTTATTTATTTGTTACATTTAGTGTGTGTGGGGAAGGAGAGGGGAAGAATGTGAGGGGAGGGTGGAAGAGAGTAAAATGAAGAGAGGTGAGAAAGTGGTGGATACAAGCACTGATTTGACTAAGTTATTAATTTAAGCTGTAACAATTATACCAGATCTGCTGGAAAGACGAATGTTACATCAAAGGTGAAAATCTGACATGAAGATGAGCGAAAAATATCTGCTAAAGAGGCGGGGAACAGCTAAAGATTTTCTAAAAGTTCAATATTTTATATCCGTTATAAAGATTTAAAGCAATTCTGGTTCTTACTTGTTTTAGACATGAGAACAAAGGTTCTAAATGCCTACGAAATAAATACAAAATAAAGACAAAAGAAATTTGGTGTGTGTTTGAAAAAATTGCTCTTATGTATAAAAAATAACCAAGTATTATCGTTGTGTTAATTATGTTGTGCAAATCATTTTTAACAATCAAATCACACAAAAGGTTTTTTATTTATTTTTTCTGTTCAGGGGTATGTAGAAATTTAGTGATCTAATAGAACAAGTCCTCCCAAAATGTTGAAGTAAAAAGACCATCAAAAGAAAACAGATGTATAGTGCATTGAGGAAGTTTATGAAATAATCTAGTAGTAAATGAATAAAAAATAAACTAATGCATGATGTCTGACATTATTCCTTAGCCTTTGTGCTATCTTAGATGACCCCCCCCCCCCTTACATTGACGTGTTCTCCTACCATGACAAAGGTGGATAAAGGTGGAAAGATTTCATGTAATCCATGGACACCAGTGAAGATCACAAATCATTGAAGAAAAAAAGTTCAGAGCACTGTCTAGTGGGTCTAGATGACCCAACTCCCAATGGTAAAGTGTGTAGGATAGAACAAGGGTTACGGTTCAAATAAAGCAAATAATTTGCACCTTTTGATTACAGAAAAATGATAACTGCATTGATTATTTGTAATAGAAATTATCAAAGAAAACAATTAGGGTTCATATTTAGAATTTTCATCAGTTAAAACTAAGTAGTATAAAGAATTTGCTTGTGGTAAAAAAAAGAAAAAGAAAGAAAAAATGCTCCAGAAACGGTCAGTTTCATGTAACATACATTTTTTATTAATGTATATGTATATTAATACTCACAACTTCAAAGTCTGAAGAACATTTTTTTTTCTAGCTGGTTTCTTGCTACATGAAACTATTTTGATATTTACTGCATTAATCTAAGAAAAACTGTCCATAGAAATAATCTCTTATATGTCTGTGTACAGAACAGTGTTTAGATTAGGGATGTAAAAGATATCTATTGAAAAATGAAAGGAGTAACAGTAGTATCATTTAAAAACCACAGACATGAACAAGGTTTTGTTACAAAAAGAAAAAAAAAAAAGAGTATAAAAACGATCAAGAAGTTCATCTGTTTCTGGCAAACAGTCTTTTCTTGTTGTGTCTCTACCGTCTCTCTGTTTATGTGCATATGATGCAAACAAAAAACGTCCAATCACAAGCTCACGTCTACCAAGTCGGGTCCATTCCAGTCGGCTGAGGGTGAACAGCAGTGAGGGATGCGTGTTGTTAAACATTTGATGAGCCTTCCTTTTCCACAGGACTGCAAACAACACCAGAGTAAAATAACATGAAAAACATTTATTAACCACATAGAACAAACAGTCTAAAAGACCCAAAAGTTGTTAAAGCCTTTATGTCAAAGACATTGGGTTTTTGTAGTTTATAATAAAAAGTGCCAGTTGGAAAAATTAAGCTTCTCTATTACAAAGCACGTCTTAGTATTTATAGTCTTAAATGCCAAACGAATGATAAATATCTAGGTTGCGTCCGCTTAGGTAAAAGAATTGGACTGTATGGCATCGCCACAAAGCCAGTTGAATCTTTTATGCATCGCCTCGTGGAGCATGAATGGAGATGCTTGTTGAAGGATGAGAGACACACAACCCTGGTTTACGTGGATGGATTTAAAAAGAGAAATGGATTCCACACCATGGAATACTGTCATGTTTACATTCAATAACAATCGTAGAAAAAGAATGACAGCGCACCATAAAGTCACAATGATAGAAAATGTCACCTTTGAACTGGTTTCCTGCATTTCCGTTTTTAGTCAATTTGATACGACTGGAGGATCGTATTTGATACAAAGAGTATTTTATTTTGAAATTCGTTTATATTCATTGCTGCCAGAAGTAGACAAAATCCACTTAAAATTTATTGAAAAATATAACAATGTTTAAAGTCAATTACTCTACACAGTTAAGTTACATTTTATAAACAAATAGCTTAATGGCCAAAAAAGCATAAAGTACTTTTCTCCTTCAGAACCCAGCGCTCCCTGGGTTCTGGTTAGTAAGAAAATGGCCTAAATGGCTCTTTTTGCATTAAAGTTTGCAGATTCCTGCTTTATATGAAGTTCATAAAATATCATAATGTAGAATAAATAAACTAAATTAATATAGAATGTCAGACATTTTTCAAGGTTCAAATGAAGCAAAAATGAGAGGCAATACTCTTTCCAGAATCAGTGAAATATTACAAAAAAGATATATTTAGTATTTCCATTATGTCTCATAAAAATTTGGAAAACCCTGTAAGAGAAAAATATGTATATATTTTTTAATTTAGAGGTATACAAGTATTTCATTTGTCTGTAGTAAACAAAATAAAATAAAATAAAAAATGTTGAAGAAATGATCGATTTCTTCTAACATTCCTGCATTAATAATAACAGCTTCAAAGACTGAAAAACATTATTTATTATCAGCTGGTGTTTTGCTACATGACAGTGATTTTCGTATCTATGGCATTCATCTAAAAAAGGAAAAACATAGAAACTGCCCACAGAAACAATCTTTTTCTGCATTAACGGCGTCATAACACAACCTCACAGTAAACAACAAAGCAGGAAAAAAGATTGTAAAGTGTCTTCTTGACTCAGAACACATCCCAATGTCTGATCATGTTCTAAATAACTGCTGGGATTTTTTATAAGAACAGCCTTTAGTGAATGTAGTCTGGGCCAGCATGTTAAATGTTGCTTCACAAAATTGGTGCAAGAAACCAAACTAACCTTTTTGACGGACTTTTACCTCTTTGTTTGGCTAGAAACTGACTTTTTAGAAGAGAGAAAAAAAATGCCTTTGTTCAGGTAAGCATTTTGAAATAGATAAAAAACTAAAGTGTACTTTCATTTGTAAAAAAAAAATGTATTCTTACTGTTAAAAAAAAGGAAATGCTTCTTTTGTCAACCTTTTTTACTTCTACGTGTTCCATTTTGGTGTGAAGCAGTTACTCTATATGACCACTAGATGGCAGAAAAGGTGTTGCATCGCAGCAGACAGAAAGTTAGCAGGGGTTTAGCTCAAACACAACAGGAACAATAAATAGAGGAGTGTGTGTGTGTTTGTGTGTGGGTGGTGTGTGTGTGTGTGTGGGGGGGGGGGGTGTTAGTGACTCAGTGCATGTGAGTGTAAACATAATCCAAGTGGACGCGGTGCTGCTCGGTAAGGAGTCCCGTTTGGGAGTCAGTCTCATTTCTCTCTGAGGAGGTGCAGCACAACAGCCTTCAGGTAGTGTCCGAAGGCGCAGACGGCAGCCAGCAGCCAGTGGGAGTGGAAGCTGGGGTCCGTGTTCACCACACATTTGGTCATGTCCACCTGAGAGGGAACGATCAGGACGGATGAGTCATCGTGTTTATTTTACACTTCTCTTCAAGAATGGTTGCAGACAATTTAAGAGCTCACTGAACAATTTAAAAGACGGAAATAAAATGGATTAAGGTCCGGTCTCTGTCTGAATGAATGATCAGTCTTCACTTAACCCTTGTGCTATCTTAGATGACCCCTCCCTTACTTTGACGTGTTCTCCCTACCATGACAAAGGTGGATAAAGGTGGAAACACCTCTTAATGAAGAATAGTTGTTTCTCCACTTTGCCTTTGGTTCACAGTCAGAGAGGACAGAAATCAAGATGAGAATAACTATCCAACATCCCAGAATGAGTTAAAAACAAAGATTGAATACACCTGAGGTCAGGTGAGGGTTTTTTATGGGGGAAAAGAGCAGCAACCAGAGGAGGCAACAAAAGAAAAAGAAATCAAAATAAATGACCTTTTTTTTAAAATATAAAAAATGGACTAAATAAAAGCAATTGTTTAAACAAAGCATTTCATCTTCAGAGATCTGCATCTCAGACTCTGCCTCAGGAAGCACATTTGTTGCTATTTGTTGTCTTATTGTACTATGTAAAGATTGGGACGGGTAAATGCGTGTTAAAGCCCCACTCCCATCATCTTTTGATCTATTTTCTAAGCGTTCCCAGTCGTCTAATAATGAGGATTATGCAGTTTTTATCCAAAATCAAAGAACCTGTGTTGTTTCACTTTTGCATCAGTGATGTCAGGATAGAAGTGCACAGAGGCAGCACAGAAGTTCTGGAGGGATGATGAGGATGATGAGGATGATTTGGGTTTGTTGGACATTTAGCTGTTTCTTCCACATCCGTCTGACAGACTAAACATTGAAGGAAAACCATCCCTTCAATGAGCTGCTGCTGGATTATCCGCTTCCTTTTCCACAATCATTCTGCCTTTAGTCTTGCCACATGATGTTACTCTCCAGATCTGAAGACCTGGAAGGAGCAAGTCATCTGTCATTGTGTATTTATAGGAAGCCCTAAACTCCATGAAGGATGTTTACTTTTTCATGTTGCTGCAGGCTCTAATTTATTACAATAGGGCTGCACGATATGAGGAAAACTCGCGATTTGTGATCAACAGTGCGATGAAGATATAACTTCCGATACATGAACAAATCCCAAGATCATTTCCATTTTACTGCAACAGTTTAATTTAAATAAGAGTCAACATAACTTAAATTATGCTCCAAATGACCCTCGTCCACACAGGAGGTGAACATCTAACATAAAAAGGCTCCATCTGATTGGTCAAATGCATAAATGGATTTATTTGATACGTTAAATACTTCAAGCTGCCATAAGATTGTTTTAGCACAGTATTGTAATTTTTGCCATGTTTTGCGAATTGCATATTGCACAGCTGGATATTGCGATAATGATAAATTAGCCATAGATTGTGGAGGCCTAGTATTAGAGGAGTTTCTGGTGACAGTTATGTTTTCTCTGACTTCTGCTGCACTGCTTTAACTCTGCGTGCTCAGAGGTTGAAGCTGCATGGATGCTTTGTTTAAGCCCCCCCCCCCCCCCCCTCGTCTTTTGATGTATTTTGAACGCGTTCCCAGTCGTCTCTTCTTATTTATGAATACGCTGCTTTTAGCCAAAATTCTTAAAACCCGCGTTGTTTTCTAGGACATAGTTTCTGCAGAGCAGCAGGGGTTCATTAGAAATTCACCTCTGAGTTGTGGTGCGGAGCAACCCCTTCCCCCCTTCCCCTCCCCGTTGCAGGGAGCTGAGAGCAGGAAGCTTGTGGCCCGCCCACCCAGCATATTTTTGACGTCACAAATACGCTCTTTTCCAAACGTCATTTTTCAGTTTGCTCCTTGCTCACACTGGTTTACAATTTAAAAAAAACGCAGAAATGCCATTTTAATGCTAATTAACATGTCCTCCATCATCAGAGAAATGCCACAAGAACACGCCAATGATAACTGCAACTCACCCCCTCCCTGCTTGTCCTCGGCTTCCCAACCCCCTCCCTACCTCCTCTGTGAGCTGCCCGAAAGATGTGCCTGGCTCACGGAGCTGCACCTGATGGACAGACTCATGGGGGGCCCCCCACTCCCATCCACCACCGTTTCTCCCCTGAGCCTCATGTACTGTGTCTTTGTCTGAATACGTGCTATTTGTGTTTAAACGGTGTAGTTTTTTTCTTGTATCAACACATTGTACGCAGTGTAGGGATACGACTTTTTTTTGTCACCAAACCCAACCCCCGGCCCTCTTTGTGGTCCATCTGCATGCTATACAAAGGTGCGCCGGCGCAGGTCATCTAAGGCGCTCGGCTGCATTGACCTCAGTAACCTCTCGAGATGTGTGTGTGTATCCTTAGTTGCTGTTTGTCTGACCTTCTTCATCGAGATGTACTGGAACTGAGTTTCTCCTTGTTGGGATTAAATAAAGTTTTCATTTCATTTCATTTCAACAAACATTATTACATTCATTGGAGTGGATGTTCAAGTGTCACGATCAGATCAACAATCGGCATAACCCACCTATCTCCATCGGAAATAAATTTTGATCCGAACGAGTCTGATCGCATGAGGTTCCATTTGTGCCAAAAATATGTTTTTGTGTCCGCTGTCTATGTCTTTGGTCCAAAACGAGTTCATTAGACAGTGGACTCAAAATGGAACCTCCTATGATCGGGGCAGAGTATTCCGAACGGCATGTCTACATAACGCATTCTTCACTCCGATTACTTTTGTCCCTGTAAGCACAGCTAGTGCATCATCTCCTCCACAGCTTCTTATGCGTGCTTTGCTGTCTGTTGCAGACGTGGGCCCTCAGAGCAGAAACGTCTGAGTTTGGCCCCCGACACAGAGCCGCTGCTCCCTCGTTTGTCCTTGTGAGGTCGGTTCTAAAATTCAGAGCTCTTCATTTCCTCACACGTCAGTTCCCTACAGGCGCATTTCCATCTCTCTGTCGCCTCACCTGCTGTTCTACTTTGAGTCTACAGAACTTTATCCGACTGCTTTTTCCACTCACGGGTCTCCACAGAGTCTGACCCAGGGCTCTGCAACCTGAGGGATGGGGCCACAAGCGGCTCTTGGCCCCTCCATTGTGTCTCTCTGGTTAAAGACAATGTAATGTTTTTCATTTAAAAAACGTAATGTACCGGTAGCTTTTTGGACTTTTAAAAGTTGCATCAAGGGAAAAAAACAGTCAATAAGTCAAACTTGAAGCATTGAGTAGTATGTACATATGTATATATACTGTACATAAATATGTACACAAATGAAAGGACTATTTTTAAATGAATCTGATTGGCTCTTTAATTGTTGAAGGTTGTAGACCCCTGGTCTAATTTGTCCACATTCCTGACAAATTAGTCTGCATTTAAGGAAAAACTCGTGTTTCTGGTTTTGGAAAGAAGAATGAGTCTATGAGGTTATCTCTGGATGGTTATCTCTGCAAAAAGACTTCCTTTGGGTTCACAGTTTGATTCAGTTTATGATTTGATTCCTTTTATTGGATGGTCATCCAGCTGATGACCATCATTTGAGCCTGTGCATTTTGGATGCAGAGCCCTTGGATGAGCAGAACTTGGAGATTGTCTCCTCCATTCTGAGTGAAGCACATTTGGCTGAATTCCTCTGTTGTTTGTTGAAGTGACTCATCAGTTTGGTGGATTTGTATTATATTACTATAAATATGGAAACAGCACTTGTAAAATAAATGTGCGCCCTTATTTTGGTAAACTTTGAGCTTTGTTCTTGCTGTGTTTTTTTTTCTTCCAGCGATTGTTTTTGTTACTTCAATAGCTAGAATCCACGACTTTCTAGTTTTTTGTCTTAACTATTGATTTCAATCTAAAAAATGGAAGATTTAATTATAGCATCAAACTTCCTCAGAAAAGCTGGGTTTATTTTTGATGTGGAGAAACATGAGAACCGCTTACCCAGCCTCCTCTCTTTTTCAACCACACGGTCAGACTCTTGCGGGCAAACTCCCCCATGCAGTCCACAATGGTGTGGACCATTGCCGGGTGACCGTGGCGGACGCAGTCCACAGCCAGAGCCCCTGCCACCGCATACAAGGAAACCACCTTCCCCCACGTGATACCTGAGGGGAGACATGCGAGATCATCACATGGACACCTCGGCAGTGGTGAGAGGGAAGGGGGAAGCTCTTCTGTCTGCCAGAATGAAGAAACCCCAAACGCCCAGGCAGCTGATGCAAATGAGGGACCAACCGTCTGCAGGTAAAGCTGAAGACCGTGTCAGAAAACTGTTCCCCGCCTCTGAGTTTAGGGTCATTTGATCTCACTAAAGAAGATCGGGTTTCCCTCTAACAAGTAGATTTGCTCAGCAATCATCTCGACTGCCTACATTGTTCTCTGCTTCTGCAGAGTAAAGGAGAACACCCGATCATGACGAAGGACCCCCAACTGAAGGATTTGAGGTCAGGTCAGGTCGGAACCATTTTCATCTAAAGCCAAATGCAACCATTTCAATGACAGAAAAAATGTCCTGTTTGGAATAAAAGCCTTCAGTGCATCATCAGACGTGTTTTTCATGGATCTGCAGTCAAGATAATCAGATCCATGTGTCCATAAATAAGCGTATCCTTACGTTCCACAGAAACCCCTGCTTTGGTGGAAACCCAACAGATTCCTCCGATAAAAAGCTTCTGCTCCAGTTTTCTGTCATTTCTTGGAGTGGATTCTGCAGCAGGTCTGCAGAATCCTCACATGGCTGCTAGCAGACACTTATGAGGGATTTGTACACTTCAGCTTTTATTTCTGGACTTTCAAACAAACTCGGGTTTGTCCCAGAAAGAGCAACTTGCTCCTCAAAACCTAAAACTGAAGACAATTATGACACATTTAGTCCTATGTGGATCTTGATGAATAAACAACTTCAACAATGCTCCTCTCTGAGGAGAAATCTGCAGAAGATCACAATTTCTTTTTTAGTTCATGTTAGGACGTTTGTGGCAGTGATTCTGTTTTTCACTAATTCTTCCTAAATGTTTCCAGGCTAAACGCTCCTGGTTTGGTTTGATTCTGAGGTCTTTGTCTTTCTAATGGTTTCATAAACAGTTTTTTTTTTGATGGAAAGCAGAAGCTGCAGAAACAAAGAGGAGCAGAGCTGGTAGAGGGCTTCAGTAAACATGCCGTCATTCATGGGAAAACAAAGAGGCGCTCTTCTGTTGAACTTCATCCATGTGCCTCACGTCTCTGAACTTTCAAAGCAGAGCTCTCTGCCAGGAGTCAGACTGAAGCTGCCGTTTATCAGCAAGAACGTCGCCTGTGACCACTGTCAGACTGTGGTCACAATCTGCAGACGCTCAGGACTTCCTCTTCACGCCTGTCGTCTCTCAACCCACTGATCCGTTTGCTCCTGAACTAGTTTGGCGTTCTCTGCCGCATTCAGGGGGATCCATCTTCACCAGAAACCCACAACGTCAGATTTCAGGTGGTAAATTTCCCCATCTCTGTCTTACAATTGCTCAACTCGGAAAGAACGCAGGGACAGGACTAACCTGCTTTTGTCCCGTTTGGTGTTTTATCATCTCCCTGCAGCAGATTCCCTGAAGAGGAAACTGGCTCAAATTCACGGCGGAGCTCTTTTGGGGGAGGTCCAAACCGCCACTAATAATCACTCAGGCTGGAGACAGGTTAACCTAATATGGACCGAGTTCTTTCCCCCCACAGTCCCCCTGCTGGGATCATTTACAGCACCAAAATGAGGCTAATGAGGTCCGCCCACGAGGGAGGCATTTACATGAAAGAAGAGGCAGAAGTTGTGCAACAATTAAATGAATAAGCACAACAGCAAAAATAAAACATGTTCCCCAACATTTCAATAACTTTTTAAGTTCCTCATTCTCAGTGAGATGCAGAGGAACTTCCAAAAAAGGTCAAACTTCCTCCAATTCAGGTTTGTCGGCTGAGGGTTTGCAGGAGGAGGACCGGACCTACCAGTGGAGAAGATGTCTGCGGCCACAGCCAGGAAGGCGTCCGACACGATGCTCTCTGACGCCACGGTGATGTTCAGCTGGCGAGCGACGTTCCTGTACACATTGGGCCGAAGGTACTCCAGCTCCTCGCCTGAGAAAACATGAAGCAGTTCCTTCACGGCCCGTCAGGACCTTCAGATCCCCCTCAGAACAAACGCAGAACGTGTGTGAAACGGACTCCATGCATGCAGATGTTTGCCTCCAGATGGGAGAGTCGTCAAACTTTTATTACAACTCTGTGAACACCTTAAGGTGGCCTTAAATGATTAGAAAACAGTGGCTGGGATAGGCTCCAGCAACCCCGTGACCCCAAAAAGGGTTAAACAGGTTCAGGAAATGGACGGATGGATTATCTAGTCTCCTTTCTATTCAGGTTAACTTCTCACACTGACTTTTACAAAACTCAAGACCGGGAGACGTATTTTCAATAGATTTTAACCCTTTCAAAATGAAAAAGTATTTGAATATTAATCCTGAAAATGTTACATAGTGATGTGA
This sequence comes from Oryzias latipes, assembly GCF_053564925.1. Classification (NCBI taxonomy): domain Eukaryota; kingdom Metazoa; phylum Chordata; class Actinopteri; order Beloniformes; family Adrianichthyidae; genus Oryzias; species Oryzias latipes. The sequence continues at coordinate 6,475,808 of NC_136240.1, forward strand.
CAAAGCAGTGCAGAGTCAATCTAACCTTTTTTTTTCTTCCCCAGATTATATAAAAAAGAGAATTTTAGTTCATCTTTGGCTCAGCTTTCATGCATATCTGCATCTAAACGAGACAGACAGACCAACATCCTCATCTGAAGTCAAGCAGTATTCTTCTCTGGGAGAAAAAAAAGACCTTCAGACTTTAATACCAAACTTGGTTCTGTTTGCTTTTGGATTTTTCCACAGAATTTCCTTCTCCTCACCTCATGTGAAGGTGAGCTGGAGACACAAGTTCAGACTGAGACAAGTCTCAGTTTCTGGGAAAACTCCCAGCAAGAAAACATGTTTCAATCCTGCAGAAGAGTTCCCCAAGAATAAAAGGCTTTCTGGAAGCAGAAGGGAATCCTGCATCGCATTTCTGACTAATGAGGCCTGCGGGGCTGCAGGCAGTTTCACTTATAGCAGAATGCTCTCTATCTGCTGACACTTTTCGCGCATGGATCCACTAAAATTGACATTTTCTGTCATGAATTTGAGGTTTTTGGTTTTCAAAATGAGACGCAGTGACGTAGTTTTTGTTTATTTTGTCCTAAATAAGTTAGTTTTCAGACAGTGTAATGAAAACCGTTCAAAACAGCAAAAAAACGTGTAAATAACATCAAAGAAACACTGCTGTTAATCTCAGAGACTCACCCAACCACAGGAGGACCGAAGACACCTCCCCGAGCGCACCGCCTGCGCCAGCCTGCGCGTGCTCGGGTTTGGACCAACCGATGCCGGCTCGGTTCAGCCTGGAGTGGATGTACTCTCTGCACAGCGCTTTGGCCTGCGACACCAGCTCCTTGTCAGTGGGGGAGCGGTCGAAGACTTCGGCCGCAAACACGGAGGAGCGGCGCAGCATCTCCATGCTCCTCTCATCTGCGTCAGCGCAGCGCGGAGCCGCCTAGCGCGCAGCGCGCAGACAGCCGCCGCCGCCGCCGCCGCGCGCCTCACACACAATCACCTCTGGAGATTATCCTGCAGAACAAACACGCGGATTAACCACTTCTTCTGATCGCTGCAAAGCCTCAGGGGTCACGTTTGTCTGGATCTCCGAGAGAGGCCGCCTGGACAGTCAGTGAGAGGGAACCAACCCGGCAGCTCTGTGATCAGCGCAAGAAAAAGTTTGGATCATCTTAAATTTACCAGAGATGCCGCTCAACCATCAGAGAGGGGTGGGGGTCCTATCTTCAGTCTGAAAGAAAAATTCTTTGAAGTTTTAAGTTTGAAGCCTTTGGAGAAAGATCCCTCCGGTGCGCCTCTGACAGCCTTTCCTTCTAAGGGCACTTATTGTGGAGGCTGGGGGTGGGGTTAGGAGAGCCCCGCCTCTTGGCTCTCATTTTCACCTCCACGCGTGCACGCAGGACGCGCACATGAACGCTGGATCTGACCCAGTGCTGTGTCAGCCGTGAATCAATAATCGGGTTTATTACAGGTGTGCCTGCAGGTAAATCACACTCCCCCGTTTCCCAGCGTTCCTCTTACGCGCAGGAGGAGAGGCAGAGCTGAGCGGCTGAAGGCCTGAGCGGGATTCACTCTGGCAACCCCACAGGCCCTCATGCTTTCCAAAGCCAGGCTGCTCACCATTAACCTCTGGCGCAGGTCAGGTCCATCATTTTAGATTTTAGATTTCCTCATAAGGTCTCGTCTTATTAGACAATGAAAATAGTCTGTCAACTGCTTTGGTAACGTTCACCATCATATGGGTGAAGACCAGCAGCCTGGGGGTTGGGGGTGTTCAGCCTTAGCTGGACTAATGACCTCATGATGGGTTTTTGTTTTGTTTTAACCTATCCTGTCCAACAGCTGAGCAGACAGACAGGAGCTGAAGGCGTCTTGTGTTGGACATATTTTACTGTTACAACAGGGATTTAAGCATCTTATGACACACGAGGTGTGTATTTGTATAAACCCCTTTTGTAATTCATGCTATTCTTGATTCATATCCTTTTGTATCCTTTTTCTTTTTGTTGGACCGGACAGAGAAGAAGAGGAAAGGATGACAGTGGGTCAGGGCACAGAAGAAAATGAGAGTTAAGGAAACGTGAAGGATGATGTCAGAGGTGGTGGTGCTGTTGGTGTGTGTGTGGGGGGGGGGGGGGGGGGATGCTGGAGGGTTATCATCATTACTGTCTGGTGTAAATGTTTGTCAAAAGGGGCGGGGCCTGTTCACACACATATTCATGATGTTTGTAACAGCAGCCTGATTGTGTTCACCCACTTTTCCTGTAATTATCTTTCTTTAGTTTTAATGAAACGAGTTTGCATAACTTGAACTCTGAACAGGAAGAGCCAAAGAAGTCCACCAAACCAAGTTAACACAACACCTGAAATGTCTGTTTTTCGTGCTGCACAGCTGTCTGCTGGTTCCTCTCATCACCTATGACCTTTGTAAACCATCTTATCAAACCATTTTTACTCTGCTCAGGCTTCCTTTTCTGGAAGAACTCAAACTAAAACTTCCATGTAGCCTAAATCAGGCGGAGTGTTAATGCCAGAGGTTGCACGGTGGTGTAGTGGTTAGCACTCATAGTGTGAAGGTCCTTGTTTAACTCCCGGCTGGGTTCTCTCTATGTAGACTTTGCTTGTTCTCTTCATGCATGTGGGGGTTTTCTGGACACTTCGGCGTCCTTCCACAGTCCAAAAACATGCTTCATAGGTTAACTGGTGTCTCTAAAATTGCCCCTAGGTGTGAGAGTGTGAATGTGGCCCTGTGACAGGGTCAACTCCGCCTTCATCCAAAAGTGGCTGGGATAGGCTCCAGCAACCTGGTGACCCGAAAGGAATTCAGTGAGTTCTGTAGATGGATGGATGTTCATCCCATGAAAAGTTGTGGGTTTCCACCTTTCGACATATCCTTTCAGGGCCTGCCACAGCCAATCAGCTTTCACTGACTCACACAGGTGGTTTGGCAGAGATTTTTACACCTGATGCCTCTCCTGACACAACCCTGGGTTTTATCGGGGCTGGGAACCGGCACAGGGAGACCCGGATATGCGCCCCCTTGTAGCTAGATAGTGAGGCAATAGTGTAAAGAGTTAATGCCATCAAAAGAAAAAGAGGCGACAAATATTTGATAGGAGGAATGAAGCATTGCATCTTTGGATAAACATGAACAAAGTAAGTGATTTGTTAAAGCAGATTGACTTTTTTGGGGGATTGTTGGAGCGTTTACGCTTTTGTCCTGGACCGTTTCAACTTGGATTGGAAAAACGTCCTCTTTTGTGTGGGGTTCTGCAGGGCTCAGATTTACTGGATTTGTTTTGGGTTTACTCTACATTCACTGCAACTTGAGGCATCCTGACTGTACACTGATTCACAACGGTGGAGGGTCCAGAACATTTTTACTGAGGCAGCCAAGACTGCAGAAAAAGAGCCAGCGACAGAGTTGTTGACAAACTCCAACCAGAGCAACTGCAATTCAATTGAAATACCTACAAATGACACAAAAAGAAGGCTTGCATTCCTGTATTACTTCACCAGAAAATGTGTAGAAAGTTACCACGAAAAGCCAAAACAACTTCAATTGAGGATTATACTAATGAACCCAATAATGGCCCTGCAACAGACTGGTGACCCGTTTAGGGTGAACCCCACTTTCACTCAACAGTAGATGGATAGGCTCCAGCAACCCAGTGACCATGAAAGGGACTCATCAGGTTCTGAAAACAGGAGAATGGATGAAAAAAAAAACAAATATCATGAACTAAAGTCAGTGTTTAGTCGTGTTGTTGTGCTTTGAGCTAAATAAAGTTTATAATCAGAGACGTCCCACAGACCTCTTTACTGATGTATATCAAACGTACATCGATTCCTTTTATCTGACTACAGTCTGATCTGAATCAGTGAGTGTCCACGTGTGGCTTGATAGATTTAAACCACATCTGACTGAAGCCAACGCCGTTTTTGGTTCTGGTTCCACCAGTGGTGGGCCCTCTTCTCCCAGACCAGACTGTGTAACAGCGTCTCTCACACATGAACCTGAATGATCTGGTTTCTCAGGAAACCCGATTACAGCAGTGAGCAGACCCCCACTCCTCCACCTCCCCATCCCTCTGAAACTTTGAGGATCAGCACACATTTGTCGTAAAGAAGTTTCCTTCAGCCGCTTTGCAAAAGCAGAACAGAAGTTTTTATTTTCTTTTAACCAAGTTAGCATCTAAATATTTTTAAAAGCATCTCAACTCTTCCGGGTTATCAGAACCAACAGAAGGTGTTCAGACTTCAGGAACCTTCAGTGTTTTTGACCTGAACAATGGAGAGTGAGAGTATTCATCCACCATCAAAAAGGACTATGAAACGTAAGGTAAAGGGAGAACCGAAATAAGTTCCAGAGATGTTGGTGCTGCAGGAGTCAGTCCCGGCCTGCCCAGCCTCAGCGCCTGCATGCAGCCGGCTGTTCAAACGCCCTCCCAGTCTGTCAGGGAGGGAAGCCAAACGTTGTTTACCCACTCTGACACACTAATCCAGGGATAAGAAGCTGTTATGACAGGGTTTCTGTCACAGCAAGCTGGGGATCCTGAAACTGAAAGTTTTCAGTGAGCGGAGAAGCTGAATCCCATCAGACCCCAAATACAGGGCTTTCATTTCTCTTAAACACAGGGGCAGCGGAGCGTGACCCGCACCCTCCTTCACGTCCCACAGACCGGGACGTCCCGGCCACAGACGGCTGCTGATGGCGTGTCTGGGGAAGCCTCCACGCCCGCTGCTGAAGCTGTGTGGACATGCCTGAGGAATGCCCTGCTTTGTTTACCACTCGCAGGTCCTTCCATCAAACACACGCGTGTGCTACTTGAACCCGCATTCTAACATTGAGAGGCACAAAAATCAAGTTTCGCTTCAGTTTCAAAGACTTACTAATAACACATGTAGGTCAAACACTTTTCCTTGGAGCAAACAATGAAGGAACTTGAATTGTATTTTGCCTTAAAAAGCACACGCATGACGATAAACTCGACACTAACAGTATTTGTGTTGGTGGAGAATCTTCAGGTGTGTTGACAGTTTAGCCCTCCTCACAACACAACTGAAAATCTGCATTCGAATGAAAGAAAAATGAGAAGAATTTGGATTGGGGGGGGGGGGGGGGTCTGCTGTGAACCTGTGACAGCCTGAAGCAACAGTCTTGACACACAATCCCTCCACAACAATGGCAGACGCTCAGACAGGAATGAGATGGGGCTCCGTGCTGACAAAGGTGGATCCTTAATCTGCTCTCCTGCTTTAGGAATGACAAAGGAAAAGAGAAAGGAGGCGGGGCTAACTCTTAGACCACCAGAACACACGCTGTGATTGAAATGTGGGTCTACAAAAAGAGCCGTTTACAGTTGTCTGCTTTGTTACGTCACTTCCTGTTTTGGGTTCTTAATTGGACTCCTTCCTGTTGTTGTTTGTGAGGAGTTTTTGATCAGAGTGTCAAGACACGTCGAGGGGAAAGCTCCACTCAGCAAAGCCACACCTGAAGAGAATCCACAGACGAGTTTTCTCCAGCGGATGAGAGGTCCAGGTGCGTCTCACCTGACTGCACGTCAAAGACCTCGACTGAACCTTTAAAGAAGATTTAGCAGATCCAAGCATTTGAGGAAGGACTCAATACACACACACAAACAAAAAGAATTAAGAGTAAAAATTAAAAAGTATTCATTATAGTACAAGTATAAAAAGGGGACAAAAAATGATCAAGTATCATAAACTTAAAAAACAAACTATTGCAGACTAAAAAACGTAATAGTATAAAAAGGGCGACCTCAAAATAGGGCACTGGTATCTAAGTGGGGTGGACCTCAAATCAGTGAGAGTTCAGAGGATTTTCTTATTTGAAGACGATAAATAAAAGCATAGATGGATCAAATGTCCCAGCAAAGCCTGGAGAGTAGTAACTCTTGCAGACACAAACAAACTGCTGGTGCTGCACCGCCGTGGCTGAATGTAACCTTTAGGGCATCATTGTAGGCCACCTGTAGCTTCCTCATGCTGGATATCAAATATCAAAGTTTAAAAGCAGGAAAATTTAATGTCCCGTCACCCTATGTACGACAAATCAGCACCGCACTTTGACTGGAACTGCAGAAAATATTCTTGATAAATTCAGAACAGATATTTAAAAGTTGTTGCAATCCGGAGCTGCTGGGACTAAAAACAACTAAATCATCTGCATACTTTTGATGATTTACCCTAAAAGCACCAACCATGCAACCGGTATTACATGCATTCAGATCCGGTCATCTACATACAGGTTAAACAGAAGTGGGGGTAAAATACCTCCTCGTTTTACCCCGTTGGTCACAGCAAACGGAGAAGAGACACCTGATCCCCACCTAACCATCATTGTCTGATGGGTATACCAGACGGCTAGCAGTCTTTTTGCATCTTCATCAAACATTTGGCATAATTTACCCTGTCAAAGAAACAAAACACATCAGTACAGATGAACCATCTTGTCTGCACTTATTAACAATTTCTTTTAACGCAAATATGCAAATGTTTGTCCCACGTTGAGCTTTAAAACTAAACTGATTATCAGCAGATGAGTTAAATTAGTCCATTGTTTGAGATGAAATTCTTTCCAAAACCTTCTAGAAGACCCTGGCTAATGCGATGGGTTTATAATTGAGTCAAGCTTGCCTGTCTTGTTTTTCATCACAGACACCATCAGGCTGTCAATTCCAATCCATCAACAAGACGGATCACAGAAAACTTCAGCTCCAGGAAAATACCAGACAAGAAACTTGTCAACACAAAGAAGTTAGTCTACTTTTAAAATGTAATATTTGTGTAAAATATACATGTTTTAGGAAAAAAAATAGATGTTTCGGTTTAATTCCCACACTGTAAAAAACAGCCCCTTAGAAATGTCTAAAACTCCAACCCCATTGAAGGAAAATTTTAAATGATTTTACCAAGAATTCTAATTTTAAGAAATAATTTCCAGTCACTAAGGCATTCTAACTTATACTGAGTAGTTTGCTGTTGAAAAACTTTCTTGATGAGAGGATTTTCCAATCAAGACAGGTTTTTTTTCTTTTAGATTCCAGTTTTTACAGTTCTGTACTTTTTATTAAGGAATTATGGACATCAGAGAAGCAGCCTAATGTCTGGCAGTTTGAGGAACCGTGAAGGAGCTCAACTTCTTTCTTATGTGGAGTAACTTTATTTAAAAAAAAAAAAAAGAAAACACAGGAAAATGAAGCCACAAACATGATTCAAACTCCGTTTATTCGTTAGGTTTTGAGTGGAATAACATGAAGTCTACATTGAGGGAGCACCTGATCTATACAATAAATAGGATGGATGTTAAGTGTGCAGCAGACTTTCACACGGATGACTGGAGATGTCCACATCACTTCATCACACGGCTGGCATCAACACAAAAAGAACACACTAAGGGGGTAAATATTCCAGTCTTCATAGAAAATGTGGAGGAAACACCTACAACACTTCAGCTGCATTGAGTTTCTTCCAGACAAGTTTGGGTTTAGCCGTTGTTTTAATCCGACATCATTGTGTAACAAAGGTGTAATCTCCTGTAATCCAAAAAAAAACAGCGTAACGTCATGAGAGTCGTGAAGCAGCAGAGGAAGCCCCTGCTGCAGAGCCTGGGAAACCCCGGCTGCTCCACCTCGGACCTTTAGAAAGAACTCTCTAGAACGCTCCAGCTTCCAGCTCATCCAACGTGGCTCAACGCTTCACTGCTTCCTGTCTGCACCTCCCCAAACGCACGTCTCCCATCATGCCCCAAATAAACAACGTAGCTGCACCTTCATGTTGCACGTGCTTTAACTTCTGTGTTCCTCTCTGCTTCCAGCTCAACTTCAGTCAAAAAAAAAAAAAGTCCTTTAAACTTTGAACTTGAGTTTGTAGTTGGTCCAAAAAACTGGATCTCCGTCCGTCCGAGACTGACAGACGGATGGAAACCCAGCGCTACACATGCAAAGTTGAGAAACAACTCTGAATTCTGTCCACAAGTCCCGTTGGTTTAATTTCCTATCCTGGAACAGCGGTTATTATCGTTACCTCTACTGAACAAACCATTAAAACCAATCTGAGGAACGCCGTTGCTTCTGCGGCGTCCCGCTCCGGAGGCCCAGCCCCCAGATGTGCTGCCTTCAGTTTCCGTTGACCTCCACGGCTCCGCCTTTGGGAATGAGGAGGCTCATGCGGCCCGTGGTGCTGGCTGCGCTCTTGATCACCTCCATCCATCTGTGAGCAGAAGAGACGTGGCGGTGAGCCTCCAAACCACGGCGCGGACGGCATGACGGCGCGCAGCGTACCTCTCAAAGGTGTACTCGCTCTCCGCTCTAAAGAAGTAAACGTGCGACTTGAACTGCAGCTTGAAGACGTACTCCTTGTGAATGCCGTCAGACTCCTCGGGGGTGCTGACCGTGTAGCCCAGCAGCGGGAGGCTGGCCAGCGGAAAATCGTCCTGCAAACAAACGCCGGTCACTGAAAGGTTCACCCAGACGGCGGCGGGACACTCCACGAGTGAGCTGACCTGGTGAGTCTTGTAGAAGAAGAGGCAGAAGTTGGTAAAGACCACCCAGAGCTTCTGCCAGCCGTTGCTGTTCTTGAATTTCCTCAGTAGATACCCCGACAGCTGGTTCTGACACAGCAACACACAGACTCACTGAGCTCCAGACAGAAAGACCTTCAGGATTCTTTCTTTGAGGTCATTGAAGGAATGAAATCAATTAGATGTGAGGTTAAGCCCTGCACTGGAAGAGGGTTTTTTTTTTCTCATGCACATGCAAAGTTAGAGCTCTGCATACTGAACTGCAGGGAAAATGACCTACAGGAGGAGGAAGAGGTGGGGGGGAGGGTGGGGGCAGTCTTCTGCCTTTTTGATGAGTTCCAGCATGTTTCACAGGCAAGTTTCTTTACACAACCTGTATATAACCTGTATATAGTCTATTCAAGAATGACTATATCAATATGTTTCCTCAATTTGGCCGATCACTCTCATTTTGGAAAAAGTCCGACCCCCCAATCATTCTTGGAGGCGTAATTGTTACGTTTTTGATCTATCCAATCAGACGTGTTTATTGTCCTCCCTTCCTTGTGCCAACGAGGCACATAAAGCCTCTTCATTAAGTAACAGCTAAAGATGGCGGTTAGCGGTGTAGCTTTCCGTATCGTGGCAAAAGTATAAGTAAGGGTTAATGGCCGACGAGTAGTGCATTATCAGAAATGAAAGCAACCGTCCTCCACAAAGTGTGTTAATTTCTGATAAAGCACACTTCAAAGGACATTATGGCGCTTATACCATGGTCATTTAAAAAAGAAATAAACATTCAATCAGTTTTAGTACTTTATTCTAGTTATTTCTTTGGTTTAGGTCACTTTTTTTTGCAAAAAGTGGACTATTTGATAGTAATGCGGCGCGTTGTCACGGTAACATGACAACGCACCGCACCGACCTCCGACCTGGATTTTAGCGGCAAAGGAAAGCGATATATATGCCGATGGTCACTATGGGTTTAACAATCAATTCAGGGAGAAAGTTCACGTCTTACCGCTTGTTTTTGTCCAGATGATGAAGCAAAAGTTTGTCTTAAAAAACCCGGCGCAGTGACACGGAACATCTAAGCGACGTAGCTGGAACTTCTTTTTTAGGCGTGCGGGTAACACTGTGCGTTATCACTTTTTAATGGACCTTTTAATTTAAAAAAAAAAAGTTTTCTTACATCCTGTTCTTGTCCAAATCTCTTAATATCTAAATGTTTAGTTTAGTTTCTATTTAAGTTGACTAAAAAAGAAGCTTAAATAAAATCCAAATGTTTGTGTTTACTCTGATATGTTGTTTATTATTTGTTTGCTCAGCTAAAAAAAAAACCCCAAAGATGAAATGTTTGCAGTTTAAAACCATCAACACATAATTCAATTAAATAAAAAATGTTAATACGTTTCACAGTGTTCCCAATTATTATAATAGGTCCTCTCCTCCAAAATCAGGGATGTCATCTGCTAATCCTTTAGAGCATTTTTAGCTCAGCCTAAGGGGTTTTATTTATTAATCAAATAAAGTAAACAACAGAGAAGGTCTGTTGCTACTTCTGGCTCCAATGATTAAGCTGGCCGCCAGTAGGGGGCGCTGATCGACACACACCACTGAAAGATTGGCAGGATTCACTACTGTGGTTGTAAAAAGATGTGAAGAATCCTGCTGCCTCAGAGAAAAGTCTCCCAGAAGAATGGGGAGCATTGGGAGCACCTCCCTCTTCTCCTCTCTGCTTTTCCCTGGGGCTGGATTCAGCAGATTCCAGCTTCTTCCTCCACGTCTCTACTAAACTTCACCGTCTTCTCTGAAAGACGCTGATTGACTTCAAGGCTCCTCGCAGAGTTTTTCCTTGACTTGTTTCTATTACAACCTGCTTAAACGCAGATATTCCCCTCAGTGTGATTACCAGAAGATGATCTTCTCTTGAAACGTCTATTTTAAATAAAACTATTTATGATTATCTTTAGATTTTATGTAAATAGATTTTTGGACATGTTATGAAGAGTTTTTGCTGCAGATACTGAGTGTTCTTAGAAATACTTGTCTAATTTCAGCTTAAATTATTTATGCTTGATTGAAGTCTCTATGTTAGTTTAACAGTTTTCATCTATTTAGCATGTTTACATCAAATTGCATGTATATAATCAACTTATTTTGTCAAATAGTTCATCCTAAATGTACTAAGTCATTACTTGAAATTTGCAAAGAGTAATATATATAAATGTACTGTTTAAAATTTCATTTTTGAAAGAGTTATCTGTATTGTTAGTTTCAGAAGTTAAACAAAACTGTTAAAAAAACCTTTTAGAATATAAAACAGCCTTTTCCCCCCCAAATGTTTGCTTTAGGAACTTGGGGCTCCATGTCGGCTCTTAACTGCTGGAATTCTCAGGAAGGTTTCAGTTTCACGCTGACTAATGATCTGCGCTAAAGTCCTCAGGCCTGACTGAACTGTGAGCCTCACAGGTTCTGGTACCTGGTTCATGCGCAGGTAGTCAGAGAGAGAGAGGTTCTGGTTTCGGTACCAGCAAACGTGTGTGATGGTGTTGGGCCTCTGTCCCTGACCCAGGAGATAACGAGGAGGAAGCTCTGGTGTGGCGGCTGGGGAGCCGAAAACTGAGAGCAGAGGGACAGAAGAGGAAGAATGGATGCTCAGAGAGTGTTAGCACGTTAGCCTGGAAGGAGGAGGAGGAGGAGCTTCTCCAGTCCTGTGGAGAGAAAGAGTCAGAGACGTTTCCACACATGCAGTTTGTGAGGGAAGGAAACGGAGGAGTTAGAGGAAAACCTTAAGGGCTTTGAAGGGGTTGCAGTAATGGTGTGGAGGATGCTGAGGGCGGCGGAGAAGGAGGAGGAGGAGGAGGAGGAGGAGGAGGAGTACCTCCACAGCCAGGCTGTGGTCGGACATTGACACACTGGTGTTGCGGTGCCAGCACACATGCATGGTTGTGTTGGCACGGTGGTGAGTCTGCTTGTCCAGAGAAGTGTGAGAGGAGCTCATGTCATCCTCCGACTCCTGCTCCAGAGAGACCTCATCTGATGATCCTGAGGGAGAGGAGGAGGAGGAGGTTGTGTGGAGGAGAAGGATCAACTGTAGGTTTTATTGCCGGCCTGAAGGAATCACAGGGGAGAACATGAACACCCAGAGCACGGTCTCCTCAGAGGAAACGCTTACGATTGGAACGATCGCCAAAGCCGGCGTCCAGGAAGAAGCTGGATTTCTCCTGAGACTTCTTAGCCAGGTCGATAGCCATGTTCAGGTCCTCGATCCACTTCCCCATTTCCACCTTGGAGCTGAAATCAGAAACCATCACTGAATCAGGCCAAGAAGGTCACCGCTGAGAGCTCCAGAGAAAGCAGAGATGCTCCATGGAGGCAGAGAAAAGGATCTGCCAATTCTTCCCAAAGAACAAGATTTCAGCATTAAAACAAACCAGATGGAGGATCTGCTTTGCCTGTTGAGGCGTTTTTAATAAGATTGAACCAAAATGAAAGGTTTGCTTAAATGCAGTCAAGCACCATGAGCGCACGAGTGTTGACTGTTCTCTAGAAGTGCCTGAACGTCTGTTCAATCTTTACTTTTCTGATATAAATGTAGTTTTTCTAAGGGTTAATGGCCAACGAAGTATGCATCATCACTTTTTAACGCACGCCGTGGAAGCCTGGTTGCTTCCGCGAAGTCGCGTCGCGCCGCACCACCGCTGCAGTCAAGATTCTGCGATATAAGCGATATATATATGCTGATCGTCCCCATGGGTTGAATAAAGCATCAGTTCAGAGACAACGTTTACCTCTTTCCTCTTGTTTTTGTGCAAATGATGAAGCTAAAGGTTGTTTTAAAGAAGCCGGCGCAGTGATACAGAACATTTAAGCTAGGTGACCGGAACTTCTTTTTTCACCACGCGGTTATCCTGTGGTATATCACTTTTTAATGCACACACAGCAGCCAATCAGAATCGAGTATTCACCCAGACCATGGTATAAAATAGGAATAATACTTCAGTGATTCACACACAACTAACGCTGTATTAATGATTAGCGTGTTGCTGCAGACCAGAGCAAAAGCCTCACCAGCACATTTGAATTCCTTACAGAGCTCGCTGGACAGGTTTCTGGTTCGTTTAAATCTCTGAACAGCTGCATACCTGCCAGCCTTTTAGCACAGGTTTAACTGTCAGCAGACATGTGAGGACAGGAAGGATGATCCCTGGTTGAGATGTAAGCTCTGCACATATGGAGCCTTATCTCTACTGTCTGTTCATTAAATAGATTTTAGGGCCAGTGGTATTTTTTCCATTCTATTCATATCTTTTTTTTGTTTTCATTTATGCCAATACTAACTTCTTCTTTCTTACTGCGCTTTGCCCCCGGCACAAAAATAAAAACTCCACCATATCTTGCACACATCTGGTACGCAGTGAAGGTGATGAAACTCCGCCCCCTCAGCGGGTTTCTCCCGTGACATCACAGCGGGAGAAACCATCAAAAGAACAACGGAGGCCCAAACCTTTTACGGGGGTCCAAAATGAACTTTTCAATTTCTAACAAAACTAAAACACAAGTGTGCGAATATCCAATGGAAATTCTGAAATTATTATGGGATGGCCACAGGACCTACAACTAGGTGGCCATTTTGTGGCTAAGTGCAAAATTTGGTGATTTTCACATTCTCCCACACTATGGGGGTTTAATGGGGACTATGGGGATTCATTTAATGCCTCAAGTTGCCATAAGATTGTTTTGGCACATTTAAAGCAACCATTTATTGCAAATTTTGCCGTCTTGTGCAATATGCATATCGCACAGCTTGATATTGCTATAACGATAAATATGCGGTATATTGTGCAGGCCTAATATTTATGTTGATATAGTCATTAGTGCATGAACATGTTTTACCTATAATGTCTTGTAACATTTTGTCTTTTGTGACGCCTTTAGCGTTTTTACGTGAACACAACTCGATTTCAACAAGTCACCTTGCAGCTACGACGATGGTCCTCTGAGCAGAGTAGATGGTGAAACAGTGTGGAACCGACCACTCGTTTTCACTTTCCTCCACCTAAAGAAAAAAGGAATCATTTAATAAATATAAGGAAGAGGCACATTTAGGGGGAAGAATTTCAAATGTCATTTAAGGGAAATTTACAATGAGGCATGGGACTAAATGAAGATAAACATGTTATGACTATCAAGCTGAGCTTCTACTGCAGCTCCTCCTCCTGTGTCTATGTGGACATGGGAGGAGAAGGGTGGGGTTCAGCCTCCACACTGGCACAGCTCAAGACTCACCGGAGCGTCCAGAACAATAAGCTGCAGCCGGGAGCGAAACAGAGACACGCAGAGTTAGGACACCCACGCGCTCCGCCAACACATGACAGACTGATGGACGTCAGCAGAGACGAACCGTCTCTGACCTCAGCAGGAACCATTTTGACTAACAGCAGAACAACAGGAGGAGCAGAGACTCACGATCATGCCCTGGAGGGGCAGCTGTCCGTGCACTTTGAACTGGTTGGTTGCTGTCACGCCTTTGCTTGTGTAGAGGAGCATGTCCGAGAACTGACCGGGAGAAAAGGAGCATTAAAATGCATCCGAGCGCCTGCACAGCTGGAGGAGCTCTTCACTCACCAGGAAAAACATTCTCTGCTGCAGACCCTTCTTGGTGAGCTTGTACAGGCATCCCTCCCTGATGAACTCCTAAAAGCACACACATCAGACTCCATCAGCTCATTTTAAAGATCCCAGCACCCCCTGCCCTCCGCTCTGTGTCGGTGCACTCACGCGGCCCGGTGCCGTCAGGTTCTCAATCCCAATCAGGTCTCTCTGCAGCTCCGTGAGCTTCTGGAAGTTCTCCAGGCGGATCAGACTGCTCTGAAGCTGAGTGGCGATCTCTGCCACCTCCTTCAAGGCCTCTGCCAAGAGATAAAAGACACAAAGAGGTTCAACCTTTCCAACCAGTTTCCTGACCCAGCAGAACGGATCCCAGACCGTTTCTTCAAAGGAAGGAGGAGCTCCATTTGCCTACTTTTGCAGTCGTCGAAGTCCCGGTGTGCGGGGGAGTAATGCTTGCACAGTCTCTCCAGGATGAGCTTGTAGTGCATGAGGCGCTGGATGGGCTTCAGCAGGAAGGTGTTGAGGGGCAGGTAGCACACCTTCTGCAGCTCAAACTCTTTGTAGACCATCTCCAGCTTTTTCAGCCTCTTGGAGGCCTTCTCCAGTTCTGTTAAGACCTCGTCGTGCTTCTGGAGGAAGCTGGTGAACTCCTGGAGGACAGATCAACACTTTTTTAACCAACGTTGTGTTGAGAGCAAACAATCGTCTGAGAGATTCCAGACCTTCAGAGCACACATGTTCTTCAGCATCACATCACCAATCCTCTGGTAATCTCCTTTGACATGAGCATTGGAACGTCCCTCCCTGTGGGAAAAGGAGTCGGTCACAAACTCGGGACCTTCATGGCTTTGAACCTACAGAAAGAGGAAGAACCCACCAGAGAGCCAGCCTCTGGTCCAGCTCCTTCAGGAAGCCTCTGTGGAACTCGTAGATGGGGTCAATGTTGGAGAAGAGGAGGGTCATCAGGCCTTCTGGCATTGCGTTCTCTTTGATCACAGCGCTGCGGAACCACTGCACAGAGAGCACAACGTACCTATTCAACAAGCCCAACGTTTCTCCGGCCCAGAACGAGTCTGCAGCAGACTCTGTTGGTGAACTTTAGTTTCACTCAAACCAAAATCAGCTTCAACAGGACAAACATGGCAGCTATCAACATTGATCCACATTCGTCTCCAAAAAGCCAAACGACCACGCCCTAACTAGGGCTGCAATGAGGATCCAAGTACTCGGATGTCTTCAATCTGTTCCAGAAAATTAAGTACAAATATTTGTGATATTCGATATTCTTTATAAATGTAGTTTAGTAGAATACACTTCAGGTAATGTTATTATCACTCTAAAATTGCAGAATAATACTGTATTTTAAGTGTATAAACTAAACTGGCTGGATTGCTCAGTTGACTGGCAACCCAGGGTTTGCAATGAGCCAATCCCAGTGTGGTTCCTTCGTGCTGCCGCCCATCTGTGCCTTAAACACAGGGGGGTGTCAGGAAGGGCAGCCGGCGTAAAAACTGCCAAACCACCAGTGCGAATCAGTGAAAGATGATTGGCGGCTGTCATCTTGTGGCTCATTTCTGATGGGAAAAGCCAAAGGATTAACAAGTGCATAAACTAAAGGAACTGAATTTTGCTATGTTCATCGTTTTTCAAAGTAAAACAAAGTATTTTTCATAGACGGAAGTTCAATTTACTGAAATAAGTTCTAGAAAGTGGGCGTTTTTAAATATGGGGAACAATTTGAATAGAAAGACAATGAAAATTAAGAATGTTACAAAAATCTGGAGATAATTGTATGACGTCATGTGACTGTCTGTCAGCATGATGGAGAAGCCGCACCGGTTCATCTAATGTTTTGGCATTTCCACTAAAATAAGTAAAGTCAATGTGTCAAACGTGTTTTCTGCTGTCAGTTCAGATGAAAGGACTGTGAGGGTTTTCTAGTTGTTCCATTTCTATTGAGGTGTTGCCGTGTCTGCGTTTATTATCTTCTGGTCATCGATCTACTGGAACTGTATTCAGCGAAACTTTTAAGATTGAAAATCTGTGAGGAACATTTTTGGGATTTGTAGTTAAATGATCCAAAGCCACAATGTTTTCTTTACTGCTGAAGTTAACCAGGAAGTTGTTTAAAGTGATAAGTATCATTTCTTTCAAAATCATTGTGTTTTTCTGCTACTTCTTGTTCATTCTCATCTCCTGTTCCATATAAAGATCTAAATATGACCATACATTGTAATTATCATGCAACCAGTAATAGTTGCACATATAGCATTCATTCAACGGATCATGACCGTCACGCTAAGGACCACTAGCCACAGTTCAGCACATCAATGTTTTGTTTTTATAAGTAGGCCTCAATGAGCATAGTTTTGATGCGATTTATATTCGTGTGTGTACGTTTTGAAGTACTGTAATATGTTTTATTGAATATGTGTTTGGAAAGTTATCAAAAAATTACCAGTAGGTTTTTATCTTGTTATTTTTTCCTTTTTATTGATCCAGAAAATGGAAAATAGAGTTTAAGTTGAACTGAATCTGCATTGGGGTGACTCACTAGGTTGTTTTTTTGTTAGAAACAATAACAGACGTTTAGCGGTTTGTCTAAAGCTGTTTTTGCCCATTAAACCATCCAAGTCTCCTAATTATTGGATGTTACTTGATTATTTCCCAGAAGGTGCGACAGAGTCCGACTCACCACCGTGATGACCTCCAGGTCCTTCAGGTACGTCCTTTCTGTGGTCAGAATCTCTTTGGCAATGAAGTAGGCCTTGTCGGTGGGATATCGCTAAGGACAAAGAGGGACACGACTTAAAAGAAAGAAGAGAAAACAGCCACAACGGTGACGGAACTAAGAACATGACACCGGTGTGCTCTGATTAATGACAATGAGGCAGGGGGTTGCAAGGATGGCATGCGAGCAGTGTACCTTCCTCCTGCCCTCCTCCTCCTCCTCTAGCCTGGCATTGCTGCCCACCTCGCTCAGTAAGGGGCTTTGCAGGGGCGACGGCGCTTGGCTGGGCAGGCTGAGGGTCGACATCTGGAAGGAGGGCGACATGCAGAGAGGCTCCTTGGAGGTGAGGGGGGAGAGCTGAGGACTTTCCACTACTGTATCTACGAGAGATGGGAAAGCGGAGTTACTTTCTACTCGGAAACGCTTCAAATATTCAAGCCAAACTAGCGACTTTTCAAAGGTGACGGAAAAGCACCCAAACTGGCAGAACATGGGTGAGTCCAGGAAAGCTCTGATGGGGAGGAAGTCCTCTGAAATAGCTGCTCAACCCTGCCTGGGACCAAAAATCTGCTAGTTTTACGTAGGAAAATAGCTCAGTGAATCATTTCAAGCACACCGACAGCAATTTAAATGCACATAAGAGAAAGTGAAGCAGAAAACCGGGCAAAGTACCGGTAGGTTTTGTTCAGTGATAACTTCTCTATGAAAACCAGTTCTGCCACTTTTCTTACGTCTGTTTGCATTTTTCCAAGTGTTGTTGAGTTACAGATCACCACAGCTGCTCTCTCAATTCTTCTAAAGAAAAAAAGGGAGGAGGCTGGGGAAAAAAAAAAGGAAATCAACAACTCCCAACTCGACCCGGAAACAATTCCTCCAGCAAAAAGTGATCAGGAATGCGTCTTGTCTGGAGGGCAGAAAGCGGCTTAGTTTGAAGTGCTCCACGGGGAGCGAGGAGAGCAGGGAGCGGGCGGACATCAGGAGCAAGGGGGTCTGCTGAGGAATGACTTGGCAGCAGGCCTGTCCAAACAGGGAGCAAACACTCGGCTGGAATTAGATGGAGGAATTCCAATAGCCCCCCCGGACAGCAAGCAAGTCTGCTGCTTTAGACATCAGGATCCTGCTCCCTTCATAACGCAGACAAACCAGGCTGGATAACAGTTCAGAGGAGAGTTTGACGTCTTCTGACATCTTTACCCTCAATACAGCTGAGTTCCTCCAGTTACCCGGACCGTTCCACTAACACCTCACTCCCCAGGGGTTTGTTCAAGCTCCAGGACGAGCAGCATCACTGCTCCTCCTCTGATTTCAAAAAGAATTTTAAGTCTGACATTCATGGTACCCACAAGTGATCACTTTATTCTTGAGAGTAAAACATACAAACATTAAGTACAGGCGGGTTATGGCTGGGAAATGTACATTTTCAAGATTAAGTGATGCTTGATTGGTGCCTGAGTGCAATTAGCTGCAGGGAATCGACAGCTGTTTGTCAAAACCCTAAAAGCGAAGAACCACACGGTGCAGAAGAAATATCAAAGGCTGATCACATCAGTCAGCTCCACAAGGTTTGCAGATCGGAAGCCGAATCTCTCAGACTTGTGATTGTAGAGAGGTTGCAGATCCCTTTTGGTGTGTTCTGCCATCCTTCAAAATGGCAATGAGAAAAAAGGGGATAAGCCGAACCCCCTTTCTCACACGATGCGTTAGTATTTCCACACTAAAGCGGCGATGACAGCCCACTGTGCAGAAAGACCGATCAACGCTACGTTTACACACGCGTTCCAAGAAGTCGCGTTGAGCAGACAGCGTTCACTCTGGACCTTTGCTACACGATACCAACGCATGTTTCTGGTGCAAAATGTCAACGTGGTGCAGATCTGGTGAATTTTGCTCCAGACTTTTTCTTCAAAAGCTCTATTCTGACAGACGATGTCAGGGAATTTCAGCCGGGCGCAAACCGCTATTATTGATTTCTCCTCCGTGATCAAGTTTTAGACCGATTTAGACATGAATGAAAAGGGACACCATCCAACTGTCACTACCAAATCAGAGTCCCTGACTGGTTTACGTTCAACCTGCTGGCTGATCGTTTTTTGTACATGGAGCCCAAAACTTGTGCAGCAACACCTGAATGCGAGGGTTTTGTATGCAGAAGCCCAAAATGCGTGTTTACACGTGTTTACCTTGATGTTTTTATTAAAAGCTGTCACTTAAACGAGGCAGTGCGAACGTAGCTTAAGTGCTGAGAGGCACAGAGGTGCAGGCGCTGCAGGCGGAGACGCCAACATGGAGGAAAATCTCTTTTTGGATTTTAAATGCACCAAATCTGCAGGTCCAAACAGACGAGAAGCCGCAAACGTCACAATATATTACCTGAAATGAGCCTTTTGGACTGACGTGAAACTGTGTGTTCATCTAACAGTCACTGCTCCTAAACTTCAAATGTACCTTAAAGGGTCCATATCAGGCAAAAATCCACCTGTTTTATAACTCCTTACCAACAAACAACCCCAAAGCGGTATTTTGATCCGTTCACACATTTCTGAGCATTCCTCTAAAAACCTGCTCTCTGAGGACATTGTGACATCACAAAGTGAGGAACCGCCCCTTCCAGGAAGCGTCTGCGCCCCCAGGCTATACACACACACACTGTCTCCGTGGAGCTAGTGGTGATCGGCTAAACCCTTTCCTTTTCTATGCACTATATGCACAAGCTGCAGACGCCAGCTCTAAGTTGATGTCGTGAAATAGGCACCGCCCACATGGAGTAAAGAGGTCAGAGATCGTCTTACTTTCGGGTAGGAAAACGAGCTGAGACAATAACTCCTATTTTATAAAAAAAACAAACAAAAAAAAAACGATCTTTAGTGTTCCAAAGTATTCTCATATACACGGATATAGTTTTCTCTGAAAGGTTTAGAAAAGGATGATATAGGACCAACATCAGAGATTCAAAGTGAATGTGCAAATGAACTTCCTTCCAATAACGTCCGTTTCATTCTTGGGGCGCTCTGAAGGATCCATGAGGCAAAAGCCCCCCAAAAAGCTCCAGCAGTAAATGAATACAATCACCCGAAAAGAAAGATTAAAGGATTTTTGGGAAGTTTCTACTTGGACCTTTTAGGATTTCATTCAGTGACGCTTTAGTGTTTCATACTGCTGGTAAAGTCAAAGCAAAGCCTTGCCAACATTTACAGAAACGCAGAGCTTCCTTTGAGGATTTTATGTACATAATGGCCCTTTAGTCTGTATTATCTACAACATGAAGCAAAAGAACTGCATTTTTAAGACATTAAAACCAGGATAAACTCCTCCTGTGTGACACGCTGTGGTGAGCAACAGCTTCTGCCAGCAGGTGTCAGTAAGGCACAGAAATCAAAACTATCAGGAGGTTTTTGGGAATTACAGGATTTGTGTTTCATTTTTACCCTGAGATCAAAATTACTCATAAAAAATACACTAGGTTACTATGTAAAAAATGTAATAATGGTAGTTAGTAATAATGAAAACCGATATTATTATGTGACAATATATCTCAGTCTCAGAGTCAGAGTCAAGGCATAAAAAAGGCAGATCGCCATACAGTTAAAAATAAAAACTCCAATTCAAGTCTGATCCAAAGTGGATGGTGGAATTTAGGAACGGTGTGTAAAAATAAGTGTGTAAAGCTTCAGAAGCAGGCTGCTCCGTCACACCAGGACAGCAAACTGCTCTCCACGCCTCACTATACGATGACAACCCACAACAGGTGGAGCGTTCAAGAAGGTCAGGAAAATAAAGGCCACAGATGTTGATCAAAAGCGCCCCCTGCAGGAGGGAAGGAAAAACACTGCACGTCTGAGCCGACACCAGCGTGCGACACCAGCGTGGACCGTCACTGGATTCACGTTCTAAACTCCAGAGGATCAGTGTTGCTTCCCAAAACAACCACAGATCGAACCAGATGGTAATCCTCCCAACAGGCGAGGGAGTGGTTTCTATGGCCCTGGGGGGGCTTTACAGTTTCACATGCGAGGACCCAGGGGGGTCTGCCAGTGCCAGGGCCTGCAGGTTGTGGCACTGGAGAAGAAAACCCTCCATTCCGCCCCCCCCTGTCAGAGGGTTGCTGTAAAACAGGTTCTGCTCGGGGGGGAGGACGCTGTCGGAGCCCCAGTCGGAGTCGGAGTCAGAGCTGCCGCTCCCAGAGCCCTCAGTGGCAGTGGGGGGGAAACTGAGCTGCTCCAGCTGCTCCACCAGGTCACTGAACTGCATTGCTGAGCTGCTCTCAGAGCGCACAGAGTATGCTGGGAAGTTGACCATGGAGCTGGCCTCTGACTGCAGCTCAGACCCGGGCAGGCGCAGGGACGAGGAGTCCCCACCTCCGAAACCCACGGACATGGACTCTCCGGCGGAGCTCAGCCCCAGGTTTTCCAGGGAGCTGCAGTCGGAGCGGTTATTGAGCAGAGAGCTGGTCTCAGAGTGACCCACGGCGCTGGAGTTCCCATTCAGGTCTTCTGCCCCCGCACTGAACATCCCACTTTTCCCGAGGTTAGCTTCCTCTATAAAATCAAACCGGTCGCCTTTATTGTCAAGCCTGTATGTGTAGGCCTCAGCCCCCCCACCGTAAAAAGAAATCTGGGTGGGGTCATCGTCTATAAACTCCTCTGTGACCTGCAGGGACGAGTCGGACACGGAGAAGGTAGGATTCCGTTTCAGGCGCAGAACCTCGGCCTCATAAGCATCGTACGCGAGAACCCCCTTGTGTGTCCCTCCACCCCCCACCACCGCAGAACCCCCCACCCCCCATCTACCACCGAGCTCATTATCCTCATTGCCATTTTTGGAGGGCTGGGATTGGGAACTGCCACTCTCTACACACACAAATAAGGGGCTGCAGTGTCCTGCTGCCTGAATGCTGGGGGCACCTTGAAAAGAGTAGTGCGGAGGGGAAGCGGCCTTGACAGGGTCTTCCTTTGGAGGGCTGGGGGCTCTAGGAGCTTGCAGAGGGGAGTGAAGCCGCGTCTGCGGAGGAGGCGCGGCTGTTTGGCTCGGTGGCGACAAAGGCTGGGGCTTGTGTTGGAGTTCAGCTCGAGGCAGGACGCTGGACGTGTGGGCTGGATGGAAGGGCGCGGCGGCGGCGGAGAGGGGGGAGCCGGCACCCCTGAGGCTGTCATTGAAAGACAAGTGCTGGGGGAGAAGAGGACAGAAACCAGACAACAAGACGCAATCAAAGGAGACACCAGATAGGGAAAACAAAGGAAACCAGCATTAATGAAGCACAGTGGAATGTGTGGAAAAGCCACCTTCAGTGCTGCTGTCCTTACCTGTTTTGGCACATCGGTTGTATAGGAGCGAGTTGACATTCCTATTTTACTGTTCCTCCTGAGAAACAAAAACGTCAGTGTAAGAATTGTCTGGGATCTCAAGAAACCCAAATCCCAGAGAACATTTCTCCCGATGATCACCTCTGGTAGGGGGTTCTCTTCGGTCCGTTTTCCCTGACGTAGTCCACAAGCTGCTTCTGGGTCCTTCCACTGGCAGACACAGTTTAACAAAGCAACAATCGGCACAAATGAAATGACAAAACACACTTTGTTTGCCAATTTAAGAACCTACGGCAGACCCTTTGATCCTACCTGTATCGGAAGGAAGACCCTCTGGTAAAAAGGATTGCTTTGGACTTGGGCTGCGGCTGATCAAACAAGCGGAAAAAGGAGTGGTATTCCACACAGATCTTCCAAAAGACTTTGCACTGATCTCGACTGGCCATCAAAAATTCAAGAATGTCTTGGTGCGGGCCCTGAAACAAAGAGGACAAATATAACCGATGGAGTTGAGAGTAGCCAGGCCTCTTTGGCAGGGTTAGATGCTGATCTCTTCATGAGTGCATACATGGACTTCTGGATGGAGTTTGATTAGAAAGCGTTTTCTCTTGAAGCTCAGCTTGCGAATCTTGGACCAGTTGAAGGTATTTATTTTCGTGTGTCCCTGTGGGGGAGAAACAACGTCCACCTGAATCTGTAAAGAAGGCACGAGCGTTCTGATGCTCACAGGGAGCAGCTTCCATCAATCAACGCACCTGGAACACCTGAAGACCCATGTGAGCCACAGCCAGGTTGATCTTGGTGCCCTCCCGGTCAGCTGCTGGGTGAAAGCGAACGCCATACATTTCCAGTTTACGAGCAATTTCCAGGATCTGAAAGTCAGACTCTGCAGGAGTTTGCCCCCTACAGTCAAAAATAAAAAGAGCACATGGGCCAGGGAGGTCAAAGGTCATTATTACCATCAGGACTGGTCGAAACGGCCAAAAAATAAAATCATTTTTTCACACCAAATACAATTTTAATGTTTTTTTCTCTCCCGTGCTTTAATTACATTCACCAACATGACAAATGACTGAATGTATTTAACAAAAACCCTTTTAACATCTCACATGGAAGTTGCTCTAAACACAAAGTGCAACTAGATCCGAGCTGCAGGTGTTTTGTGATTGTCAGCTGTATCATCTCATAAAGAGAAACAGAGTCTCCGTTTCAGGTGTTGGAACCAATTCGTCGTACTTCCACTTTTGGTAGCAACAGCCTTCAAACTGATTTTGCATCATCTGATTTTGTGCTGAAATTTCGGGCTAAGAAAAATGTGTGCAGTATGCAGTGAGGAGCTTGACGGCCTTGAAACATCTGTTATCCCACTTCGCAGATTTCACCTATGGTGGCTTATTTATGGAACGTAACCCCCGCGACAAATGAGGGACCACTGTACATGAAACTGGAGCTGGGTCAGGTCAGCAGGTTAACCACTAGGTGGCTTGTTGCAGAAGTCAGTGCCCATTCACTCCAATGCAGAACAGCCCAACTTCACAACAATACATCACTACACTGTGGCTCCAACAGCTGTTTTTTGTTAATCCATATCCAAGACATTTCTTACTGGTGGTAATCCTACAGTTGTCATTTTCATTGTGTTTGCCCAGTTTTCCCAGATCAGGTGTGTTCAGCAGGCAGGGCGAGGCCATCATGGAACATCAGCCGGTTTCTCACTTAGTGGGATTTGGAAGACATTCTCTAAAACCCCACGATTACAACCAAACGGTGTGTTAGGACGGCATATCCATCCAATCACTCCCTTCTAAATGTGTTCATCCGTTAAGCGCTGAAATCTGCTTAGAGCCCTCCCCTGCCCCACTGGCCTTATGGCTAATAGACTGGGATTAGAACAGACAACTCTGCTTGTGCGTCCACAAGCAACGGCACAAAGAGATTAACAAATGTCTGTGGAACAGCCTTGTACACTGGGTAAAAAACACATCCAATGGGTATCAGTGGTGCCCAATTACACAAGGCTGATGGGGGAGAGGTTTAATGAGGGATTCTGTGAGCCCCCCCCCCCAAAAGAGGAATCTTTAATCAGAGCTCTTAAAACCACACAGCAGAGTAAAAACACTTGAAACACTGCTTTAAATTACAAAATACAATGTCTAAAAAGCAGGGCTGCCCAATTATTGTCCAAAATGCTTCAATGGTGATAAAAGTACTCTAACTTTAGGTTTCTAATATACCAAATTCAAAAAAATGTCGTTTGGAACAAAAAAGAAAATTAATATGTTTATTATTTGGGTACATTTGACATAAATTTTAACAAAGCGTCTATTGTTAAGCACCGCCTATTGTCAACATATACAAATCTAAGGTGGAGCATGTGTTTAGGTCACACCACCACATGTTTGTTCTAATGTTCAATCAGAATCTTTTGGGGATTTTTTTGCTGCTTTTCCATTTTATCTGAAAATAATTTAACTAATTCAGTGTGGTGAATTTCAAAATGAAGGCTAGCGAACATTTAGGTCAGAGAGATCTTATTGTTATAATTTGTATAAGTACTAGTTTTCCAGCCAACAAGCCCGTGTGATGTGGCTTGGGGGGAAGTTAAATTTCAGATTCATGCTTGTGTTTCTTTATTGGAATAGCTGCACCTTTGGTGATAAAGACTATTTTTACACTTAGGGCTGGGCGATGAATCGACTAATTTGAATTTTTTATTTTAGATCAGTGTTTTTGAACCTTTTTTGAGCCACGGCACACTTTAACCTTTACAAAAATCCCGCGGCACACCAGCATCCAAAAAATTAAAAAAAAAAAAAAACGGAGAAACTCATAGTCTGTATTGATCTACAGCCCCTCCACAATCTCACATGCATTTTTGTGATAATTGTGGCAGAAAAAGCTGGAAGCTGCAGCTATTTTTTCTAAAAAATGTAATAAAAGTTAACTTAGAAGATTTAAAACTGTTTGAGGTGTGTTGTTGTGGTTTCAAGACGTTTAACAAGGACGACTCGTGCGCAGAGAAACTGTTACTTTAACCCAATGCATCATGGGAGATGTAGTGCCAACAGCCGCCGATGGCAGACAGACGAGAGTCTCTGAGCTTCATTGTTTTGTTCACTTCTTCCACGGTCTGACACCAGATTCTGTGGAAAGTTACACCACTAAAGATTTAGCTGGTATTTTTGTTGGAACTGAGAGACTTTATGAGCAGAATCAGAACAAGGACGTGAAGACTTTAACCACTTCTGATTGGTCAGACTGTTAACGTGTGATTAAGCCTCCAAGAATGATTGGTGGAGACAGTTAAATGGGCGGGACTTTTCCAAAAACAGCTGAAGCTACGGCTAAATCGTGGTACCATCATTCTTATCAAAATGTCTTTAATTTAATCACATAAACACAATACAACAACAACACAAATAAACATATTCCTTATTACTCTGTGTTTTATCAGGGCCTGTTTGGATGAACACAGAGCTGATATCCTGGAGATGGAAAATGTTTTAAGATCAGTCAATGAGGGCAATTTCCCACGGCACACCTGACCATCTCCCACTGCACACCGGTTGAAAAACACTGTTTTAGATGATTTATTTTTGGGAAAATAATTATTGTATTTTTTCCAGTTCTTTTGCATTTCCAATGTTCGGAGTAAAGCGCAGATGTGAAAACAGCAGCAAGCAAAGAGGAGATTTTTCCATGAGGCTAAGAAAAAAACAACAACTAGCGCCCCCAATCCTGTAACTTCTGCTATAGTTGCCTCCGTGGAGGTTTTAGTTTAAGCAGATGAAGCAGCTGAACATCTGAGGATTTTTAACAGGATCATAAGTTCCTTTGAAAATAAACAACTGTTGTTTTATCTAAAGTTTTCATTATGTTGTGACGTCCTCTGTTTTAATTTAACATATCAGTTTTAAAATAACACCTATGGCTTTTCTTTGTAAAATAACGGACTAAATAATAAGGTGCACCGGTAGAGCGGCCGACCCATGATCGTAAGGTTGCAGGTTTGATTCCTGCCTTGCACACTCATGTGTCAAAGTGTCCTTAGGCAAGACACTGAACCCCACCTTGCCTCTGGTGGGAGGTTGGCGCCAGTGTTTGGCAGCGGAGCCGCCACCAGTGTGTGACTGTGTGTGCGAATGTGTGTGCGAATGTGTGTGTGTGTGACTGGGTGAATAGGTCTGTGACTGTAAAGCGTTTCGGGCCTTGTAGGTAGAAAAGCGCTATACAAGTATACGCCATTTACCATTTAATTTGGTTGGCAGATGTTTTCTAGGACCTGCATGAGTCAAGAATGATATTTTGGTCTCTGGGGTTGTGACTTCAAACTTGGACCATCAAGCCTCACCCAGATTATCTGTTTGAGGTTGTTGCCACCAAAAATGCTCTGCCGAGTGCGTTCGAGTATTTCTCTGTATAAGATGCTCACCAAACATCTGCTGCAACAAACCTTTTTACAGCTTGTTTTGTGTTAGAGACAATTAAAAAAAATATAATCGTTTTTTGTTAAATATATAACATCTTTTGTCATTTTTGTTAAAGAAAGTACCAGCACAGAGAAAAACAAACAAACCATAGATTAAAATCAAAAATTAAATTTGGAATTAAAAAATAAATAAATAAATAAATCAGATTTTATTTTTTGGCCACATCGTCCAGCTCTATTAATACCATTTTTTTAAATGTCTAAGATATTTACTCAAGCATCCAAATAATGTGATTCATGTGTTCTAGTCTCCTCCACATCCAGAGGTGTACAAACCAGCAGCTGTAATGCAGACTGCTCCTCAAAAACACCTGTGAAAGAACGGCCGCTCAGCGGTCCTTTGCAAATTCATTTATCGTCTTTTAATTCTATGAAATGCCTCGAGTGACTGTAACCTTTGTCTCTTGGTAGGACTCCGTAAAACTATAAAATTGCTACACTCGTCAGCTGCCAGTGGGTTTATAACAAAGAGTTCACTTCATCTGACTGAGCACAGGTCAGACCAGTTAAATCAACCGTGCATGGCGGTCGTATGTAGACACAGAGGAAATCACCTGGTTGTGAGGATGATTGACTGTAAATGAGAACTGGACTGAGTGACCCCTCCCCTACCCCCTCTCATTCCAAACAGGAAGTACCTGCTGGCTCCACGAAGCCAAAATCCCACAGACTTCAATAGAGAAATAAAGAGCTCAGTCATTCAGAATCACCATTCTTGCCCCGATACCTTTGTTAACATGTGCTGGACAATCCTCGTTTTTTCATACCATTTCTTCTTTAGTGGAAGTTATTCACGCTATAAACTGGCCAATCAGAAGCCTTAAGAAACGTTTATGGTGTCTGCTGGCCCCCACATCAAACATGGAAAACATTTCTTTGCTAGATTCTCCCGAGCCCTCCTTCAAGTGCTTCCACTTGGTGCTCACAACAAGCTCACCCCTGATTGGGTGCAGGTGAGAATGGTTGCCTTAGAAACGATGGCTCAGACTGACTGACGGTTTACTGATGACGTCTGGCTCCAACACCATGTCGGGGGAAAAATGGCAACTGAAATGACTTCATATAGTTGCAGTCAGTGTTCCAACAATCTGTCCTTCCTCGTGAGATTTTCCTACCCGAAGCACAAAATGATAGATGGAGCTATTAAATATCCCATCTTCTCAGATAATCCTAGCTACTGTGAGTCAACAAACGCACCGTTATGATGTTAGCTCGAAAACACAGCCGGGTAGAATAGATTCACAGGGGGGGGTAGGACAGATTTACAGGGGGGGGGGGGGGGGGGGGGGGTAGGACAGATTCACAGGGGGGGGGGAGGACAGATTCGCAGGGGGGGGGGGGGGGGGATTCACGGGGGGGTTAGAATAGATTCACAGGGGCGTAGGACAGATTCACGGGGGTTAGGACAGATTCCCAGGGAGGTAGGACCGATTCACGGGGGGTTAAGACCAATTCACACAGGGAGTGATCCATATTCACGGGGGGGTTAGGACTGATTCACGTGGGGGGGAGTGGAACAGTGAGCTTTGTTCCTGAGTCAAAGTGAAAACTGTTCATGGATTGGACGTGGAAAATGTCCAAATGGACGTCCACAGTGAGATTTTAGGTCAGTACGTTCAGGCCTAAAGTCCTTCCTAAATACATTATACACTGTTGTTACAGCGCTGCAGGTAGAATTAAATCAGAATAACAAGGCTGTCCAATAATGGAATATTGCATTTTAGATGGCAAAAATACATGATAACACAATCCAGAGCGGTAACTTACAGATGCCTGCGGTGCAGCTCCATGATTATCTCTTGCACTTTGTCTTGGTACGGCAGCAGGCTGTTTGCCTTCAGGAAGTCCCTGTCGGCGACATCATCATAGTCGCCGATCTCCGCTGTCATTTAGATAAGAGCAGGACATCAGCCGAGCAGCACCAGAGCAAACATTTACAAAAAGCCTGCATTCAGATACACACTGTCCACATCAGCATTTTCACTGAAGTCCTTCGCTACATCGCAGTTCAACTTCCACAGTTTTGCTGATTTTTTTCAGTGTAGTTTGAATGCTTTTTATTTTTATTTTAATTAAAGCGCATTGTGGTCTGCATCCTGATTGGCTGGAGATCATTATCAATCCATCCCCCTCTCTGCCTGTCTGCAGTACAGAATGTGCTTAGCAGATTTGTGGTTTCCTTTTCTACTACTGGACGTATTTTCATATCAAGGTTTAACTATGAGAGTTTAAAACAAGAGAAAAAAAGTGTGACAAAAGTCTACAAAGAGTGTAGTGAGGAGTTTTACAGCCTCAAAACATCTGCAATTATTGTTTAAAAAAAAAGTGGACTACTTTACAGATTTTGTTTATTTTGGGTTATTTTTACAATGCAACTCCCGTGATAAGCAAGGCAACACTACATAATTAGTTGTTCAAAGTGCAATATCTGATCAAGATGATGAAATAAAAGTGACTTGGAACTATTGAATTTAAAGAACCACAGCTAAAACCTACATTGAACCAGATGAGAAGCGAGCAGCGCTCCTGTATTTTCGGAGCAGATCAGCCTGCCCTCCATCAGATCTCTTTTCATCTGCAGAGAGAACAAGTACCTGCAGAGGAAGAAAGAACGTCAGTTCATGTTCTGGGCTAACTGCAACATTTCCAATTTAAAAAAAAAGATGGTGTTTGTTTTGCGAAGACACCGAAAAATTAATCTGAGATGCGAAATGGCAGGAGCTGACCGGGTGTACTCTTCCTGGAGCTGGCCGGGGTCGGGGGGGAAGAACTTCACGGACAGTCGGAACAGCGTGTTTGCCGGCTCTGGAAAAGCATGAAAACACGCCATCAGAGCGCATTCATTCTTTGCTCAGGTGGAATGCGGACTCATCTTTTAGCCAACTTACTTCGGACTTGTTTAGCTATGGGCTTGGTGGGTTCCAGCCAAACCTGAAGGGAGACATTTTTTCCACTTTTACAAGCTTTAAAACGTCTCTTTTAAAGTGAAATTTATGAAAAGGGTTAGAAAAAACCAGAAGAGCAGTGATGTGTGCACGCACACACACTCCTCCAAAGCCTCGCCTCCTTGCTCTATTTCTGTACATCTGGGCCGAATTGTTTGCAGGAATGTGCAACATTCAGATTGACGTGATAAGGAACTGCAATCAGGTGATATTTTCACCATGAAAAAGTTATTCTTCTCTGTTAAAAGCCACATTTAATTATGTGTGTGTGCCATGGAAACTATGAAAAGTAAAGATAAACGTTCATGTGACAGGTAAATCAAATGACGGAAACCTAATCCAATAGATGTTAAACCATTCTGAGAAGACAAAGAACAAGCAGGCTCATGCGGTTGAAAATTGGAGTGAAAAGGTCAGGAAAATGGGTTTTAAAGCAGCCGTCTCTGAAGGAGATATATGGTGGCTTTCATAGCTCTCGTGTTGGTTTATAGAAGCTCCAAAGTGGTATTGCATTTCACTTATGTTTATGGAGGAACAAAACATTGGAAAAACTGACAGCGGAGTGCAGGCACTTATGCCAGACATGTTAAAAATAATCCAAGGCCCTCATATCAAGTGAAAACAATCCTTTTTCCCCATTTTATGTGCTGTGAAGAGACATAAATGGTTTGAAAATGAATGTTTTCTCTTTACTGAATCATCATGATGCAACCTTTGAGGTAAAAGCTGAAGTTGGGGGGCGCTTGCTTTGGTCACAGCTGCTGGTGTACATACCCACATCATCTGCATGTTCTGAAACTCCAGGCCAAAGTAATCGCTTTCCATGAGGTTGCCTCTGAGGAAAACCTTCGTGAGGAGAGTCTGTCCAAAGGCTTTTGGCTGAAAAGGAGAGGAACAAGAAAAAAAAGATGATTCTTTTCATCTTTATCAACACAGATATTCTTTAAAGTCCTGCATCCTAGGAGTCTATAAACTATTTTGGGCTTGGACAGAGAGGATGAGAAGTGCAGGCGATCCACGGATCCTCATCAGCAGCAAATCTGCTCAGATTAAGGGGAGGAATACAACGCTGAAGTTTAAATTTAACACAGGATAAATAGTGTGGTGCAGTGTCTGCAA
This sequence comes from Oryzias latipes, assembly GCF_053564925.1. Classification (NCBI taxonomy): domain Eukaryota; kingdom Metazoa; phylum Chordata; class Actinopteri; order Beloniformes; family Adrianichthyidae; genus Oryzias; species Oryzias latipes. The sequence goes on from NC_136240.1 coordinate 6,506,517, forward strand.
GTGATCCATGTTTTACAGCGCTGTATGCCATCTATAGACTCTCACTGTCTGAGAAACTGCAAAGACGCTTCCCACTGCGTTTTTAAGTTTTCTGGTCCTGAATTCCCAGGCAGGAAATGTGCAGAAGTTTACCTTCTCATTGCTCTGGGGTTTGTTTTCCCTAAATGAAGAACTAATCACCATGTACTGAGAGCACTCTGCACTTGAGGTTTGGAATCTCAGCCTGGGACTGTTGGAGAAAATTATAGCCCAAACATCTGGTTGTAATGTCAAATAGTATTTTTAAAAGCCTTATAAAAAGAACTGCTTTGTGTCGGCTAAAGTAAAACACGGCAGCTCCGTGAGGGCCAAGCCATTCTACGGAAAGGAATCGTTTCATTTCTCAGACACGGTCACGTGTTTTGCGTTACAGGATGCACAGGATCCAGGATGTAACAAAACATCCAGAAATGTATATTTCAGCTAGAGAATTATTCCACAAACTCACATAAGTGGAAAACCATATGCAGCCAGGGGCCAAATGCTGAGTAGAAGCCAAACACAAAATCCAGACAACATCAGAGTTTTCTCAATCGATCAGCGGCTGAATCCAGAAAATATTTGGAGGCATTTTCTCTGTTTGGCTGCCAGTTTAACAAAAATGGATTGTAATTTTTCACAGAGCTTGAGACAGATGGAGCATTCCCATCTAACCCACTGTTATACATCAGCAGTTGTCATTTGTACTCAACGACAAACTTAGGAAGAGCAGTGATAGAGGCCAACACCAGATATTTGTCCTTTCATTTCACAGTCAAGCTGCTACAGAAAGTCACTTTTTTTGGACATACTTTACTACAAGTTCTCCTTTTATGCAACAAATATGGCGACAGCTACTACAGCAGTAGACAGATTCCACTATACTGTAGATTTGACCCTTTTTTTCTGCACAAGCCAATTATGAGCCATTATCATGATGACAGTTCCTCGCTTCATGTTATGCTTAAGCTGCGTTCACAGAGAAAAATGACATGACAATTTTCAAGTCACTAATGGTTAGTGACTTGAAAATTATGTTGACTTTCGCTTGAGTATTTAGAAAAATAATTTGCATAATTTGGAATGCACTGTACACCAATGAAAGGCAAAGTAAAGCTGCGTTCGTAGCAACACGATTTGCACATCAAATTCGCCAAAAGTATTTCAGCTCATTATTACATGGAAGCAATGACTGTATATTTGTAAATCTCATTTAAAATGAATAGAAGTCCCGGATGATTTTAAAAGATCACATTTATTTATTTTACTGAGCTCTACAAAAGCATCTGGAATCATTGTGTTTGGTGTGAGTGCAGCTAAAGAATATTATCAACACAATCATCAGAAAATACCTGGTCTTGACTAATCATTTTAACCAAAATAAATTCTGTTCGGAGGCTCTTTAATGCACAATTTAGACCACAAAACCCTGAATTTATCATTATAGATTGTTAAAATGGATTTCAAATGAGTAAAATAGTAACAAAAGCAGGTGTTCGTACACCACAAAGTAAGAATCTATAGACAACACAAGTAGGGGGGGGGGGGGTTATGATTCCAAAAATAGGTCAGAAGCTATTGATAGAGAAACCTAAATGTATTTTAGCATCTCATTTAAGCCATTTTGACCCCTGAACAATATTCGCAGGCAACATTTTTCCAGCCAGGCCTTTATTCTTTTGACACATGCATGTCAGAGGAGACTTTGTAAATGAACATGTCTAGTTAGTAAGACCTCCGGATGCGTTTCCTCTGAATTGACAAAGGACTTGCTGATCACAGGGCTTTCTCAACAGGCAGCTCACTGCATGTTCTCAGAAAAAAAGTCAACAGTAAAGTCGTCCCTCATCCATGTGCTCATTTTCTTAGTCTCCGAAACATCAGAGGAGCCTTAAAGGGTTCAGCGGGCTGCCTTTAGTTCATATGGAAGGTGTGGTTTCTTCCCTCTGGGATGAAGGAAGAAGTCCGCTTCATTTGGTCCGGATCAAGTCTTGAACCTTGCGTTTGGTCTGTATTCAGACAGCCGTAAAGGGGACAATGCTGTTTCGCACTAAAGCTTGTAAACAAAACCACATGACTACTAAAGATTGCTTTACTCAATGTCAGGAACTATGAGGGCGGGGCAAAGCAATCAGAAGCAGAATTTATTGAAGTTCTGCACTTTGCAGTCCTTGTCTGAACAGTTCACTGATTACAACTTTATATTTCACTGACCAATTTTAAATGTCTGTATCAACATCAGACTTAACCTTTTTTTACTTGCTTCTTTGTTCCGGCGGAGTCGAGCTGCAGGGCGATTACTGACAAGAGGACAGCTAAGAAGGTACACTGATAAGTGTTCATGACATAATGTCAGGACAACAGTGAGAAGCAATGTAAATCACATTAACCCTTGTGCTATCTTAGATGACCCCACCCTTACATTGATGTGTTCTCCCTACCATGACAAAGGTGGATAAAGGTGGAAAGATTTCATGTAATCCATGGACACCAGTGAAGATCACAAATCATTGAAGAAAAAAGGTTCAGAGCACTGTCTAGTGGGTCTAGATGACCCAACTCCCAATGTTAAAGTGCCTAGGATAGCACAAGGGTTAAAAGTAGTTTAAGTTTCATTCAACCGACCACATTTCAAGGAGTTGCTGTCTCATCATTGTGGTGATACAGGATTGTTTTGAGAGAATTCTGTTAAGGAACTACAAGGTAGTTTTTAGGATGACGTCACAGCAGCGCCGTGGGTTCATATGGAGGAATCTCAGAGTGAACCGAAGCTCAGTCCGATAGGAAACGAACCTAGACCACCTCCAAAGACGGGCCCCAGAGCGGTTCCTGGTCCCGGACCAGGTTCCGCTTGGCTGTATTCAGACTGAATTTTTTTTCTGGATTATCGTGGAAAACGAACTCTGGTTCACTATACGTGAACCAAATGTGTACGGTCTGAATACACCCTGAGATTTCATATAAGCTTCCACACCTACAAAAACTACATCAAATAGACTAAGGCCATTATTTGGCAAGAACTCGTAAAAAAGAAAAGATTATTGGAAGGAATTTATGGGACAAAAACATCCATCCATCTCCTAGCTCCACATAATCCCTTTTGGGGGTCACAAGGATGCAGGCGCCTCTCCAAGCCATCGTTGGATAAAGGCGGGGTGCATCCTAAATGGTTTGCCAGTGGACATATGTCATCAGTATAAATCTGTATCTAACTAAATTGTGATTCAACCTCTCACTTCACATATTCTGCTTGAAACCCTTGTGCTATCCTAGGCCCTTTGACATTGGGAGTTGGGTCATCTAGACCCACTAGACAGTGCGCTGAACCTTTTTTCTTCATGGATTTGTGATCTTCACTGGTGTCCATGGATTACATGAAATCTTTCCACCTTTATCCACCTTTGTCATGGTAGGGAGAACACGTGAAAGTAAGGGTGGGGTCATCTAAGATAGCACAAGGGTTAAAGGCTTTCATTGTTCAGATCTCTTTCCCTATTTTCTATCAACAGGCTGCAGCCATTCCCATAATTCCTTTTTTCTAGCCACTTAAGCTGGAATTTGCATTTTCCATATTTTCTCTCTACACAACGACAGGGATAATTTTCCCTGCAGGCAGCCCGCCTGCTCAGGTTGCAACATCAGGCTGCCAGAAAATTCAGCAATGAGCAGCCGGAAGAAGAGGTTGTTTGTACCACAATCATGCAGGCATTTTTCTCCCACTGGACTAACTGCAGATGATCCATGAAAGCTACTAACTACATATTTTTGAGTTTCGAGAGCAAAATAATGTATTTATTTCTCTTCTTCTTTTTTTTTTTTACGTTTTACACTCAAAACTGTGAGCACTGCTCTTGGAATAATGGAAACAAAAATATCTCCATAGTAATAAAGACAATATGTGTGCGTAGGACAGCCTGATGTACCAGAACAAGCAAAAAAGCGTTTGATGAAGAAAGCAGCACAGAAAAGACTAATAAGTGTGTTTGTGTTTGACAAAGAAAATTCCAGATAAATAGAAAAACATTATTCTACTTTACATAAAAAAAAATACCCCAGGTCTAATGTCATTAGCGCAGAATTTATCTACAAAATTGACTCATGAACCGCAGATCAGAAGACCAAAACACCTTCTGGTTTTTCATAAACATACATTCAGTAGGAATCCTTAAAAACACATTCTGATGAAAATGTCATTTTTGGTGTTTTTAACTTGTTCTTGTGGTATATTTCCGATGATGGAGGACATATATTAGGAAAATTAAGACTAAAATAGAATTTTCTGTATTCAAATTGTTGTGAATCAGGAGCAGACAAAAATGCAGTTTGAAAAAGCTTTTAATTGGTACAATTGGCAGACCACCAGCTCCCTGCTCCACTCAATTCTGATGCATACACTTGCAGATAAATAGATCCAGGCTCGTCTTTGTTTTCCTCGTCTGAGCTGGAATCTGGATCAGAACTGTACAGATGGATAGTTCTGATGGTGCTTACTATTTTTGTTGCACCCCCTATGTTAGGTTGGGGTTACAAGGGGCTGTAAGCTAGCGGGAGAGCGTGTAACGGATGGATGATGGGAAATTGGGCGGGTATATTCCATGCCAACACAACTCAGAGCTGAATTTCAAACGCATTCTGCAGAAACTACGTCTTAGAAAACGACACAGGTTTTTTTATTTTTGATTAAAAACAAATCATAATTAAATGACCACTGGGAACGCTTTTACAATAGATCAAAGATGATGGGGATTACCCTGCAACAGACAGGCGACCAGTCCAGGGCATCCCTTGCCTACGCCCAAGTGGCCGGGATAGGCTCCAGCAACCCCCGTTACCCCGAAAGGGAAAAACGGTCAAGAAGATGAATGAATGAATGAAAAGATGATGGGAGTGGGTCTTCAAACTAAAATAACCAAAGCAGATTCCACTGAACTACAAGAAGAATAACAGATTGGCCAATTTTTGCCAGTTTTGTTGAGCTGAACTAGTTTTCTTTCTCTGTAGAGGGGTTGAGACAATTTTAGTTGTGAACTGACACCATTTGAATAAACTGAGCTAAATATACCATCTCAAATGTAATGAGAAAAAGCTGAACACAAACGCTCCCGGGCTAAGTTTGGAGTATTTGAATCAATGAGGTGTCAAATGCTTCACAATCAAGTACTTTTATGCGTCTGCAGACGCCTGACAATGGTTGCATAGTAAATAAATGATTTTTGTTTGAAACAAAATATGTTCAAATATATTCTAAAGACGTTAGCGTAAGCTAACAATTATAGACTCCCGAACATGCCAAACTAGCTTTACAGGGAGGATGTTAAGACCAGTCCGTTGCTTCAAAAGCATCAATCAAACAAATGAAGTGAACTCCTTCACCACACTGATGATGAGCAGAGCCATTTATCCCTTAAGGCCTGTTCACACCGGGACGAATTTCGCCGGCGATTTTCGCCGACGTTTAACGCCTCGTGACTAAACAAAGGGCACCAACGAGAGTGTGCACACCGACGCGAAAAAACGCCACGCATTAAAGCGTCAAAAAAAAAAAAACGCCTCGGGTTCGTTTTTTTTCTTCGACGCGTCGCGTCGAAATCTACTCGACCAATGAGAATGGCGCTTTTGCTCACGTGTCTGGAGCTTCTGAAGTTACAGTAAAACACAACTTGGGGGCGCTCAAACACAAAACTGCCTTGCTGAGCACACATACCAGCGAAGAAGATAGACGCCAAGTAGCGTCTACACAGCCGCGAAGCAATAATGACGGACATTCTAAAATATCCCCGAACCAAGCACCAGTTGGAGCTACTGGTGCTTGAAATATTCATGTTTTCTTTGTTTGATTCTGACAAGCGTGTAAATACTTGCTCTCTTCTTCTGAGTGAAAAGCGACTTTAAGAAGCGTAAAGTTGCGCAGCGCCACCTTGTGTACAGGAGTATTTCTGTTTTACATTAAGCGCCATCTAATGTCAGGGAATGAAATTGCATGTTCACTCCACTCATCGTTAGCGAAAATCGCCTGGGTGTGAACACAAAAAACGTGGCGAAAAACGCTGGCGAATAACGCCTGGCGAATATTCGTCCCGGTGTGTACGGGCCTTTAGCCTGAGTGTGAAAGAAACTTAGACTGAATTCACTCCTTCAACTTCAGCCCTGCTTGGAGAATTGGCTAAATAAGAGAAAAATGTTGGGGAACTGGAGGTAATAAAAGACCATGCTGGCTCTGTTCCAAAAGGTTTTTCTTTGTGAATCACCACTGTACCACAACAAACAACCCAACTGAACCCTGAAGGGAAGTGAAACCCAACCAGAGTAGCAGTTGGGAGGAGGTGACGGTTAGGTTCTTATTTGGTTAGAGACAAAGTTCAGCTAAGGGGCTGTACTGGTATACTGCATATATTTTAATTGCTGGCACTGACAGTTAAACACAAGCCTCATGTTCAATCATTTGTCCAGATGTTAGATTTGTGTTTTTTTTATAACTGACATTTTTGTTGTTTCACAGTTTGCCAAAGGAAAACGTCAAACTTATGGCTAGATGTAAACAAAATAAAAAGCAACCAATCAGCATCAATCTTTTTTCACCTTGAGTCAAGAATTGATGTTTAATCCAACAATGAACTGAAGGTTTATGGTTTAAGTTATAACCTAGTTCATCAAAGCAATTCGGGAAGGAGGCAGAGATACTTAACCCAACATACTAGTGCTTTTCTCATTTTTAGTTTAAAAAGTTTGGGTTGAAAAACGTTCATTTTTCAAAGAAAGAAAGCATGATTTGAAAAAAACAGTCTCCAGGACACTTCATGTGGTTTTGCGGCTTCAGAAATCAAAGAAATTCTACGGATATTTCAAATGTTTATCACGTGAGAAATTATCTTTTTTACATGTATTTGTAGCCACATACAGGGCTCTAAATTAACTCTCTAAAGCTACAGGCTAACAACTATTTCTAAAAGCCCAATTTATTTTGGTTAACTTCAGAAGCAGTTTTCCTTTAATTTCAATTATTTTAATTTAATATGAGACAACAAAAACATAATTTCTAAAAAAATTTTTTTAAAAGGAACTGAACAACTTGTACAGTTAACAAAAAATAAATGATCACAGGTTTATTTAGACTTTTTAAATAAAAATAATTTGAATTTAACTTGAGCATATTCACTTAGACCTTCAAGACGAGTCAGGAAAAATAAAAACATGTTTATTGTCTTAACTATTTATTCATCCTCCTCTTCCTCAAACACTTGACACATTCATGTTTCTCATCACAACTTTGACTTCAGATCCGCTGAATTACGATTGTTAAGACCATCGGGAACGATGCTACCGGAAGAGCAGCCGTCGTCTACCAGATGCTAGCATAGATCTGCGCAGCATCAACACAGCAAACGCCAACTTGGATGCTATCGCTAGTGGAAAGACTGACGGTGGAGGCATTCCTCTATGCCAACAACAGGTGGTGCAACCATGCACATCCAACTATTATATCTGTCATATGCTGTAGCTATAGCAACCAGGAACTGTTAGATATCTGTCCGTCCATCCATTTGTCTAACCGAATGTCAAAACCAGTAAGAAAAATAAGACTTTCTGCTGCTTTGATGAAAGCTAATAAAACAAGTCAAAATATTTAAATGTAATCAACAAACCCTGAAATCATTTCACTCACAACCAATAAAGAACAATCTCAGGCGACTTTTAAAGCCAAACACTTGTGAACTCACATCAAAAGCCATGGATTACAAATACATGTAGAGGAATCGGACGACTAACATTTGGTTCCCATTTAAATTAAATGGGAACTTGTGAATGCATGGTGATCTGCAGAACACAGATGCTTTATACCACAGAAATCCTTTTATTTATTTTCAAAACCACACATTTTAGGAATTTGCAATGACTAGATTTACTTGTGTTTTCATCTTTATCGTTTGCAGGCTTTTTGAAACTCTGCCCTTCTTTTGCCATTGAAAACCATCCATTGAGAAGAACGTGCATACGTGTGTTCTGCCTAAAAGCTGGCGGGTAAGTTCCTTTCACCCACATACAGTGTGTGATGTGATGGTGAGATTGCAGTTTGTTCACACCCAGCAGTCTCATCTCCTCTAAGACAGGTCAGTGGGTCAGGCAATCAAACTCCAAAAGCAGCGGAGATTATAAGAAACAGATGTCTCTCTGGGAGACTGGTCCTGTGTTTGTGTGAGTGGACGGAGAACAGAGTGGGAGTCTGAAAAGAAACCAGCTGTGGGGGGGACAACAGTCTTTTACAAAAACCTGGAATGAACCGAGACAAAAAAAAGGGTGAAACCTGGGCTTGGGTGTGTCTTGCGTGGCAGGTTAAGTGTGGTTTAAAACAGCCTGTAAACAGCTCAAATCTCTGTCACAACCTCCTCTTCCCGGCAGGCTGTGTCGGGGCTTTTCCTGGTGCAGTTAGGTCGACCAGGTCTCAACACTAACATCCTTTTCTTGATTAAACACATTTCACAACGGTGGTCAGTGAAGCAGGCATGTCAGAAGACATTCAGTGGATAATCAAGCATCGAACAGTAACTCAGAGAAAACCAACCCGTTAAAGCCCACACCTGTGGACAGCTGGCAGCACATTTGTTTGCCGATAAGCACCGCTTGTGGTAATTGGGATCAGGTGTTTTGCAAAATGCCTTCTGCTCAGATCTGCTCTTTTAAGCCGACGTTGCCTCTTGATAGTTTTTCATCGAGTCTTTCATCGAGTGCAGTGGTGTTGGTGTCAAGGCAGTAGAATAGGGATGTGGATTGTTACTTGGGTGCCAATCCCATTCAATTCACAAATCAAACCATGGCTCCAACCATTTAATCATATATATATATATATATATATATATGATTAAATGGTTGGAGCCATGGTATATATATATATACATATACATATATACCGTAATTTCCGGACTACAAGCCGCTACTTTTTTCCTGCGCTCACAGCCCTGCGGCTTAATCTGTGACGCGGCTATTTTATGGATTTGATTGGCGGCCGCCATGTACGAACATTAGGGCTCGGTGAATGGTTTTGTATGCGCCATCCACCACCAAGCACAAGTCATTTTTTTTAACACACCTCTGAGCAGCCAAACAGCATGGAGGTCACTTCAGGTCTTAGACACTTCAGTCATGGTTCAACAAAAAGAAACACGCATGCCCGGCCGCATCCCAGAGTCCTTTGGTGCCATTAGACCCAACGTGCACTTGATCGCCGCTACAATATGATAAAGCTTTCAAGTTAAAAGCAATCGTTAAAAGCAGCGTGAAAAAATCCCCCATCAGTAAATGGAAATGCCGGTCAGCTGCGTGACGGAGAGAACAGCGCATGCTCAGAAGTGTATTTACCTCTGAGTCATAGTGACTCGGCTGGCTGCACGTAAATATGTGTGAATAACATCAGCCTTTATTTTGTCGGGACACGACTGGAAACACAAATCCATTTGGTCGTTTTTACGGTTTTTGACTGAGCGGAATTTTGCATTGAAAAGCTCACAGCCGCCATGTGAGCTTTTCGGATAGGAAGGGGAGACAAGGAGCCCGCTTGGCGAGCGCGGAGCGCAGAGGCGTCCGGGGAGCAACAAGTGTTTGTTGTGAAAGGAAGCTTCTGACGAACGCGCCGCGCTGAGGCGCGCGTATCGCGCTGAGGCGCGCGCTATTTTACTGATGTTTTTTAACCAGCCCCGTTAGTACCATAATGCTGCCGCGACACAAGTGGAAGGAGAGCTGTTCCTTTTCACCCCTCCATGCACTGCTGCTCCTTGCTCATTCTTAAACACGAACAACAGTGTGGCGAGCCGGGCGTTGGCCCCGCCTTTAGCCCCTAAGACTCATGGGAAATGGGGGATCGCGGATGTAAATTTCCTCATCATAACTGAGGGATGTAATGTTGATTATATGGTTACTGTTAGTAATTTTATGTATGATACCTAGTTTGTCAATAAGTTAAAAAAAATTAAAAAAAAATCAAATAAAAAAACCCATAACTGAGGAACTTGTGAACAGAATAGAGCTCCATGCTGTTTCAGATGTGGGTGAAATTTGATACATGAGCTTGAGACATGGCCAGTACCTGCCCACAGTGTGGTAATGAGCCATGCACACTCTGGTAGTCAGGACGCGCTTTGTCGAGGCAGCGGCTTGTATACTGATGCGGCTTGTGTATGTACAAAAACATTTGAGCACGTTAAAATAGGTGGGTGCGGCTTGTAATCGGGTGCGCTTTATAACCCGGAATTTACGGTATATATATATATATATATCTGAATGGTTGCTATTTGTATGCCTTTGTATGTCTGCATGTATGAATTACACAATAATTTGTGTTCAACCGCCATCGTGTAAACTTCAATACTGATCTCCTGTTCCAAATATACAAGACATAACCCAACAAAGATTTTGAACGGAAGAAGTTATCACTTCAAACCATGGGACACTTAAAAAGCTTTTTCAGTCAACTTCCTGGTTAACTTCAGCAGTAAACAGCTTGTATACGTCACTGTTGCTTTGGATCATTTTACAACAAATCCTAAAAATGTTCTCCACAGACTTTCAATCCTGAAAGTCTATTTAACTACAAATCCAGTAGATCGATGACAAGAAGATAGTAAATGGACAACAGTGTTTCCAACAGACAAGTTTTATATTTACAGGAAACTGATCACAAGATTTTCACAACATTGCAAAATTCATAGTTATTTTTTTATTTTGTTTTTATATGCCATTTATTTATTCAAAGCCATTTATTTTTTTATACTAAAAGATTTTCATCATTTTCATAACTGATTTCAGCAAACTGAACTTCAGTATGACCCCCCCACCCCCCATCTATGAAAAACTATCAATAGCTTTACTTTGAAAATGGGAATCTTCATCAACGCATTACTCTGAAGTTTTATTTACGTCTGGTGACCGTAGCGCATTCGGTTTGTTTGGATTAATCCAACATTATTCTGCATTTTAGAGCGATAAATACCTAGTCTGAAGTGTATCTTTACTACACTGCATTAGATTTATAAAGATCGCAAATCAGCAGTCTCGGTTGTCGCAAATATTTATATTTGCGTTTTCGGGAACACATTGCAAATATTCAAATAGTGTTAGAGCTCTACTGCAGGACATATTGTTCCTCCAAGAAGCTGGGTTCTCCATGCACACACTGCTGCTGCCCTGCAGAGCAGCTTTTGTTGGATCAGGGGGAGAGAAAAAACAAAGTCTCTGTAGTGTGAAAAGAGCTTTGAGAAGACAACATGGCACAGTGGTTTCCATGCATTTGTGGAGCACTTCCACCCATCTTTGTGAGAGCAGAACTTGCGCTCTAAAGTCAGATTCACACCCAAGTGTTGCTCTCACACACAGAAGTATCTGAATGCAATTTGTGCAAGAAGACACCAGCTGAAATTCCTGCTTCGTGTCCCTTCCCCCACCTCCCCAGCTCAGACTTTACTCCGGCCATGCCCTGCTCTCCCCCCGAGCCGCTCTTTTAACACCATAAACTGTCCCCTCTCTCTTCTTGCCCCCTTCCTTTCTGCCCACTTTGTTGTCAAACTTGGTATTTATGTGCTTGTTTGCCGACACTGAAGCACAGCCTGGCCCTGCTCCCTCCCACACCGCTAGGTTTCACAACCCACCCTCAGATGCTTTTTTGTCGAGTTTGGAGATGGAAGTTAAGGCCGAACAGCAGGCACAAAAGGAGGCAGTGTTCCCCTGCCCTGACGGGCCTTCCACCCCTGTCTAGAAACCACAGGCCTGAGCTTTTCTCCTGTGCTGGCTGCAGGGGGAGAAGAGCCATGCCAGCAAATGTCTGCTAAACATGAGCACTTCCAGGTAACCGTGTTGCAGATGAAGGAAAACAGATCAAAGTCCATGCTCTGATCTCATAAGCCTGACTCAGCTTCAAGCTTAAAAAAAATACATGATCTGATCAAAGAAATGGACGGTTTATAGAAAATCAGACTGAAACTGTTAGGAAAAGACAAGGTTCAAGAAAGAAAACCTTAGAAAAATAGAAAACAGGGTAAGTGTCTGAGAGCAGAAAAGTTCCAAAGTAAAAGCACAGATGATGCAGCGGGATGTGAAGATAGATATGTAGGGTGTGTAATATAGACCAGAGTTAGAAATAAGGGGGGAAAAAATGGCAAGTAATATTTGGTTGTCCTCCCCATTTTTGGTTGTCCTTTGATACCAATATTCAACAGCAACGAAACCTACTCAGATGTCAGTACTTACATCTTTATTTCTTCTATACATCTAATATCAACTGCCTCTTATGATGGACATTTAAAAAACTCTTTAAATATTAAAAACAAACATTTTACTAAATATTGAAGCATCTGGTTACACAAAGTATTGCCATGTAAATCAAATACTGTTACGGTCAAATGAAAATACTTTATCTTACCCTATAATATATCAGAAAATTGATTACATTAACCAACACTGTAACCTAATGAGTATTTTTTAGAACACTTGTCTGGACTGGGACTAGTACAGCATTCCAAATATAAAATAATATTTATATGTGATGAAAAGTTATAATATGATATAACATCTATTTCAAATAAACACACGTGTAAATGATACCATGTTTACATTGTGTGCTGCAGCAGCAGTAAAGACTAATATCCCTGATCTTTTAAACAAGACATGCAGGTGCAATGTTGTTATTTTGCAATGTCTTCGGGCGTACTCGGTTCATTCGGAAGTCACGAGACATCGTTCGTGTACACTCGGTTTTATCTTAAGAAGTCGGGCGTCAGTTTCCCAAAAACTTTGAAAAATAGTCGAAAAATACCAAAATGTTGAATAAAAGACCAGGTTGTCACACGGACAACCATCAGGTTCATTTTTGGTTGTCCTCTGTGAAATCTGGTTGTCTCGGAAAACAGGATAACCGCATATTTCGAACGCTGTAGACTGTTCAGCAGCAGCGGACCGGAACCTGGTCCATGGGAGAGTTAGTATCAAACTGTGGAGGACAAAAACATCATCTACATTTTTCTGTTTTTCTTATGATCTGAACCTGAAGGACGTTTTTCTTCGGAAAACTACTGGATTCCCTCAACTCATACCTGTGGCATGTCAAGTCGCTCGGTCACGTGTCAAAAATACGTCTACCATTTTCTTGAAGCGGCTGCGCCGACCGCCAAGCTAGCAAAGTTCATAATATTTCTGAAGAAAAGAGCCAGTGACGAAACAGAAGAGCCTTTGACTAGAAAATAAGAGAAAGCCACATTTACCAAACAAGAACCAGTAGTCTTTACTCCAAATATGGATTTATTGAGGCAGCTATTCCCACAGACCATAACAATGATGCATAATATTCAGCAAACGGCTGTCTGATGTTTCGAGGATGCTGCTAATAAAGTTGCTCAAAAAGAGGATTCAAGTTTATGATTATATTCAAAAAATAATAGTTTTAGTGACCATATTGCAAAAGTATCTGTCGCACCTTAAAAGATGGATGAGGCTGAAGTTGGCGTCCAATTTTTTAGCTTCCACTTTGAAGGTTATGAGTTAAGAAAAAATCTGCATCACATTTTAGTAGTTCCTACACGAAATCTAGTAAACAAATACAAACAAATTGTCTGACTTTAAACCGCTCTGTGACCTGAAATCAAAGGTTGGGGACCACTGTTGTACAAGACAAAGGGGCCAAGCAACTCGCCCATCAAGGCCATTGCAAATGTTCAACGCTGCAATGATACGCATTTATTTGCATACTGCAGAAAAAAGGCTTCAGTTAGACCGCTTCATTTGCTTCTCTTTAGACTGTGGTCAACTAGAAATACAACAGTGGAGTTTAACAGAAATGACACACAAAACCCGCTAATGAATATGGTCATATGGTCCCTTCATACATAAAGATAAATGCTTTTCTCTCAAGTCTCTTCAGAATGAATGAATATGACGTACAGATGGTGAACAACAGACCCTCTCAGAGGGAGAAGACTCACTGCAGTCTGCATGACAACACACAATCCTCATGTATTTCTGTCATCCATCTATCACAGCACCGAGCAGAAATACATCGCTATCACTGAGCACAATGAGGCTCAGCGGAGGCAAACATGACCTAAACCAAAAAAATAGACCAAAAGCATCTAAAAGATCATTTTCTGCCAGTATGACGAGACACAAAGCCAGTGTCAGACAGACACAGAACTTGAACCAGTCACCGTCTATCAACCTGACTTCCAATCAGCATGTGGTGCATTAGATTAAGAAACGTCTGTCTCAGCGGCGCTCCCAAACTGCATCTGCCAGATCAGTTATTGTTGTGGCTACGCAGGGGTTTAGGAAGGTATAAATATGGTCAATTCTAACACAATCAGATGCTTTTGGGTCTAGTAATCACACATCCACATTATCTGACAACTTCAATGGGTGTTAGAAGTATTGTGTTGAGCTGGCTTGAAAACTTTTTCCCCCGGCAGGAAGTGACAGGAAATAACACTTTGATCCAATGGCTTCCTTATTGCTTCCTATTTGCCTGGTGATGCAGCCATATTGTATTTGGCAAGTAGAAAAAAATCAACAATATTGATTTTGTTGTTAAATATCTCTGCAAATACAAATGTATATAAATATTAGTGAGTATATACACAGTGGGACCAAAAAGTATTCGTCAGTCACAGATTCTGCAGTCTAAAAACTGAGATTGGTCTGTTATCGTCATCACACACTTCAACTGTAAGAGACAGAATGTAAAAAAGAATCCATCAATTACATTGGTTGATTTTTTAGAGAATGTATTTGTATAATGGAGCAGAAAATTAGTATTTGGTCACTAACAAAGTTCAATGGATTGAGGTTCAGACACTTTCTAGGCCACTGCAGAACCTTGAAATGCTTTAACATTGACACACCTTGGTTGCTCATTTGTTTGTGTTTGGAATCATTGTCATTCTGAAAGATAAAACCATGTTTTATCCTCAACGCTCAGAGATTTAGGAGGTTTTGGTCCAGAATCTTACCATAAGTGGCTCCATTCATCTTTTTCTTCATAATGATCAGTCATTCTGTCCTCTTTGTGGAAAAGCATGATGTTTCCACCCCTATGCTTCAAAGTGGGTCTGGTGTTCATGGGATTTATTTGGCGTTAGTACCAAAGAGTTTCATTTTGGTTTAATTTGACCACCTAACCTTCTCCAATTCCTCCTCTAAATCATCCAGATGGTCTCTGGAGAACTTTAGACATGTCTGGACATCTGCTGGATTCAACCGGGGAACATTTGGATCTCTGCAGGATCTGAATCCATGATGACATCCTGTATTCCAGCTCTCTTTAGGTCATTGACCAGTTCCCCCGTGTAGTTCTGGACTTTTTCCACACCGTTCAAGATAATTTGTTCTCCACCAGGTGAGATCTTGCATGGAGTACCAGGTAGATTGTCAGTGATTGCTCCAACAGTTGATCTCTTCTCTCTAAGCTGTTTGTCTATTGCAGATTGATTTATCCTAGTCTTGTTCAGGTCTACAATCTGGCCGGCCCCTACTATCTATTTATGGTGGAGAGGTAGCAGTCTGACTGTTTAAGGGTGTGGTCAGGTCTATTTTATACATATAACCAGTAACACAACAACAACATTAATAAAGGTAAACAGTGCAGGATAGAAGAGCTTCCTCAAAGAGAGGCAAAAGGTCAGTGAGGAACAGAATTCTTGTTTGTTGAAGATAAATCCTCATTGTCTGCTTCATTATACAAATAAATTATTTAGGAATTGAACAATGTCATTTCCTGGATTCTTTTTTTCCACATTCTGTGTCTGATAATTGAAGGGTTCCTTTGTTGGACATTACGGACCACATTCATCCTTTTAAGTTGGACAACAGGTGACTGCTGAATTGTGCCATACTCTGTATGTGGGTGTGTGGTTGTGTGTACAGCCTTTGTTTATTTTACTAACAAATTTGATAGTAAATGAAGTTTGAACCATCATCTAGGCCTGCACGATAAATCGCAAATTTACCGTTATCGCAATTATCAAACAGTGCAATATGCATATAGCAAAAGACAGCGAAAAAATTGCAATAAATTGATAACTTAAATGTGCTAAAACAATCTTATGGCAGCTTGAAGTATTTAACAAATCAAATAAATTCCTTCACATTGTTGACCAATCGGATGGAGCCTTTTTACGTTAGATGTTCGCCTCCATGTAGACGAGGGTCATTTGGAGTATAATTTAAGTTGCTAATGTTCATGTATCGCAAAGTATATCTTCATCGCAATATTGATCATTAATATGGCATTTTGCAATATCATATATCGTACAGCCCTACCATCATCTGTTACTTTATGTGGTTATTTCCAACAGAATACAAAAGTAGGAAAACAACCACCACCATAGTCCAGCTTAGATTTAGAGCAACGTTAAAGTTCCCTGTTGAGTTCCACGGCTTGTCCTGAATAAGACGCCTTAGTAAGTAGGGATTTCGGCACCAAAGCCAAACGGCAGCTGTCACCAACCCAAGCCGCATGCAAACGGGGTAACCCAGGACTGTCCCAAAGGCCAGGTTTATCCTGAAGGTAATTAAAGAGGGCTAAGGGAAAACCCAACTTACATCGATGTCAAAGAATTCCTGGGAATCGTCCAGGCCCTTCACACGGACCTGCAGGCCTCGACCGGGGCTCTTGCTCCCACTGACCATGTTCCCGCTGAGACTTTGGCCGGCCTCCAGGGTGCTGATTCCGGCGTTAAACTGGGCTCCCAGCCTCGTACCTGGGGTCTGCAGAACTCGATAGGAACCCTCTATTTCCCCCATTAGTCCTTAGAGCTGCTGGCTCCTGCAGGCAGACAGGGACTATACTGTTATTTCAATCAAACAAAAAGACACTTTATTTTGGTGAAGGGAAATTAACGACCAGATTGTGACTGGAATTTTACAATAACAACATCAGGCTCCATATAATGCATTTTGTAATATAATATAATTATGTGTTGACTAAAAGCCATGTGCATGATGATGTGAAAAGTACTTTGAGAACATGAGGTGGAGCTTTAAATACGCTGAGGCATATTTTGTGGAAAAAGGAGCGGCTGTGTGTTAAAATTAAGACTTTTTTTAAAAAAAAAATCTTATTGTAAATAGTTATTTTTTTCTCCTTTGAAACCGCACTAACACTTCTGGTTACATATTTTCACACATTTGTATGACTTTCCAAAGTTTTTAGACGTTAGATTTTAGTTTGACAAATACATCAAAGTAACCGACGTGGGGCATGCGGCGTGCGCGGAGGGGTATCGGTGGAAGTTTATTTTCGTTTCGCGAGGCACCGCTTCACCTCTCGACTCGGTACGTGACTGGCGAGCGGCGAAGACGACCTTTAAGCTCCTCACCAACATGTCTGCCTCTAAATCCTCGCTGTTCAAAAACAAACACGTCCTCTAGAAGTTTAACTTACCGTTTTGCCCAAAATCTGGTACAACGCTAAAACTTTGCGACATCGAGCAGGTCGCCGCTCCGGTCCGTTGTCGACGTCACGCGGAGTGCGCACTCACCCTGCTCTGTGATTGGCTGACAGCAGGCACGTTCGTGCTGCGATTGGTCCCGAGGTGACCACGGACAGCAGTGCTTGAAGAAGAGATGGACCTTCTTTACACACAGATTTAAGTGAAGCATGTTGAAAAACGGTTGTTTCTGCTGAAAGGGACACAAGTTATACATATAAAAAAAACTTTTGACGCACCTTTACGTAAACTTAAATGAACTTTCACTAATTAAAAGATTAATTAATCCAAGTATTTGACTCTGAGCGACACTGTTTCCACCGAGGTATGTTAGACATAAACTGGCCTGTCAGTACATGTTCAGATCTGGAAAGACACCTGTCCGTGTCGACAGACAGGAGTCCGAGCTAGGTCAAGACATTCATGGGGAAAGTGAAGCTCCACTGAGTGGTAACTGAACTAAAATAATCAACGTTTTACAAAGATTGGAAGGCAGACTGCTTTGTAACCTGACGATGGAGCTCCCCCTGCCGGCCGCTCTGCAGAAAACATCCAACTTCCCAGAAAAATTTTGACAAAAACGGTTTGTCTCAAAATAAAAGCACGTGAAATTTGTAAATATGCTTACTTAGATAACTTTTTTTAAAGTACTACATAAAGCAAAACAGAAATGTTTGACCAAGTAAAACCAATTATGAGTATTTTAATCTAATTTATCTCCAACAATCCTTAACAAAAATTAACAGTACACGATAAGTGTACTTTACTAGGTATACTTGAGTATGGTAAGTGTACTAAAGACAATGTACGTGTTGTGTTGAAAGTATACTAACTAAATACTTAAGACCTAAACATTTTGGGTTTAAAATATATAGAAAGTTTACAAAAAGTGAACTTTAGTTTAACTGCTTCACTTTCAGAATGAAATAAGTACACTTGTAGTAGACTTAATTACACTATTTTTTGTTACGGGAATCCTTGGCAAAAAGTAGTACACTTGAAGGTTTTTTTTATGAAGTATAGCTTACCTGATTAAGTCTAGCAAGTATACTGCATACCAAATACATGTAGAAGTATACTAACTGAATACTTTATAGACTAAATCTGAACATTTTAAGTTTGAAATATATAGAAAGTATACAAAACGTAAACTTTAAGTGTCCTGCCTCAATTTTAGTATAGACTGAGTATACTAGTAGTACACTTAAGTAGACTAGTTCTCGCTAAAAGAACCCTAAGCGAAAGTATCACACTTGAAGTTTATTCAAATAAAGCCTAGTTAAATATCAGTTGAGTATAGGAAGTGTACCAGTGACCACAGGTGTTGACAAAATACTTATTCAGACATAAATTAGAACATTTTAATTTTACTGCAGTATAAGTATAGCAAGTGCACTATAGACCATGTGCATGTAGTGCAGGACATAACATTACTGAATTCTTCAGACTAAATTGGCACATTTTATGTTGATGATATAAAAATAGTAGCCTACATAAAAAGTAAACTTCAAGCAAAATCCCTCACTTTTAGCATGGGCTAAGTATACTTGCAGTACACTTAAATAGACTACTTTTTGCTGAAGAAATTCAAGATTGTTTCAACCTAATGTGGGCCACATTTTTCAATAAGGTCAAATATGCACCCAACAGATTAAAGTGAAGAGCTTTCACTGTCGCAAGAACAGGCAGACAGCTGGATCCAATTGCAGCATGTTTATCAGCTCAACTAAAAGTCTACAAAGCTAAATCAGGGTCAGGCAGGCAGAGTTCAACAACAGGCATGAGATCTTCAGATGAGAGACAGGGGTAGATGAGAGACAGGCAAGAGTCAGGGCAGGCAGAAACAGGGTAAAGAGACAGAAGGTCAGGTCCACCTATAACACTATATAACGAAGACACAAAAAGTACTTCACACTGAGTGAGGCTCAGTGCAATGCTTAGGTATGCTGTGGTTGATTGAGTGACTGAGACTCAGGTGTGCAGCATCCAGGAAATGTGCGCTGGGGGTTGCTGGGAGTTTTAGTGTGGCTATAACTCTGAGGACGGCTCCTGCCTGTGACCAGAGGCTCTAACTTCTGACCCTTGTACTCAGCAAGCATTTAATGATTGGATAAAGAAAAACAAAGAAACATCCAGCAGTACTAGACTCTGTGAGAGCATTTCTCTGCTGCAAGGACAGGAAGGAGACAAACAAAAAGTTTTGGAACATCATTTCTGGGACAAAGGAGAGAAAAGAGAGTAAAAACAAAAACGACCTTTGAATTTATGGATGATATAAAAGTACTGTATCCTAAAATGAACTTCATCAATCAAAGTCTTAGGCAGCACGGCTCCACGCTAACTTTAACAAAAAGCTTTACTGAAAGGGGAGGTTTTAAGTTTAGCCTCAAAGACGGTGATTGCGTCTGCATGCTGAACTGAAATAGTCAAGTCCACAAAAGAGGTGGTCGATAGCTGAAGGCTCTGCCCCCTATTAACATCTAAGAAATGTTGGAACTACAAGAAATCCTTCAGACTAAGAAGAAAGTGTTGTGTTTGGAAAATATGGATCTGTGAACTCTTCTTGACATAAGATGGAGGTTTATTATTCAAAGCCATACATGTTTGTAAAAGATTTTGCAATACGTTCATCTTTTTGCTAGGCAGCAAATGGAAAGAAGCAGATTTTACTGAAATAAAATCCTGTCCACCATGTTTCATTGGAACTCTGGCTGCTTTCCGTATGATCTGCTAGGGGTTTTTAGGGAAGTTTAAGAACATCTTAATGGTAAAAAAATCACAATTGGATTATTTTAAAGCAATAAATGCAATGACACCTGAAATCTTAGGGTTTTTCATTATTTATGTCAAGCACTGTCATCCCGGTTGCAGATGGGAGCCTTCTTGAAATAGTTAATGTAAGACTATTTGCCTTCAGTAATTATATTTTTTTACACATGATCACAGATTTCTTAAATCTGATTAACAATTGCTAAGTTTAAATCTTGAAACTGCTTCTAGAGTCTGAAATAGCTCAATAGTGTCAGAAGCAGAGAGGCAGACTTGAGTCAGAAATGCAGAAAACACAAAGCAAAGCTAGTGTGGATTTGTTCGATGTCTCTTGAAGAATCTGAGGGGACCTATTTTGTTTCTGTGACAGGTGGTTTTTGCGTCAGTAACTGTGTTTGTCTTGGATTTGAGCATGAAGCCCTTCAGCCTTGAGTTTGTTTTTAAAGTACAAACTGAAAGCTCTTGACTCTGCTGGCACTGTGCTCATGCTGCAACTTTTCTGAAGTCACTTGGAAAGTTTTGATCAGCTGGCTGCTTAGCAATGTGGTTTCAGTCCTTGAAAACGTCAAACGTCAACGTCTTGAAAACCCTCATAATTTCCCTGACTTCCTTTTGGCTCTGTAGCTGACAACATTTGCTATACTGTATGAAACAGCATGAGAGAACTACTTAAAGTGTTTTACAATTCATCATTTTTAAACTTCAGGAGTCATTCAAAGCTGGTTTCTATCTTTAACTTTTATAAAACCCAAAATTATTGCTATATTTGAGCTGTTTAACTTGTTAGTATTACATGCGAAGCTGAGGAGGAGCCGGCTTAGACAGCTCAGGCATTAATTTGAGCTGCCCAGACGCCTCCCTAGGAAAGTATTTTGGGTATGTCCCATTAGGCAAAGGCCCCAGGGGAAGACCCAAGACGTGCTGGAGGAAGAGTGTCTCTCTGCTGGCCAGGGAGCCCTTTGGAGCCCCCCTCTCTAACAAGGCTGGACGTTTCTGTGAAGTGGAAGGTCAGGGCACCTCTGCTCAGACTGTATGACTTGGCTCCGGATAAGCATTGGAAGATGGTTGGATGATCATGGATGGATGAATTTAGACATATTTATATATTTCTTTATATATAAATATATATACTTTTTTTACTGGATTTTTAGATACAATTATTCTTTACTGAGCAGAAGAAAAGATAAAAATAAGTGATTATCACAAACTGGATTAGTTTCACTGTGTGAAGTAGACCACAGACTGAAAAACAAAGGAAAAGTTGCTCCACCGTCTTTGCTGTGGGACATGGCTGCACAGAAAAACTGGTTACATTTTCAGAGATGTTTTGTGGAAAAAAGTATGTAAAGTAGAAGAAGTTGCACTGGGAAATGAACAAGAGTAAAACTTCAGGCTTCGTTGGCTTTAGGTTTCATTACAAAGGCTTCTCTGCAGCCACAAGTCTTGCAAAACTAAGTGAAAACAGTAAAAAAACAAACAAGAAATTCTTCAGCATTTGAACCATTGACGAATACACGCAGATTTTTTTAAGCTGAAACAATATTCAAAGAAGGTTTGCAGATGATTAAAAACCTTGTGTTTCGTTAGACACATTTTCAGGTTTGTTTGAATCTCGTCTTGTGGGAGAAACACACTTTTTCAGTCTTGGTTTCTTTACTTTTGAATATTTTTTTATTATGTTGTTTTGTTCATCCAGATGTTGCTTTGCATATTTCTCAAGTTGATCACCGTGAAGAAGCTGTGGGGTATGTTGTTACTGTTTGATGAAACCAGAATCTTGCAACTAGATTTAACCAGCTAAGCAATCTGACAAGTTCCAAAATATCACGACAACAGTAATGTATTCATTCACTCACTCACTCACTCACTCACTCACTCACTCACTCACTCACTCACTCACTCACTCACTCACTCACTCACTCACTCACTCACTCACTCACTCACTCACTCACTCACTCACTCACTCACTCACGTAATAAAAAACAGCAACAAATAAATGAATACCCTCACTGATAATAATTAGTCATGCAGTCCTTTTTGTTTAAGAAATAAAGTCTCTATTTGACAGAACTAAAGAAAAAAAACATGAAAATTCAAAAACCAGGGTTGTCTTCGAGGACATAGTTTCTGCAGAGCCACAGGAGTTCTTAAGAAATTCACCTCCAAGTTGTGGGGAGAAATGTTGGTGCAGAGTTCCTAGTAAGCCTGCTCCTACTTCCCCTCCCCTATCTGTTTATGTGCTCTCCCACTAGCTTACAGCCCTTCACACCCTCAACTTCACGTGTCAGGTGCAACCAAAAATGGCACGCAATATTGGAGCTATCCAGCTGTACAGTTCAGATCCAGATTCCAGCTCAGACAAGGAAAACAAAGACGCACATGGATCTTTTTCTCTGTAAGTGGATGATCGGAATGGAGCAGAGCAGGGAGTTTGTGGTTCAGACAGCGCAATTTTACGACACAAATATGATCCTTTTCAAACAGATTTTTTTAACTTCCTGATTCACCATGGTTTGAATAAAGCAGTACTGAGTTTTAATCTTAATTTTCTATATACTTGACCGCCATCATCAGAAAAATGCCAAAAAAACATGTTCAAAAGACCAAAAACATGTTTGTCATTGGAGTGGGACTTTTAAGAAACAACAAGTTCAATCAAATATTTATTTGCTTCAGTTCTGCATTCTTAGCGGTCAAGATGCAATAGTGGGACGAAGCAATTTGCTTTTTAACAGAAGACCAGTCGCAAAAATTGTTTTTGGGAGAGAGAGAATTTACATTGGAGAAGATGGGAAAGAGACAAAGAAATTACCGGAACACAGTTTCAGTGGGATAGATTTTGTCTTGATTTTGGTCAAGAATTAACTCAAATGTCTCTCTTCCCCCACCTTAACTCAATTTGATGCAAAAAGCTTTGACTATGTCCTTGGGTAAATGATCCTTCTTTTGGCCACTTTGAATACTTGGAACATCACAGACTTGAAGTCAACAGAGCTAACTACCGTAGTTATTTTCCAAACCAAACTCAAAAGTCATTTAAATAAAAAAATACCAATCAACCTTTGATTTAGAAGAACTTATCCAACCGCTTGAGCTTCCACTATAAATAATGGGAAGTTCAGCTCTTTAAGAACCCCGGAGGGACGCCTGGGGTTGGTTGTTGCCAAAGCAATGGCAGACACAAATGTGAGAAAATACAAAAAGCAGTTCTTGAAAGAGAAGAAGATGAGTGCAGGGCGCTTGAGAAGGTGAGATGTATGTCCAGATTTTCAAAGTTGAATGATGAGTGTTTTTTGGACCCATGGGGTCAAAGCAGGTGAATGAAATCAGGAAACTGGCAGGAGAGAGAATAAGAAAAAGGCTTGCGGGGGTATCACCACACTGCCCTGCTAACCAAGTTCTGAGAAGTGAACTGAACATAGTGACACATAAGCAACAAAGCCCTGCAACCACTAAAAGCATGCCTCAAAATAGATGGAGGTACTCATTCCTCTGGGACTCTTTCTGGAGTCCCATCTGTAACAAATACAGCTGCAAGTTTCTTTAGATCTCAAGTTTGGTGCATTCTTCACTGATCACTCTTCCCACTGAAACCACTTTAGATCTTTCAGACTCAACAGCTTTTGCAGGTGTACATCAGATATTAGATGAGACCAGATGTCACCTTTAGATGAAATATTTTCTAAAGTAATTTAGAAGTCAAAATTGTATGGAAATATGTCATTTTAAGCCTTTTCTGAGTTGCATGTAGAGTGGGGCAAAAAAGAATTTAGTCAGCCCCTTAATTGTGCAAATTCTCCCACTTAAAAAGATGAGAGAGGCCTTTAATTTTCATCCCAAAAATGAGAAAAAAAAATCCAGAAAATCACATTGTCTGATTTTTAAAGAATATATTTGTAAATGAAGGTGCAAAAGAAGTATTAGGTCAATTAGAAAAGTACATCTCAATGCTTTGTTACATACCTTTGTTGCCAATGACAGCAGTCAAACGTTTTCTGTGAGTCTTCACTTTCTGGTCCATTCCTCCATGCAGATCTCCTCTAGAGCAGTGATGTTCTGGGGCTGTCGACTGGCAACACAGACTTTCAACTCCCTTCCAAGATTTGGGGTTAAGACTGGCTGGGCCACTCCAGGACCTTGAAATGCTTCTTACAAACCCACTCCTTCATTACCCAGACAGTATGTTTGGGATCATTGTCACACTGAAAGACCCAGCCATGTTTCCTCTTCAATGCCCTTGATGATGGAAGGAGGTTTTCACTCAAAATCTGATGATACATGGCCCCATTCGTTCTTTCCTTTACAGGGATCAGTCATCCTGGTCCCTTTGCTGAAAAACAGCCCCAAAGCATGATGTTTCAAGGGAGATTATCAGTGGTCTTGTCTGTCTTCCATTTCCTAATAATTGCTCCCACAGTTCATTTCTTCACACCGAGCTGCTTATCTATTGCAGAGTCAGACTTCCTAGCCTGCGCAGGTCAACAATTTGGTTTCTGGTGTCCTTAGACAGCTCTTTGGTCTTGGCCATAGTGGAGTTTGGAGAATGACTGTTTGAGGTTGTGGACATGGGTCTTTTATTTAGGTAACCAGTTCATATAGGTGCCATTAATACAGGTAATGAGTGGAGGACAGAAGATCCTCTCACAAAAGAAGTTACAGGAAATCTTGATTCTTTTTAGCTGACCAAATACTGTCTATGAAGATGACAACAATTTAAACCTACTACTGTGATGACCAAATACTTATTTTCCACTATAATTTACAAAGAAATACTTTAAAAATCAGACAATGTGATTTTCTGGATTTTTTCCCCTCATTTTGTATCTCATAGTTGATTAAGGTTTACCTATGATGAAAATTACAGGACTCTCTCATCTTTTTAAGGGGGAGAACTTACACAGTTGGTGGCTGACCAAATACTTTTCTGCCCCAGTGTAAGATGATCCTTAAGATTTTTGCTGTGCTGAAAAGGGAACGTCTGCCTCACTCTGAATACTAAAGGTTCTCTGCCGAATTTGAACCGTATTTAACACAATTCCCATTTCAACAGAGTTCCTTATGTCAGAATGAAAAACATTCCCACCACCATGCTTCACTGAGGGGATGCTGTTCCGGTAATCCTTCAAAATACATATAGTGCAGTCATCTTCTACACTTTTCAGGAAGTCTGGATCTTTTTGATGGAGAATGTCTGTTTACTCTCTGAACCAAACTTTTCACTCACTGACTGTAAAAGAGAACTGGACTGTGTGACATCACCTAGTGAAAACAGCTTAGTGAACGCTATTGCAATGACGATATGACTTGTGATACTTGAGTAAATAACACAACAGAAACAACAAATACATCAATTCAATGTCGGTTTATTGAAATTAAAGTTCAGCTGTCTTTATTTATTTTCATCAAACATGACTTAATCATTTATGCCTGTTTTAGCTATAGTACAGGTTTAGGGACATAAGTCTCAACCAAATCGTATAAAGACAAACTATTCCAGTTAGGGGTGTAATGATTGATTTTAATGACGAGCTGATTCGATGTTTGGGGTGGCCGATTCAATTCACCTTTGATTTTGCTTCATTTTGAACGATCCGATTCCCTGACCTAGAATGGATCCAGGACATCTTTATCCAAAACGTCTGCCAGTGTGACTCAGAGAGAAACACCTGCTACTGAACAGTTTTCCAGATTCCTTGGATTTCTTGCAAGATAATCAAGTGTAAATGAATTATGTGTCCAAACAACTAAACACGAATGAATGTGGTCTCCATTCTTAGAACATTCTAGACACTGTATGGTCACATGTCTTTGCTAAATTCAAAGTGTTTCTATGAGGGTAAAAATGTGTCAAAAAGAACGCACTTGTAGATTTGATCCACACATTGAGCTGGAATGATGGACTGATCCGTTTTCGCTGACATCACATGTGTGTTGTCTGCTGTGATGGTACTTGGTCGTTTTTACGTTAAAATAGACTTTCCATGTCTCAGCGCACATGGTATTTTCCAAATTTGATTCGAGTTTTGATTCATCTCATTCTGAAACAAACTTTAATGGGATAGGTCGATTCAGTTCTGAGAGGTCAATCTGATTCGATCCTTGGAATAGAAATCAATTAGTGACCCCTAATTAAACTTATAAACAGAAAAAAAGTGATTTATTCATTTAAAAAAAAGTTTGCTTTATAAATGCTTAAAGGTGTGGATGGGGTCCAAAAGAGCTGTAACCTCACAGGTTTGGAAAAAGATGTGACAAGCCTCCATGCTTGATTTGAGCACGTGACTCCACTTCCTCCTTCGTCAAACATGAGTTTAGTTGGGTTTTAGGCACAAAGTGACAGAACCTCAGAACCTGCACAGCTGCACTGGGTTCTTCTGCTGAAGACACAAGTTACTTGTAATGGGACTCTCCGGCGTGACGTAGCAGGACGTGATTGGTGGCTGGCGCTGGTATATATGCGTGAGTCCTCACTCCCACCCTCTCGCCAGTGGAATTTCATCTGAGCTTCTGCACCTTCAGGGCAGACGAGGAAATAAATAAGTGAGTACTTTGTGGTTACCTGACCGACATTGCTCTCTGGTCGTCACCTTTGCATTCGACCGTCCTCCCCCCCACGAAGCCCTGTTGGGTCCAGAGCCGGCCGAACCGGAGCATATGCCGGCCTGAGTCGGTCTCGGTGTCCGCTCTGCTCAGCTGTCTGTGCCTACGTGGACTCCGCCAGCTAGAACAAACTGATGGAAGCTAACGCTAGCTTGCTAGCCACACCGCAGTTCATTTTAGTACTTTTTTTTAGCTAGCCGGCGTTTATTTAACCGGGCTGGGAGTCCACGTCGGTGGTTCGCGTGAAAGCAAAACGTTTCTATGAAAACGAGGTAATAAACGAGAGTTGTTGGTTTAAAAAAAGCCTGTTGTCTGAAGTTCTGTGAAGGTCTTAGGTAAGCCAAGCTACACGTTAGCCGAGGAGCTACGTGTCACACACAGCAGTGAAAGTTTTTAGCAAGTTTGCTAACTAGCTACCGCTCCGGAGCTAATCGCCCAGGTTATTCAGGTTGGTTCACTTGTGAATAAAAACTATTTTATTTGACACCACATCACTGTCAGACATATTTAAAATCGCCCCATTTTGACCTGATCTGGGAGCATTTTCGTGGCTGGTCGAGGCTGTGAGCGTGACAGCAGCTAGCATTATGCCTCGCTGGCAGCTGTCAGCTAGTTAACTTGATATGGTGTTGACCAGCACTAACTAGGTGCTTAAGTGCCTAAGCCGGGATTGGGGGCATAATGAAGACTACGATGCTGTCAGGCTGCGGGAATCGCCGGGCGAGTTGAACCAGCCGGAGCTACACGTCAGCCTTAACCTGTTGGTAACTCAGCCGAGCTTTATCTACGAGTTCACGTTTGATTGCGTCCACTCTACCTCTACATCTACCAAACAGAACCGTTCTTTGAGACTTACCACAGAGTTGTGATGTGACACGTTCATATTCAGATTTAATTTGATCTCATCCGTGCATTATTAAAAAGCAGAGTCTGAGTTTTTGTGACGTATGTGAAGCTTCAAAACGACAATAATGGCAACCGGTTTGAACAGACTGAACCAAAAATATCAGATTAAACACTGCTTTTAATCAAAACACCAGCACAGTTGTATCAAACCACATGAAAGGATTGTAGAATCATGATTGCACATTTCTTTTATGAATGGTTGGAGGTTCTGCAGCCTCCTCTTAGAGGAGACTGTCTCTAAGTCTGGGGTGTGAAGACTTGGATCCAACCTTCTTGGCCCTCATAGGCAACTGGAGATATTCAAGGAAGACTGTCTCAGTCTGTAGTTGGTAGAGCTGCAGCATGGGGTTTGTTCCCTGCAGCAGCATTAGAGACGGTGATGGAGGAGGTAAGGAGAAAGTATTGACATGTTCTTGCATTCTAAAATCACCAAAGCGGATATTGAACAGCTGCTCATTGATCAGCCTCTTTTGCTATCGCTGCTCGCACATTAAAGAACCACTCAGGTGAAAATGGCTTTTTGGCGTTTTTGACATGTTTTTGTGGCATTAAAAAAAAAAATCTTATGATTGCATTTCTGAGTATTTCTTTATTCAAATAGTTGAGTCAGGAGCAGACAAAAAAAAAAAAACTAGCTTTAAAAAAAGCTTGCAGCAGTGACGTAGGTACTACTGCGGGCCACAAACTCCCTGCTCCGCTCTATTCTGATGCATCCACTTGCAGACAAATGGATCAGAGTACGTCTTTGTTTTCGTCATCTGAGCTGGAATCTGGATCTAAACTGTACGGCTGGTTGCACTGTAACGTTAGGTTGGGGTTGTGAGAGGGTTGTAAGATGGGAGAAAGTCAGAGGTGAATTTCTCATAAACTCCTACTGCTCTGCAGAAACCACGTCCAAGAAAACCGCAGTTAATTTTTAAAATTTTGGCTGAGAACGGCATGATCATTATTAAAAGGTCATTTTTAAATGGGATTTAAAGATGATCGGAGTGGGACTCAAATAAGGTGCTTGTTTGGTAAATGGCGTATACTTATATGGTGCTTTTCTACCTACAAGGCCCAAAGTGCTTTACAGTAACAGACCCATTCACCCAGTCACACACACATTCACACACTGGTGCCAACCTACCACCAGAGGCAAGGAGGGGTTCAGTGTCCTTACCCAAGGACACTTTGACACATGGGTGTGCAAGGCGGGAATCGAACCTGCAATATTACGATCATGGGTCGACCGCCCTACCGCTGCACCACGGCCGCCCCGTTTCTCACTGGTTGCATTAAAAAAAGAAAACCATCTTGAGCCAGAAACAATTAGTTCTGTCTGTGCTGTAATTGCAGCAAAATGAATTTAAGGTAAAGATGGAAACGTTGAAATGAATTTAAAGGACAGATCAACTCAGATCTAGAGGGGACTCATTGTCTTTGGCAGGTTAAACTTGTAAAGTTGGCTCAGAAAGTACTTTTCTGGACTATATTTTTTTCTCTCACTTGACTGTTTAGCTCTTATTTGATGTCCTGATGGTGATGACCCTCAGTCAGAATGAGGACTTTTTTTTTTTTTTTGAGTCTGCTCCTGCTCTGTCGTCTTATCACCTTTACCTTTCAGATCATTGGTCCTACCAGGAAGGCAGAGCATCTGTAGCCCCTTCATTCTAATTATGGTGGTGTCTAAAACATTTGCGCTTGGCAAACTGATCCTGAAGTGCTTCTTACAGCTATCTGTTGTCCTCCTTTTCAGACAAAAGCTGGCAGGCTGACGGGAACTTGCATTTTACAGGACGGATTATCTGGTAACTGACCATTTTGCTGGTAAGTTGTTACAACTGCTTCATTCACTATCTAAGCACACTCCCTTTTAAAAAGCATATTATGGTCCTGGAGAGACCTTCATAGACTGGAATTTAACAGGTTATTGAACCGATTTATTGTAAATTATGACATTTTAAGTTGATGGCACTAACAAAGGCAACGTCGCCTTTCCATAATGTTACTAATGCTTCCTTTTTCAGTGTCAGGAGAAGAGTAAGAAGCCTTGTTTCACTTTAACAGCATTTAGTTTGTGCATTCATGCAGCAAAACTGTTTACTTTGTCAACTTTGTTTTGTAATGTTTGTCAGGATGTAACCGAGCTCTCCTGTTCACCATCACTCTCAGGAATTGCCCTGGACACAAGCTTTTTTCACGTTGTGTTCTAGTTTCTTTAGGATAGTAAAGTGCTCTTAACTTTTGCCCTTAACTCATCTAAACTGGGCTTTGTAAAGTGTGATCTCCAAGATCACACAGTTCTTGATTAGTGATGGTCTGTTAAACCTCAGTTTTTGTGGTTCCTTCTCTTGGCTGGATTTTGATGTAGACGATGCTGAGAAAAGCCCCCTTTTTTATTTATTTGTTTTTAAATTGGTTTATATGGTTCCACTGTGACCTCTAATTATAACAAAGATATATTTAGAATCCTACAGTTTTCTAGAAGTACGGATCAGCTTTACTTGATATATAGCTTGGTCACATGACTCATGGCTAAGCACCATTTTAGTTGAAGTCATTGAACCTTCTTGGCCAAACGCCACCTCCACAATAGTCTTAATCTTTTCTAAATTGAAGACCCATTTGAGAACAATTTCAGCTCTAAATGGTAGATTTCAAAAATGAACCCCCTTTACATTTATATTGGATATTGAATCTTGGGGTGCAGTCACATCAAAGACTGTATAAGGGAACTGGACTGAGTTATTGTAACGCCACACATGGGAAACTGTTTACTTCCGACTCAAACAAAATTACGGTAAATCAATTCAGTTGGCATATTTTCTGTCATTTAGATGTGAGACTACACATTTTTTCAAATGAAAGAAAATGGGATTAGCAAGAACATGCATTAAAAAAAGTACCAGCAAGAATGGTCATTCTCAATAGAAGTCTATGGGATTTTCTTGGAGCCAACAGGTCCCACCCACGACTTGGAAGCGAATTTCTAACGAACTACTGTCACTTTGCAGAAAGCACCCTAAAAAACCCACACAGGTTTTTTGATTTTTGCTAAAAACGACATAACCACAGCTAAGAATGCTTTCAAGAAAGATGACCGGAGAGTGCCTTTTATCAAACTTAACCCAAAAGTACTGAATGTTCCTCAAAAAAGTAATTGACAGCTGGTTACAAAAGGGAGTAATTTCCCATTGACTTAAAAAAAAATAAACTTGTGTACACTGATTTTTAAGATATACCAATAAAAGATGAGTGCTCCCCCAAAAACATCTTTCTTTACATTATCAGCCTTTGCAGATAAGTTGTTGAGCAAACTCCACCTTGGCAAACTGTGTCTATGGGGCCAGGTTGCTTGTATGCCGTAATTTCCGGACTATAGAGCTCACATGATTATAAACCGCACCCATTACATTTTTAAAGGATAAACCATTTTGTACATGCATACGGGTATAACAGCGGTTTTTTTGACTACGGTCTGAAGCCTGAGGCTGGAAGGTAACAACACATGGAAGTCTTCCTTCTCGGTGTCGGATTGGAATAGCTTCAGATATTCTTCGCCACACGCTCTGTTTCTCCTTCGTAGGCAAATTCACTCCTGAGCTTGCGCTGTCCTCAAACCCGTTGGTAATGGTGGATTTTTTTTCATACTGCTTTTAACAATTGCTTTTAACTTGAAAGCTGCGTCATCTGCATTTCTTCTTGCATTTTCCATGAGGGTCTATTCGTGCTATTCATTCACAAAGCAGGAATATACATTAAACTTGCATCTTCCTCGGCACATATACAGTATTCCCCCTGTCTCACTCTTACCCTTTCTGCTCTAGCGCCCCTAGCGGCCGTTGGATAAAATGCATTAAAAAAAAGCATAAATTAGCTCCATCATTGAATAAGCGGCAGGGTTGAAAGCGTGTGACAAAAGTAGTGGCTTATAATCCGGAAATGACGGTATTTAGGCCAAATCCAGGTCCTTCTCCTACAGCTTCTCCCTACCCATATATTTAGCCCTCTAAACGGAGAGTTATGGAAGAACAGTGTCTTTGAATTTTTAAATCCCACTTAATGACGTCATCAATCCTCGTCGGTCATCTACATTGTGGCGTAGCTGACAGCGCTTGGAAAAAAATTAAAAACATCAGTTTTATACCTTCTAAAAAGGTCACGCTAAAACAAAGTCATTACTTACATTTGCATGTAAATTTGCGCTTCAGAGCGCGCCCATGTGGAGAAGAGCGCAGTGGAGGGCTCTGCATGCCTCCGGCGTGAGGGTTAACCCTTAAAAAAAACACTCTTTGGGACAACCCTAGCCCTACAATTGGAGGTGTAGGGGAAGTATTCGGATGCGGCCTTCGCCTCCTAGTGGCTATCTGGTGTCCTGACCTGGGTCCAGTTCCTTTCATTTAGGAGTGGAGGGAAGGTTTGCTCTGTTTACTGCTTCTAACAGACCAGTTTGGATGTGGTGTTGAACGTATAGAGCTGCTAAAATCATCTGATAATCATCTGATCTATCTTGACCAACGTGATTTGATCAGATTTCTGGTTGTGTAGTAAAACTCTGAGTTTATCCCCAAAACTTTTGACTCGTACAGAATAACCGCTTTTACATGAATATAATGGTAGTCAGTTCCAAGTGCAGCAGACATAAGGGACATAAGCCTGCCAAAGAGGAGGCCACTGAGAGGGTTTTCTCTCAAATGTGTTATGTATAAAGGGGGGGGGTGGGCGTAACGGACTACTACCTCCATGCAGGCAACAATTTCCCCTCCAAGGCATGTTCTGTGGAAGATCTCCAAATGTGTGCTTGGTCTGACATCAGAGTTTTAGTTAACCGCTTCCAGATGAATCTAGAGAACTCTGGGATGCAAAATCTACCCAGATAAATGGATTCTGAAAATGTCAACACCCTAACACCCGATGGATAACGAGGTTAATGTTTTTAGTAGTGTCAAAGATCATGCAATCAAAGTTTGGACTTCTATCCTTCAAATAAACAGATGGCTGTTTTAATAAAATAAAAATAAAAGGCGGAACAGTCTTTGACAGATTTTAATGGCCAATTTTCTATTAAACTCAAACTGTTTAGTGGTAAAACAAAGTGATCTGTAGAATAATGTGCTTTTGTTTTAATTGCAATGCTTTAGTCTAAGCAGGACTAGATGGCCGTATGAAAGAGTCTTAATAAAACTGCCCCCTCACTGTTTTACTGGGTACATTTAAACTACTTTCTGCTCCTTGTCAGTTTTTCTGGCCTGCTCTACCGTCAGGCTTCCTATGATAAAAGTGGATGAGATAGGACAGAAAATCCCAAAGTCCATCCATGATAAGCTTAACTGCAGTGTTCAACCTTTGACTTTTGTGCTCAGATTCTTTGTGATGGCCTTGTCCAAATTTGAAAATGGTGTAAGACAGAATTGGGCCAAATGTCAAAATCTAGAAGTGCGTGGAAAGTTTGAGTTCATAAGAACTATTAAAATAGTGTTGAAATGAAGTTGTTTTTCTCATGTTTCTGTTGTGTCACAGTCTAGAAGTGCAGTGTTTTCAGAAGTCGTCTTTTGATCGTCTCATCCTTGGACTATAAATATATCCAAGAGCACGTTTGCTTTTTTTTCCCCTCTGCAGAGTACTTGGGTTGAATTATGTGTGAAATGTGTCTTCCATCAATCAAACCCCATGATTGGAGTGTTCTCCATGCTCATGAATTTGGTGTATGCTCTCCTTTCAGTGGCACACTCGGACTCCGTGTTTTCGTGGGATTTTCACCATGAGCTCAGTCGCTGTACTTACGCAGGAAAGCTTCAACGAGCATCGCAGTGGGCTGTTGCCAGAGCAGAGTGGAGGCGAGTGTTCAAACAAACTCCAACATTGGTGGTGAATTGTAGAGGATAGTTGGGGTAAACGTTTTTTCTCTTTTTGTAGCTGCTGTGGCAGGACCAAGTGGTAAAGAGGAGGAGGATGCTCTCCCCACCTATAAAGATGCTTTCCCCCCTCTGCCTGAGAGGGCGGCCACTCCTGACGGGACCCAGGAAACTGCCAACGCCTGGACCAAGATCCGCCCTCTCAAGTCGTCGATCATCACCCAGGTAGACCTTCATTTACCTCACTCTGCTCACCAAACGAAACGCTTGTAGTGACCCTTTGCACTCATTCTCTCTGCCCCCCCTACTTTGTTTTTTTTTGTAAAGAGAAAAGCAACTTTTTTTTAAAATTCCTAGTGGCTTTACAGAAAAAAAAAAGAAATCTGGAGTTTCTGAGTCCAGTTTTCAAGTCTTACTTTTTCTATGCATTCACACCAAAACCACAATATGGCCTAGAGTTCAATTCAGATAAATGCTCACATCCACAACACATAATCCAGAGCAGGTGGTTGTTTTTTATATGTTTTGTCCACAGTTTAGGAATAAACAATTTCATAGAGAAAACTGAATTTATTAGCAAAAAGAATATTAGTACGATCAGGTCTCCTACACTAAAGATTTTGATCTTGCATGGTTCTGATTTGTCGACGCAGGAGTGAAAATATGCAATGATGTCATGGCTCCTGAATCCATTAAAACACAGCATGTGCTAAAGCAGTGGTCCCCAACCACCGGGCCACGGACCGGTCTGGGGGTTAATTGGTACCAGACTGCTCAGAAAAATGCCTTTTATAACGTATATTTGTTTTTTTATTTCTTGCCTGATTCAGAACAGTGTTTTATTTTGGGAGGGGAGACGCATCCATTACCTACCTTTCTGTTTAACTAGCAATGGTAACAAAAAACAATAGACTTGGAAAGTTTTTGTGCAAATTGGTATGTGAGGAAACTGAAGATTCTTGGACTTCAAAGAGAAAAAAAAAATCTGTATTTCAGAAAGAAAACCAGGAGTCTTTAACAAAAATTGGGATGTTGCGATCCGATCATCTGATCAGAAATTGGCCCATGTCACATGGTTGCAGACTCGATCGACGTCGGATGTTGGACCCAATCAGTGATCAGAGGGAACGTAACATGGCTAAATGTGTTTAAGGTTTTTCATGTGCCGCTGGAGGAGCGCAAGTACAAGGACATCAACCAGTTTGGGGAAGGAGATC
Organism: Oryzias latipes; assembly: GCF_053564925.1. Taxonomy (NCBI): domain Eukaryota; kingdom Metazoa; phylum Chordata; class Actinopteri; order Beloniformes; family Adrianichthyidae; genus Oryzias; species Oryzias latipes. The sequence goes on from NC_136240.1 coordinate 6,541,323, forward strand.
AGGCTAAGGTCTGTGTGGACATCATGCACAAGACTGGAGCCCACCTGGAACTGTCCTTAGCAAAAGACCAGGGTCTCTCCATCATGGTGTCTGGGAAGCTGGATGCTGTGATGAAGGCCCGTAAGGAGATCGTGTCCCGACTGCAGACTCAGGTAAGACCCGCTCTAATGACGACAAAAGACACGTTTTTTTATTGTGTCATTTTTCTCATGATGAGGACATGTGAATAGAAAAACATGCTTAAATTGTTTTGCTTTATTCAAATCAGCAGCAGATGAAAAAAAACTCTGTTTGGGTAAAAGGGCCTATTTGTGATGTCAAAAACACGCTGGGCGGGGCACGAGCTCCCTGCAGTGGGGAGGGGAAGGGGGGTGCTCCACACCAATTGTCCTGCCCATAACTCTGAGGCAAATTTCAAATGAACTCGTGCCACTCTAGAGAAATCGTTCTAGAAAACAAGAGTTTTCTGAATTTTTGGCCAAAACTGGCATAATTATGATTAATAAACCACTGGGAACGCTTTACAATAGATCAAAGGAAGACCGGAGTGGGACTTTAATGATCAAAAAGCTCATAATTGGTAAATCCTGCTGTAATGACAGTGTGTATGTCTGTTTTCTGTTTAAGGCCTCAGCTACTGTTGCCATCCCAAAGGAGCACCATCGATTTGTCATTGGCAAAAATGGGGAGAAGCTTCAGGAGCTTGAGCTGAAAACTGCCACAAAAATCCAGATCCCACGACCTGACGACCCCAGCAACCAGATCAAGATCTCTGGTACCAAGGAGGGCTTGGAGAAGGCGAAGCACGAGATCCTGTTGATCTCAGCTGAGCAGGTGAGCTTTCATTTGGCAGTTGTTGCCTCGTGGACGCGCCTTGGCGCCACGCGTTTGAGCCGGCACTCATGTTTGGGGAATTTCAGGACAAGCGTGCTGTGGAGAGGGTGAACATTGACAAGGTGTACCACCCTTTCATCACCGGTGCTTTCAACAAGATGGTGTCAGAAATGGCGCAAGACACCGGTGCCCGCATCAACGTCCCCCCTCCAAGTGTAAACAAGACTGAGATTGTCATCACTGGGGAGAAGGAGCAGGTAGCCCTTGCTGTGGCTATGATTAAGAAGGTTTATGAAGAGAAGGTATGGAAATGATTAGAGGCAGTTCACCATTGTCCAGATTGTGAGTGATTTTTATGGCACAGTGAGCACCTGTTCCTTTGCAGAAGAAGAACACCACCACCATCGCAGTGGAGGTGAAGAAGTCTCAGCACAAATACGTGGTTGGCCCCAAGGGAAACACCCTGCAGGAGATCCTGGATAGAACTGGCGTTTCAGTGGAGATCCCACCTTCAGACAGCAGCTCAGAAACTGTCATCCTTCGTGGGGAGCCGGACCGTCTGGGTCAGGCCCTCACTGAAGTTTATGCCAAGGTGGGACTGCCGTCACCTCTACCGAATCTGTTGCAGAGACACGGCCCGTAACTGAGGGATGTGTGTTTTCAGGCAAACAGCTACACTGTTTCCTCGGTATCGGCTCCCTCTTGGCTGCACCGTTTCATCATTGGCAAGAAGGGGCAAAATTTGGCCAAAATTACTCAACAGATGCCCAAGGTATCTTGACTTTTGTTCACTATGTAGCCATTAAAAATGTCTTCGGCTTTTAACCTACCGGTAATGTTTTTTCTTTGTGGTCTTCATCTTGTCCACACAGGTGCACATCGAGTTCACCGAGGGAGAGGACAAGATCACCCTTGAGGGTCCGACCAAAGACGTCCAAATGGTTCAGAGTCAGATTGAAGCCATTGTCATAGATTTGGTGAGTTTTTCTTCTCCTGAGCTCAGACTTGATGAGCTGTCGGGGAAACATGAACAGCGTCATGTAGCACCTCTGCAAGCATCCAGGTAGATGAGCTAAAACTAAATCCTCACAGGTGAGCCGCATGGACTATGCTGAGATTACTGTTGACCCCAAATTTCACCGGCATCTGATTGGAAAGGGAGGCGTCAACAGTAAGTCAGACTTCCTGTTGGAAACTTTGGCTGCAAAGTTGGAAACGGGACGGAATAAAAAAAAAACGCTCTTTCGAAATTCTAGTTAATCGCATCAAAGAGATGCACAAGGTGACTGTCCGTATTCCCCCCGACAATGAGAAGAGCAACCTGATCCGCATCGAGGGGGACCCTCAGGGTGTGCAGGAGGCCAAGAAGGAGCTGCTGGAGCTTGCGTCTCGCATGGTTTGTAGACCTTTTGGCTGTGCTTGTATATTTATATGTAATGCATTCGAGGGGCAGCTGACGGAGGCTCGGCGTGTCGTGTCTTTGCAGGAGAACGAGCGTACAAAGGACCTGATTATCGAACAGCGTTTTCACAGAGCCATTATCGGGCAGAAAGGGGAGAAAATCAAAGAAGTGCGCGACAAATTCCCCGAGGTGAGCTCAAGCCCCCCATCATCTGGTTTACCGTCTCCCCATAGCTTCTGAGTCACCACCTTGATTTATTTCAGGTCATCATCAATTTCCCTGACCCAGCCCATAAAAGTGACATTGTTCAGCTGAGGGGACCGCGAACTGAAGTTGAAAAATGCTCCAAATTTATGCAGAAGATGGTGGCAGAGATGGTATGAAGGATTTCTGCATCTCCTCTCTTGTGTGGATGTGAATTAGTAGCTCATCTCACTTTTCTTTTCAGGTGGAGAACAGCCACTCTGTGTCCGTCCCCATTTTTAAACAGTTCCACAGAAACATCATTGGAAAGGGAGGCTCAAACATCAAGAAGGTACCGCATCCTCCGCACACGTTTAACTCTGTGGGGGTGGTGGTGGGGGTTGTTCATGCTGTTGCTCAGTGTTTATTTTAATCTATTTTTCTTCATCTTTAGATTCGAGAAGAAACAAACACCAAAATTGACCTGCCTGCAGAAAACAGCAACTCGGAGATGATCGTCATCACTGGCAAGAAGGTGAACTGTGAGGCGGCTCGGAACCGGATCTTGGCCATTCAGAAGGAGCTTGTGAGTGGAACTGAATGCTCAGACTCTTCCATTTTGGTCCAATGTCCCGTTTGCTGAATCTTCTTTCCCCCGTTGACTTCAGGCAAACATCACAGAGATGGACGTGTCCATCCCTTCAAAGTTGCATAACTCCCTGATTGGGTCAAAGGGCCGTCTGGTGCGTTCCATCATGGAGGAGTGCGGCGGCGTGCACATCCACTTCCCCAATGAGGGCTCTGGCGTGGACAAGGTTACCATCAGAGGGCCTGTGGAGGAGGTGGAGAAAGCCAAGCAGCAACTGCTTGCTCTGGCAGAGGAGAAGGTACATCCTGTAACGTGTCTTTGAGTTTTGTTAAGATGTCCTGTGACCTTCCTGCTGCTGTTGGGGTTCCAGTTTGAATAACATCTCTTCCTCCAGCAAACCAAGAGTCACACAGCGGAGCTACATGCAAAGCCAGAGTACCACAAGTTTCTCATCGGGAAGGGCGGTGGAAACATACGCAAGGTCCGAGACAGCACCGGCGCCAGAATCATCTTCCCCACCCCCGAGGACAAGGACCAGGAGCTCATCACTGTGGTTGGCACCGAGGAGGCTGTGCGGGAGGCCCAGAAAGAGCTGGAGGAGCTCATCAAGAGTTTGGTGGGGCTCAAATCCTGAAACGTCCAAATGCTTTACTTATTCAGACCAAACTTTTGAGCTTTTTTTTCCTTCACAGGACAACATCGTGGAGGACACCATGAATGTCGACCCAAAGCACCATCGCTACTTTGTGGCTCGCCGAGGTCAAGTCCTCAGGGACCTGGCTGACGAGTACGGTGGTGTCATGGTGAGCTTCCCCCGCACAGCTTCTCAGAGCGACAAAGTCAGCCTGAAGGGAGCAAAAGAATGTGTGGAAGCAGCCAAGAAGCGGATGCAGGAGATGATTGAAGACCTGGTCAGTAGATGAACCGCTGTCGTCCTCTGCCTCACCTTCCACCTGCTTACGCTCCTCTCGATGTCTTCCAGGATGCTCAAGTAACGATGGAGTGCGTGATCCCCCAGAAGTTCCACCGTTCCATCATGGGTCCGAAGGGCTCCCGGATTCAGCAGATCACCAGAGATCACAACGTGCAGATCAAGTTTCCAGAGCGAGAGGATCCACAAGGTGAGCATGGGTTCTCCCAGGGTTGAGATCCTTTTTATTTTTGAAAAACACCAAACATTTGTAACCTTCTTTCAGCAGCAGCTCATTCAGAGGCTCCTGCACAAGAGAACGGAGAAGCTAATGGTGAATTGAAGGAGTCTGTTGATCCAGAAGCCCCCAAAAGGTGTGACGTGATCGTCATCTCCGGCCGTAAAGAGCGATGTGAAGCTGCCATCGAAGCCCTGAAGGTTGGAGATGAGAGCTTTGTTTTTTAAAAAACACCCTGCAGCTGCTTTTCCTGAACCACCTTCCTCTTCCAGGCTTTGGTTCCTGTGACCATTGAGGTGGACGTGCCTTTTGAGCTTCACAGATACATCATTGGACAGAAAGGAAGCGGAATTCGCAAAATGATGGATGAATTTGAAGTTAGTGGGGGGGGTTTGGGAGCGTGGATGAGATGTTTTGATGGGTGTCGTGATCGGAATGTCTTCCTTGCAGGTCAATATTCAAGTGCCTGGTCCTGATCTCCAGTCTGATAAAATCTCAATCACTGGTTTGGCCAGTCACCTTGACCGCGCCAAAGAGGGGCTGCTGGAGCGCGTCAAAGAGCTGCAGGCAGATCAGGAGGATCGGGTTAGCATGCACTCCATTAAAGCACATCCGTGTGTACTGGAGACGGACAAAGCTGCTGTTAGGATATTATTCAGTGCTGGTGCATAGACTGAACTGAGTGCATGCAGCAGCTTTCATTGAGATGAATTTATGAATGGCAGCTTCATGACATTTTGGCTGCAAAAGCTTTGCTCTGCAACTTTTTTCTTTTCTAGAGTTGTTTTGCATGAATTCTTCTTGAACTCCAGCGTGTCGTCTCCTCTGAACCCCCCCCCCCCCACACACAGGCACTAAGGAGCTTTAAGCTGACCATCACTGTGGACCCCAAGTATCACCCCAAAATCATTGGTCGCAAGGGAGCCATCATCACGAACATTCGCACCGAGCATGACGTTAACATCCAGTTTCCAGAGAAGAACGATGAAAATCAGGTACAGGGTTTGTTTCCCAGGGGTTTTAGTAATGCCACTACATTTTCAGTGTCAAGTGTAGAAATTAAGATAAATCATTGTTTTCACTACGAGTTAAAAGACAAAAAAAGGCTTAAAGTTGCAAATTGGTGTTTTTAAAACGTTCTTGTAGCATTTTTCTGATGTATGGAAGTCATTTATAAAGAAGGTTGAGCTCAAAATAGCATTTTCTTCAAGTTTCTTCAATCTGTTGTGAACAGAAGCAAACAGAAAAATGCCAAATCTTTTAACTGTGACATAAAGACGAAAATGAACTACAATCCAGCTCCCTGCTCTGCTCCATTCTGATCATCCACCTGCAGACAAATAGATCCACAAACATCTTTGTTTTCCTCGTCTGAGCTGGAATCTGGATCTAAACTGATAACTCCAGTAAGCTAGCGGGAGAGCGTGTAAACAGATGGGTGATGGGAAGTGGGGGCTGGCCTAATCTATGCCAACAGTTCTGTCCACAACTCTGCTCTGCAGAAACTATGTCCTAGAAAACACAGGTTTTTTCTTATATTTAGATAAAAACGACGTAATCATAGTTGGAAACCCATTTAGAATGGATCAAAAGATGTTCTGAGTGGGACTTTAAACCTTTTTGTTTTTGTGTCCTCAAGGATCAGATAACCATAACAGGGTATGAGCACAAAGCCATAGCAGCAAGGGACGCCATCCAGGCCATTGTAGATGAGCTGGAGGAGATGGTCTCTGAGGACATCACGCTGGACAGCAGGGTCCACGCCCGCATCATCGGAGCGCGCGGCAAGGGCATCCGCAAAATCATGGACGAGTTCAAGGTGGGACTTGGTTTTGAGACTTGGCTGGGTTTTGAAGAGGCGGGCGGGCCTGTGCGAGTCACCTGCTGCATCAGCACGCTGGCAAGAACAGAAAAACTCTGCAGCGACATCAGTGAAGTAGACTTCACTTTTCAGACTTTTCAGCTCTCATCTGTCTGCTCAGCTGCTGGACAGGACCAGTTTATATAAAACAAAAAACTTTACTGCCGCAAAGACGTCAGTCTCTCATTTTCTCTCTAGAATACACAGTAAGTTGGGTTATCATAACAAACCTATCCTTTATTTAGGATTAATTCTTTCCATTCAATTTAGTTTGTTTACTTGAAACTGCTTCTGTTGAGTGTTTATGGATTTTACTTTGGACTAACTGAGCGTTTTTTTTGGTCATTTTTCCAGTTCACCATCTTTAATTTCTTTTGCTAATTTAATCTCACATGTGTTTTTAATATAAAAAAAAGCTAAAATGACAAACTTATTACATTATTAAGCATTTCCTCTCTACATGCAGTGCAATAGACCAACAGTTTTCTTGTCCATTTTACTTTATTTTTGTGTGTAGCGAGGTGTGTAAATGTGTAATATGCTGCTAAATTAAAATGTATACAAATATTTCCTCCTCTTCGTGGATTTTTATTATTATTATTGCTTGTTTTAATGTTTCCATGGTCTGTCCATCTTCAGGTGGACCTGAGATTTCCTCAGAGCGGAGCTGCAGACCCGAACGTCGTGACGGTGATCGGCCGCCCTGAGCATGTGGATGAAGCCATCGATCACCTCCTAAACCTGGAGGAGGAATACGTAAGCTCCTCTCATCGCCCTTCTCACTGCGCCTCCCAGCAGATCAGCGCTGATGTCATCTAAATTTCAGATGGCAGACGTGGCGGAAAATGAGGCAAAGATGGCTCACATGAGGCCCTCTGGCGGTAGTGTTGCTGCAGGCGGCGGCGGCGGCGGTGGTGGAGCCTCCGATGAGAGCCGTGGTCCATCCAAAGGTTTTGTGGTGAGGGAGGCTCCCTGGGCTAACCCCAATGAGAAAGTGAGTTTTGGGAAGCCTCGTGGCTGCAACGTGCTCCCCCATCTTCAGTCGTTTCATCGTGGATTCTGTCTTTCAGGCTCCCGACATGAGCAGCTCTGAAGATTTCCCGAGCTTTGGAGCTCCGGTCCCAACCAAGACCTCCCCCTGGGGGCCCAAACGCTTTTAAGCCATGCTGGTACAGATGGACCCGAGTCTAACCGGTCACAATCGTCTCCGTCGTCATTCCCCCTCTTGGCCTGGACTGACTGCTGACCCTCCGAGTGCTCAAACCTGACAGTCATCCATTTCTCCTGGCCTTGGCCTCCAGTCAGCATCTACAAGTGCTCCGGGCTGTTGTGGTTGACGTGTGAGCGCTGTCCCTGCATTTAATAACTGTCTTTTGCTTGAATCGTGTGACCGGTGACGCGGTCGAGTCTGCAAAAAACAGAGGTTTAAATGTCAAGTGAAGCTAACGGTGCATTTGGTTTCACACTGCTATACCAAATTCTGGTGGCCAGACATCAGCTTATTCTCATTTCCAGCCGCCCTTAGTTGCCTTTGCAGAAAACGGCTGACCAGATTCTGAATACTAACCCCGCCCCCTCCGCTTCGTCCATGTAGCTGAGTGAAGTGTCCGTTCGTAGCCCCACGTTCTCTGTTGTGGTTGTCCCGTTCATTCGCTTGTAGCCGTGCTTCTGTGTACTTGAAAACGTGGCATCTACCTTGCAGCCTTATGAGCTTTTGGGGGGCGGCGGCGGCGGCGTCAGCTTGCGTTCAGCCACACATACTGCCAGATGCTTGGAAAAGATGCCATAACAAAACTTTGTACAACACTAGACATTTAACCTCACACTAACTGTTGAATGGACTTTTTGTAAACATCCGAGTAAAAGACTACAGAGAAATAACCCGACTGTTTCAGGCAAAACAACAGAATCTCTTGTGCCAACCGTCTGTCCAGTGACGTCCCGTGTTCCTCACCTTCTGTTTTGGGTCAGCGTCCAGTTCCTTTCGTCTTCCAGTTGCTATGCAGGTCGAGCTGGTCCGCAGCAACGGTCCTCCCCTTCGTGTTTTCAATCAGCCTTACAGCTAGAACGATAAAAACCAGGTGGAGATGCAAATCATGGTGCATTTGTAACGACTGGAAATCCTCCAAAAAGCTCAGATTCTCACCCACAGACACAATAATGACCTTTACCCTTTTGGTGGACGCTTGGCTTGTTAGCTGCTAAACCATCGCATCCGTCTGTCCTGGTTTCTATCCTTCTAGTACAAAAAAAAATATGCAAATGCCATCAAAGTGAACGGTTATCGATCACACTGGGAAAAAAGTCCAAAAATCAATTAAAAATTGAAAATCCTTTGTCGTCTGCTGTTGCTTGGTGTTTCCCAGTGTTGGATGTAAAACTAAGGAGACATTTACTTGAAGACTGGAAGCTTTGTGTTTAGATGGAAAGAAATGTGGAAGTACTTCATCCAAATGTAGAATCCTCATTTCCACAGGTGTGATTAGCCATCTGGGGGGAAATGTTTCAGCTTAAAGAAGGTGGCACCTACTCTGAGACCCCCCTGTCGCAGGGGCTGGGGGCCCCTGGGGTGGTCCTTCCGGCCCTGTTCTGGGTGGCTGATGTTCGGCGGATTTCCTCGGTCTGCTTCTCCCTGTGGGTGTCTGAGGGGCCCTGGCTCCCACTGATGCCACGCCTTCAGCGGGGGTTCTGGAACGGGGGTAACTTGGTGTTCCCTCTCTTCCCTTATCCATCAACCACTACAGTTCAACTAGTTCAACCATTTGGCACCTTTTTTCCTAATTTTCTTTTTTTGTTGTGATCTGTAATATATTTTTAAATCTAATCTATTATTGCTGTGAAAAGCCTAGTTTTTAGGGTTTTATTTAAATTTGTGGCACAGTAGATCAAAATACAGCTAGAAATGTCTTTATAAAATACCGTATTTTCCGGACTATAAGTCGCTCCGGAGTATAAGTCGCACCAGCCCAAAAATGCATTATAAAGTAGAAAAAAACACAGACAAGTCGCACTGGACTATAAGTCGCATTTTGACGGGAAATTTATTTGACAAAATCTGAGACCAAGAACTAATAACTTTCACAACCTCATATGACACAATCATAGCAGACTGTTTATCTCATAATTTCACAGTAATTCTTTATCATGCTTATTTATTCCTTTCATGAAGCATCATTGGCCAACTAATACTCTGTTTTCATCCTGTATTTGTAGAAACAGTTGTCATTTTTATTGCATTTCTGAATCTATGAAATCATTGGAAAATAGAATATTATGTTTTTAGCCTTCAAGATCTTACTGTAAAAAAAGGTTTGCTGATTCTCTGAGTCACTTAACAAACTCTTAACACTTAACATACCTCATACATCAAATTGACCCAGGAACATCATCTCTGTTCCTCACAAATGAACATAACAGGAGGATTAACAATGTATTTATTTCAATTTAGTTCTAATATAAGTCGCTGTGGAGTATAAGTCGCACCCCTTGCCAAACTATGAAAAAAAGGGCGACTTATAGTCCGGAAAATACGGTATTTATCATAAGACTTCCAACCTTAGCTTTTACACCACCATGATTCCCCCCCCCCCCCCCCCCCCCCCCCAAAGTCAGAAAAAATAAATACATCGGGTCCAGAGTTTCTCTAATTTAACACATCGGGAAAGCAGAAACTCTTCCTAGCGATCTAAAGATTATTGCTCCCAACCTTGTTGTTGATGCCATAATGCACATGTTTGCATTCATTATTCCACAGCTTCTGACAGCTAGACGGTAGAAAAGAGGGATTTGATAGTTTCCTTCAACCTATTTGGTGACTGTGATCATTTTGAAGACAAGGATGCAGCAGTCTAAGAGGAGACATTAGGAGGTGACACCGGAGGAATTGAACTATTTAGACTTTTGCTGCATCAATTGGATAAAAATAAGCCTCTTCAATTAGGAAAAAACTTCTAAAGGTAAAATGTCCATGGAGCCATTGAGGGTTTCTGTACTGTCACTGATCCCAGTTTTTCTATTTTCTAGACTGAGATTTGACGGAATTAGTTTTTTGGGTTTTGAGATTTTTTTTTTTTAACCCTTTGACAGCTGAAAAAAAAAAGAAATATTGCATTTTGTTTTTGCAAAATGGTATCAATTATGATTAATTGGATGATTTTAGTAAATCCTTGCGTTAGTTTAATGCAAAAACATTGTCATGAATGTTCAGGAAAATAAGCACTTTATTTTACCCACTCTTTAATTTGATTCACACACTTTTAACATGAAGTCTATATTACAAAGAATTATCAACACATTTTCAATTCTTTTAGATTCAGTAAGGCAATTAGTCATTTTAAAAAAAGTAGCAATGGATGAGTTATTCTCAAAGTTTTGTAAAAAAGCAAAACCTTTCCCACCAGAAATGTTTTTTTTAATTTAACGGAAGGAGCCATTTTCAAAGCAGGAGCAGGAGAAGCCTTTCTACTGCCCCTAGTGGAATGATGACGAACTGCAGGTTCCATTCAGAGTTGAGGAAAATGGATCATGCTATAGACATGGGTTGCAGAAATTCATGTATCAAAAATGCATACATAGAGTTGAGCTGTTTTCTGCCGACAGAGTTAAGAAGTTTTACTCTAAAAGCAGATTGAATGAAAGATCATTTATTTAGGTAATTAAGTTACCTTGTCATTCATCAAAAAGTGAATTTGTAAACAAACGTAAGGGTTCTTTTTGAAAATCCCTTTTGAAATGGAACATTTTTTTTCCTGCCGTCCATAATGTGCGTATGTGCATTCTTAAATTCCTTGTTCCTTGGAAACTGAAGCATTTTTCAAATCAGAGTTCTGCGTTTGACAGAGCTGAAGACGCCTCCTCCCTTCTTCAGCCTTGATGGACCTCAGAACAGAGCAGGTGATGAACGTTCGCTCATCCTTTCTCCAGACCCGACTGAGCCTCTTTCATGAGGTGCTCCTGCGTTTGAGAGGAGGCTCTCATCAGACCTTTCAGGCATAATCACCACACAATTAAGATAATTTCCCAACAACTGCTGGTGGCAAGAAAAGCAATTTCTACGCCCTGTAATCGAGACTGGCTGTCAGATTAAGATAGCAGGCGATTTAAAGGGAAATTGTTTTGACCAACTCTTTGGAGTGGGATCCAGGTGGGCTCAGATATCTGTCTGCTCTCTGAGGTTGCCTTCAAGGTAAAGCAGTTTTGACTTTGAAAATGAAAGAAACATTTGAGTGTTGGATTGGTGTCCCGGAGCATTTGTCGCCTTATAACCTGCCTCTGCTGCCATCTGCTCCTGCATCTCCTGACAAGAAAGAGGCGAGCAGCCTCTTGTCTGGTTTCTCTGCTTCAGCTGCCATCCAGTCACTGACTTCATATTAACAGTGGCTGCATGAAATTTGTCAAAGCGTGGGGGTGGGCGTTTGAGCAAAAGCCAAAAACATGCAGCCGAAATAAATCTTTATGAATCTCTGTTTTTCTCCACATTTCTTTTTACAACGGGCTGCAATACAAGCCAGCGCTTCAGACCTCAGCCCATCAAATCATCTTTGATCGCACTTGTCCTTTAACTTTTCCTTTTCTTATGCCATTAAAAAAACAGTTTGGGTTAATCATAAAATCTACAAGTCGGACATTATCGTTTGACTGAAATGAAGATTTCATATAAATTGATTTAGGCTTTGTTTCTGTTAACTGATGTTTGTGGATTTGTGTAATTGCTGTTTGTGAATGATGGAGCGCTCAGCCCGAGGCCTCACAGTCTCTTATCTATCAAAAAAAAAAAAAAAAACACGTTAAGCTCAATTGACATTGTTAATATTGTGTATATATACATATATATATGTATATATATATATAGAGAGAGCTCGAGATCGAGATATAGATGTATATGTGTGTCTATCCATCAATTTCTGAATCCCTTTTGGAGTTACAGGGTTGCTGGAGCCTATCCCCATTACTGCCGGGTGGGGGCGATGTACACCCTGAACAGCTCTCCCATCTGTTTTTTTTACTATTTAGAATGATCAAGTAACCAATGAAGCTGGTTTTTAAATGAGGAAGCTGGAATTCCAAGAGAAAACTCATGCATGGACCAGGAGAACCACTACAACCACTACATCACCGTGCTGCCGGTATCATATTAATGTAAATAACTCAGTTTCCCGTAATTTTCTCAGCTTCAGAAACTTCTGACTGGAGTTGGACTGTGGGAGCAACAGCTTCTGCCTCGTTCTACCCTCTGAAGCTGTGTTCACACCGCCCTCGGCAACGTGTGCTCAAGCGACCGCTTCCAATGAAAAGTCTATGAAGGCATAAGGGGTGTTGGAAAAAATTGTTTCGGCGATACTTTGCGATAGATCATTTGGCGATACTTGTATCGATTCAAAATGCTGTCAGGATGATATTTATTTAATTATTTATGAGCGTCCTTCGGTGTCTGACTCTTGTTTTCCACTTAAACCCCACAACCGCTAGTGGGCAGCACCGCCCACTGAGCCTCTTTGAGCAGCTCTACAACACACAAAACTACAAGATCTGAGCTAAAAGGCAGCTTGTTCTGTTGTTATGAGACATGAACTACTTAGTTTTTACTTAGGATGGGTACCGAACCAAAACGCCATGTTATTGTCAATATCATATAAAACGCAGATTGTGGTGCTTTGTAGCGGTTCAGATAAGAAAGAGTGAAGCACTGCAGCTGCACAGCAGCTAATGCACGGAGCATCAGGCAAATGCTGTCTGCAAACGGACCAAAGTTCTGCAGAACCTCACAGCAATAGATTCTAGTTCAGCGACCTGATGGGTCAGAGTGATGTGTACAACACTCTGAAAAAAGACCAACCTTGTGGTGATGACTGTTACTAGTTTACTTCTACGTGTGAGAAAGTGGAGCTGCACAGCAGACTGTCATGGAAATAAAGCATCTTAGACACATTAAAGCAACTTTCCATTCATCCTGTCATGCTGCCTCATCATCACATTTATTTTTTCTAGAAAGAATTAGTTTTTGTTTTCTCCCTTTATTTTTGAAAACCATTCAGGCTCAAAGAACAGTTTAAAAGTACAGGAGAAGCTAAATTAAGCAATGTTGAAAATAAACATTTTATTTCCGCAATCAACCTTTAGGACATTGTTGGTTAAGGTGCATTCATTCCATTTTTCTTTTACTTAAACTGAAAAATATTTTCTTGTGGAAATCAGACAAAGATGACTGTTCCCTTTCTATATTTTAAGTTACCAAAATAAAAGCACTATGAATTTGCTTGGGTAAAAGCAACTTCTATATGAGATACAGTTGCAGTTCTTAACATTGTGATCATTAAACTGAATTTTACAATTTTATGACAATGAAAGACGTGTTCATATTCAGATAGAGTTTTTTCTAAGTCATATTTAAAAAGAAAAAAGAGAATGTGTTCCGGTACAATATTGGGACACGTCTCGTATCGCCAGACTCTTGCCAGTACATACCCCTAGTAAACATAGTGCACTGTACAGTGTGTTCACCAGGTTGCAGTGCTGTCCAAATCTACTATTCCAACATTGAGTGCCCTAGAAATTTCCCAGAAGTCTCTGGGAAAAGCCACTGTGTATCGGTTCTCACGACATGGGGAAGCATAAATCACAAGGCATTGCGTTGGAGCAATTATGCACACAAAAAAAGTGTTGAAATATATATATATATATATATATATATATATATATATATATATATATATATATATATATATATATATATATATATATATATATATATATATATATATATATATATATTAAAAAACAAACGTTTTTATCTTCAGAACACAGCAGATTCATGAATAGTCTTCTTGAAATACTTGTTGATTAGATTTTCCCTTTGTGAAACCAGTGATGTCATATTGTTAATTCAAAAGAAGTAGTAAGCATGGTGTCCCAATTGCTTTTAAAATCCAGGGCACTCAAGTCCTGCACTAGATAGGTTTTTAGTATTTAGGGAGTAGGGGGGAATTCTGACACATTATTTTCGTGATATCTTTTCGTAGGTGGACGACGGCCTTGGCAGCGTGTCTGCATGTCTCCTACGAAAACAAACATCCTAACTTTTACAAAAATGGATGTGTATACTGCGTATATCTGCCTTTAGCAGTCCCTGCGTTTACTCCAAAAATGCGGCTCAGCGTTTGTTACAGACAGACATCTGTTGGAGACCGGCATTTATTCCATCACAGACAGAATGTTGATGGCTTATGGGTTCATTTTGCGGTGAAATTCAGCCAAGACATGCAGACAAAAAACACGTGATAAACATTTCAGGATTTGTCAAAATGATAAGAACATTGTATTATGTTCTGACCATTGACAGTAAAATAAGAACTGGACTGAACAAACCCACCTCCCTCGCGGTCCACATGGAAGTACCTGCAGGTCCCAAAAAGCAGAAATCCCAAAGCAATTTATTTCTCTATAGAAGTCTACTGCTCAGTCATTATGTTCGTCAGAATAACCATTTCTGCTCTACTACCTATTATTAACATGTTGTTGCAAATCCACATTGTTTTAAGTGATATTTTTGCTGTAGTTCAAGTAAAATGAATGTTTGAAGTGTTTGACAGATTTTCCTGAGCCCGCTTTCAGTGATAGGGGTGTGGTCTTCTCGCATGCTCACTCCTGATTAAAGAGAGTGGTTGCCATAGAAATGTGGATGGACCAATCACGGCTTACTGAGGACATCTGGTTCCAACATGGCGAAGGGTGTATTGCGGAAAATGGCGACTGAACTGGCTTTATTTGGTTGGAACAGGAAGCAAGGCATTTTTGGGTGATATCACTCACTAGGTCCAGAGTCAATGAGCCCCCCTCCTACCCAGAAGCAACATAGCAACACTTTATCAGATTCAAATGTCCCCAGATATCATTATTCAGTACAAAAAACTTTCTTGAGCTCAGGAACTTGTTAGTGAAATAAAAAAAAATATATTGCTTACCGTGTAACCTATAGCAACTATTGCATGATCACAGAACAAGCCTTAGAGTTTAAACCAGTCTGACGTTTGCTTTACAGCTGTGTCGAGATCTGTGGCAAAAGCAATGGAGAAAGACACTACAGAAAGTAATGCAAGTCATATTGACAATACACAATCCTGGCAAAACTTTGAGTAGTGCTCTTGACAGTCGTTTGAACCGCAAACTTTGATTCTGTGTTTCTGTGATGATTTTAAAATTGATTTAACTTCCCATTTAATATAAGCAAATGTGAAAAAACAGATTTTTGGCACAAACGGAACCTCATACACTTTCAGCGACCCTAAAGCTTGTTGGCTTTTGTAGATGGAAACAAAAGGCTTTATTTCAGTTTTAGAGCCAGATAAGTCTAAATGTGTCGCTTTGGAAGGTATAACCACCATAGTATTAACAGCAAACTTTGATTTGATATTTCTGGTTTGACTTTAAGATTGTTTGCAGCTTTCAGCTAAAAGCAGCAACACAATAAAGCCCTAGATCCGGGAGGTATTCCAGAAAGCAGGTTATGCTAGTTACCACGGTAAGTTTGAGGCTAAGGAAGTGGATAACCTCAGCTTTCAGTTCCAAAAACAGAGGTATGTTTCAGGGTATGTCAAGTTGCCATGGCAACTCATGCTCTGAACATAACCTGGTCTGGAGCAGGTTTAGTTGAAGCTTAGTTTGTTTTCAGAGAGGTGAAGCAGCATGGCGTGTCCATTTGAAGATGATTTAGTGGATGAAGAAGCTCAGATAATACTTTTTCCACCGTGAGAGGGTGATGAGACCACATATGGATGTTGGAAAGATAAACTTTTTTACTTTGATCTAACTTAGTTATTTGCTTCAGTTAAGAGAAATCATTGTTTTAGTTAAGTCAGCTTAAAAATAACACGTAGTTTTCAGACAGTTATTTTACTTTCTTACAAATTAATTCAATTAAGTAGGTGTAACTTTGGTGCTGCTGTTAGATCGGCACCGCAAGGAATTGTGGGATACTATTCCCTTTGCCTGTCTGGACGGATTTGGGTTTAAGTGTGGCTTTTTGACCAAATGTGTTTAGTTGTTTAGCTGTTTTAATGTGTTTTGTCTAGTTTTTTATCCTGTTATGTTTAATTCTTTCTGGAACATGAGTGAGAGGGAGGGAGAGGATGATGAGGTTATTAAGCACCACTAGTGCAGTAATATTGTCTAAGTACTGAAGTTACAGTCAGAATCATGAAATGTAATTGCATGCTATATATTGTAAATCCACACTGTATCATTTATTTTAATTTCATAAAAATGAGAAAAATCTGCAGCCCTTAATTTAGACATATGAGAGTTCAAGAAGTTTAATAAATTAATATGGAAAAACCTTTCATTGAATTGGAGTAACAGACATTTAGTTAGATAAATATGTAATTTTGGCCCTGCGACAGACTGGCGACCTGTCCAGGTTGTCCCTTCCTTTCGCCCACAAGTAGCCGGGATAGGCTCCAGCAGCCCCGTGACCCCGAAAGGGATAAACGGCAGAAGATGAATGAATGAATGTAAATTGGATTTTTATAAACAACTAATGAGTTGGATAGACATAAGAAATTAGGTTGAATCAATTTAACTCAATTACTTGTTACTAATTGAATCAATTCATTCAGGTTGTATAAGTTGTTTATATATACATCCCAATGTAATTGGAAATGAGATAGAAACTCGTGCGTTTACTTTGTCCATTATTTGTCCATAGAAACTCTTTCTTTTGCTGATGATGCAGCAGTATACATACATACATACATACTTTTTTGATGGACGTATAATCTTCATACGCCCTCATTAATCTCAGACTCCGTCTCACTGAATTGTAGCGCTCTCTGTTTTTCTCCACGCGTTTCCATGGTGACTCCGGAAATCGGCGATCCATTGAGAATGTCTTTATGTACCTGCTGTGCACGTGCATTAACCCAGGGTTACCAAGTGGAGCGTAATTACGCCAATTCATATCCGGTCTTTTGGAACCGACATACCCAGAGTAAGCAAGTTCAGGCGGACTTCAGCCAGAGTTCAGGGTTAAAGTCAGGTTAGTTTAAACATGCTTTCTGGAATACCCCCCAGGAATACCCCCCAGGAATACCCCCCAGACACTGTGAGTGTAACCTTTGTGCTATCCTAGGCACTTTAACGTTGGGAGCTGGGTCATATAGCCTAAGCAAATGTAAATATCATAAATTGGTGGAAACTAAATTGAAACAAATGCAAAAAAACAAAACATTATATTTTTTAAACTTAAAATCAACTGAAAGTAACTAAATGAATAAGTGGTGTTTGGCAATGCAAATCTACATGGGAAAAAACACCAAAAGAATGAGCAAACACATATAAAATAAAAATAAATAAAAAGTCAAATTGGAAACAAAACTTTAGTGCATCCAGTCCAGGAGTAAGCAAATCTAATCTGGACATATAAAGGTAGACCAAAGAGACTTAAAAATCTCAAAATGTTCCAGGACTCCAATTTTCTTCACTTTGGAGAAAGCAGGAAGCTGTGAGACCACCAGGATTATCGTTATTTGCTTCAAACAACAAGACTTGGAAGATTTACAATACAACTGAAATATAAAATGACAAACTGTGGCTTTAATGAACTGATTTATTGTAAATCCTCAGTTTTTAGTGGAGGAAATGGTCTCATGTAACCCTTGTGCTATCTTAGATGACCCCCCCCCCCCCCCCCTTATATTGACGTGTTCTCCCTACCATGACAAAGGTGGATGAAGGTGGAAAGATTTCATGGAATCCATGGACACCAGTGAAGATCACAAATCATTGAAGAAAAAAGGTTCAGAGCACTGTCTAGTGGGTCTAGATGACCCAACTCCCAACGTTAAAGTGCCTGGGATAGCACAAGGGTTAAATGTGGGAGCTGAGGTCTTTCCTGTAGTGTCCTCACAGCAAAGCGTTTAGTTTTTAAGGCTTGATTTGCAGGGAATGTTGAAGTAAAATCTAAGCAGTTTTTAGTGCTTACATTTAGCAGAGTTTTCATGTTTTTACAAAATTAATTAATATAGTCATAATTTAACAATTACATTTGTCCTTCTTTTTTGCAGTTTGATCATATTTAGTCAACTTTTCTCACATTTTCATCAAATTTAAGTCTGAACCAAATATAACACAAATTAATAAAATATGCTGATTTACAGGCTAAATATTTGTCCTAAAAGTACATGCAAAGGTTAAAAATGTCTTGATATTAATTGTGAATTGTAAATGTTAAATAGAAAATCATCTTATAAAGCAAAATTATGCATGTTCAAAACATATTTTATGTTGTTTACAAGGATGGAAGCAAGATTTTCCTTGAATTAAAAAAGGAAGTGATAAAATTCCAAATAACAAGCGAATCCCTAAATCTCCAGGTTGAACAGGAACTTTCTGTTCCATACAGTCAAAGATTGTTTTGGATCTAAATTGACTTCAGAATGAGCAGAGCAGCCTGGTAACTACCTCTCTGTCCACTAGGTGGCACTAACAGACCTCAGTTTGTTCTTCTGTGCACCCCCCCACTCCATCCTTTCCACCAGTTTTCCTTTCTGTCATGTCTGATGAAACTAAGCAAGAGGAAAGTCAGGCGAAAAGTCAAACTTCAGCTGCTGTTTGCAAAAATGAAAAACACCTCTGCAAATAAGGCAATATTTTATTTTATTTTAACACTAGAATCTTTTAGTCCGTTTATAAAAACAAACTGAGATCAATAACATACAGGCTGCTATCTGATTTCAGCTAAAGTGACTCAATAATAACTAGAAGGAGCTGCATTCCCAGAAGAAACGGCAGGGTTGAAGGTTATAATGCTGAATGAAAATGAAACTTAAAGGGTAATAATTGGTAAAAAATAAATAAATAAAGGATTAAAGTTGACCATAAATAAAATGAAAATGGCACAAAAAAGATGTTTGTGAAAAATGCGAATCTGATATCGAACCAGGAGGCTTCTGCACCAAAGATTCTCCATGTATTTCAATGGAGGCAAAAATCCTGGAAATCCTGGAATATCATGAAGAGTTCAAGGAGTTGAAGGACCAAAAGTCTTGGCTGGAATAAGCTGAAAGGGCTGAACATTTTAATAGTTGAACGGTTAAAATAGCTGAAAAATTGTAGAAGGAGTTAAGCTCCAAAAAATGGTGGAAAATACCATAAGAAAGAAAGAGAAACAGGAAAACAATGGATTAAATGCTTTATAGCATTGAATGCTTTATAGCATTCAACCAATAATAATAAAAAACTGTATGTTGTTCAGCAGAATCCATGTATGGTATTTTAACAATTAAATATTGTATAGGGGATTTGTTAGGCAACATTTCTGAGTAAATAAATGTGTGATGAAAGAGCAATTGAGTTAATAAAGGTTGTTTTTAACCCTTGTGCTAGGCACTTTACCATTGGGAGTTGGGTCATCTAGACCCACTAGACAGTGCCCTAAACCTTTTTTCTTCAATGATTTGTGATCTTCACTGGTGTCCATGGATTACATGAAATCTTTCCACCTTTATCCACCTTTGTCATGGTAGGGAGAACATGTCAATGTAAGGGTGGGGTCATCTTGACCCCATAGGATAGCACAAGGGTTAAAAAGGGCAGCATTTACTGAACTCTGTGCAAGAAATATCAAAACCCCCCAAAGTGTCATTGAGCTTCGTTCAGATTTTTATGTTTTATTTGAGCAGAAAAGAATGCAAGAATCCTGGTTGCCTGTTGGTCAATGGAATGATGAGGAGGCATTGACAAGCCTGGACTCCTGCCTCTGATGTACCCCGCCCTGGGAGAGGAACACCCTGGAGTTGACTCCAGAACGTGTTGAGTGGCAGGCTGGGCGCTCGCCGAGCCTCTGGTGTTTGACTGTCAGCGCCTCTGCACCAAAAAACCTGGCTGGGATGGACTTAATGTTAATGTGTTTAAATTAAACTTAATAACAATAACTATTTGTTTTAAAAGGCTGCTAGAAGTTGAAGCTGGGGTAACTATGGTGCACTGGGGTTCTGTCCTCTTTTCTCATACTTCTACCCTTCCTCTCTTCTCTATTTTTGATCATTATTTATCATTTAGTTCTCCATGCCTCTGTTTGGTACAGTGCGATTCATGTATTGTCCCTCTCTCCCTCTCCCCTCCTGGGGAGTGGGAGTGCTTCCAGACTCCAGTTGCCTCATCCGTGCTCCAGTTCCTGACTGTTTACCTCGCCTTTGCTCCCGCTCCTACACCTGGCTGTGGAACCTGCCTCTGGCTCATCTCTGGCTCGTCTCTGCTCTGTACCTGACCGTGTACCTCATCTCTGCTCCTGCTCCTACACCTGGCTGTGGTTCCTGTCTCCGGCTCGACTCGCGCCTTTGACTGTCCCCACAACTCCATCTGGATGAAGCTCGTCTGCTGGACTTTATATATGTAGTTGTAGAGTTAGATTAGTTAATTCTTCTCTAAGAGTTCTGGTAAATCGCCTGTCCGTCCTGGGGGAGGATCCCTCCTTCATGTGGGCACCCCTGAGGTTTCTTCGTTTTTTCTGGAATCTGGTTTTTTAGGAGTTTTTCGTTACCGTGAAGGGGGGTCTAAGGGCAGGGATGCCAGTATAGCTTAGTCAGTTTGTTAGTTCATTTTAGTATTTTCCTATTGAACTCTTTGTATTCATGATCCATTTGAGTTCATGTTTTACTCCAAAGCCCATCGAGACGACTGTTGTTGTGATTTTGGGCTATACAAATAAAATTGAATTGTATTGAATACAGCTGGGGTCATGTCTCTGAGGCACGACCTGTATGTGCTGTCAGAAATGCAAATAAAAAGCCTTTTTTCATACTCTTCCTATCTTTATTTTTCTATTCCCCCCCTTGCAATCACAGTGTTTATCAGGACGGGTCTGAAATTCCTCAAACAGAAAACACTTTGGTTTTGTTTTCTCCCTCCTTGTAACCACAAAAATGAACATTTTAAGGCATCTGTTGGTGTTTTTTTTTTTATTCATAACTGTTTTGGAATTTGTCTGCAATCTCTTGATCATGTGTGTTTTGTTTCAAAAACACTCCAACAAAGCGCAGAAGACAAAAAAAAAGATAAAAACTTCAGACAAATTCCTGCAGAAAAGGTGTGAGCATCCAGCTGCTGCAGCCGCACGTTTCCGTGCGCGGCTCAGTTTTGAGGAGCAACAAGACCACAACAAACTGAAGTCAGAGCAGCAACAAGTCAGGGGCGGAGCCAGAGCATTTTATTTGAGGGGGCAAGAAGGGGGCAAAAATATCTTGGAAGGGTTGTAAATGAGAACAGCAAAGTGGACGACCACTACAGATACAAATACATGTTTCCAACCGTCTTGTTCTTGTAACTGTTGTAAACATTAAAACAGCAGAGTTGGCATTCTATTAATAATGTTAAGCAGTGGCAAAAAAGCAAAAAAAAGGTGTGGAAATTCTTGAAAACGAGCAAAAAATGTGATTTTATCAAAAAAATATGTTTTTTGCAATATTCAAAGAAGCTATTATTGATGAATTTTCCATCTTTGTCAGTAATAATACAAATTTTGAGTCAAAAAATTGGAGGGGAAAAAGTTTTTTGCTGCAGGGGGAGAGCCCCCTTTGTAGCTCCGCCCCTGCAACAACTTGGCTGCAGCCAATGTGCTGGAAAAACATCTTCACACCTGAGCATCAGCAACAGTGACATGTCCTGATGTCCTCACATTTTCTGTCTAAATAAAAAAGACAGCCAGAATGACAAGAGTGTGGAACTAAGAGTTAGAACATAAATGAAGCTCAAACCAACATTTTCATACGTTTTGTTCTGCATGTGCTCAAATGTAGACGTACCCGTGCAAACCAGTGTGGTGGGAAAATGCAGCATGAACGTTTGTGTATCTGTGCAGGTTTATTATCAGAGCGTTTGCACTTAATAAAGATCTCCAGAATATTCTGCTGGGATAAATCTCTGCAGCATCTCCATGCTAGCTGGCGATAAAACCCCACTGCAGGGCTGAGGATCTGGAGAGGCGCTCTGGCACAATGACATTGTCTGAACTGCAGCCTCTACGACTCAGCGACAGCCCTTTAGTGTTTCCTGTCAAACGGAGCGTTGCTGCTTTTAGTTCACTTTAAGTGTCTAGACAGTGGTTTCCCTGCTCCGCTGGTTCTCCTGGATTGAGGCCAAATCTTCACTCTTGGAGACGATAAGAGCCTTATCTTGCTGTTAGAGGGCCTAGAAACTGGAGCAGAGCTCAAGTGAGTGTCAGTCAGGTGGGAGTGAGGGCGCCTTTGAGGAGGGTTAGTCAGTCGGCTCATGTGCAAACAGGCCTGCGCATTCACCCAAAAACGTTTAGAATTCAAACCGAGGAGCTGGATTTTTTTTATTTATCTAGCAACTTCACAGTGATCTGGAAAGAGCGGAAACTGTAGGAAACGCGGCTCCTGCTTGTTTAACGCGCGCCATTGTTGCCCGATTCATTCTGCCCCTGCAGGACACAATATGAGAGAAGTTCATGCGACGGTCCTCAAATACGCAGGAGGAAAAAAAAAAGCGGTGTTAATTCTAAACCCCATCATGAAGAATGCAAAACAACCAAAGGCAGCTATCCGCGCTGATAAATCATGAGATTGAGGTCATCCATTGACGTACAATGAACAGCCTACATTCTTCCTGACAAAGGGCAAGAGGGTAATACAACGACTATTCAGACGCTTCTCTTTATGCCCGTCTTTGTCGCAAAATGTTTGTTGTGCAGAGTCCAAGGTCCCCCATGTAAAAATCCGACCGTGGATTGTGCGCTGGTCCTCGTTTGAAGTCCATTGTGGCTGTATTCCCCAGCCAGGTAACACAAGAATGCTGCTTTTATTCTCACCATAGTTGATCCACAATATTGGCAAATGGTCCTTAATTCCCCCCCATGCAAGGTAACTCTCCAGCTTGAAGTAATTCAGACTCTTTTCTTTTCTCTCTGAATGGCAGGCTTGTGTGGAGAAATGAAAAGGATTCAATAGATGTGGATGATTTATTCAAGGAAAAAAGCACTAAGACTTTGGAATGAGGAGCATGACTGTATTCTTTTCGCGAAGGACACGTTATTTTCCACAACACAAGGCAGAATCTGCGGCTCCTCAGTTCATTCTGCCGAGCACAAAAGGATTTAGATTTAAGAAAAGAGGGAGATGGGACGGGGGGCAGACAAAGTTTGTCCGAGTTCACGGATTGGCCCCCGTGTTTGCTGGGAGTTTGTCCTGTGGGGCCGTTCCAAACGCTGGCAGGACCGCAAATTCCCACCCGGCTAACTTTTTCCGTAAGGATTGCTCAGGATTTTAAAATCAAATCGCTCACATTTCCTGTAAAAACTCTAAGTGGTGATGAATGTGTTTTTTGAGTAATTTGTTGATGTGATTTGTACTTCAGGGCCACCAACTTGATGTTAATTTAAGACGCGAAGACTTTAATGTTTCCCAGGGATGGAGAGTAATTAGGTCTCAATGTTATAGGAAGTCTAATAAATACAAATCAGACAAAGTGATAAATGTTTTTGAAGTGAAATGAAATGGGAGTAAAAGTAAAGAACAGTCATTTTGAGGAGATGATCAAAAGTTTGTTTTAATAAAAACGGAATGTTGTTTCCCCTCATAGATCCAGTTTCTGCCCTCTGAAGGTTTTTATTTCTTTGATATGATCACTGTGTTTTGATGCTCCAGCGGCTCTGACATTTGATGGCGTCGGCTGTCAGGCCTTGTCTTGGATTAAGGGCGAGCATCAGGCAGACACACGTCTTTTCTACTTTTGTAATGGCCGTTTTTTTTTTATCTGGGCGAAATATAATTTTTATCTCACTTCATTCAGAATGACAGTTCCTCAAAATCGCTCCACACCGAGGGATATTCATTACTTTTTGTGGACCTGCCTGGGTAGCCCGTCAACTTTTCATCTCCCTTCATCTCTCATCTATTTCACTCTCTCAGAAAGCTTTTTTTTCTGGCAATTTTCCTGCTTTACTTTGCTATGACCTTCCTACTTAAATTGCTTGGCTCCTGTTATTCACAGTTTGAGATTTACAGAGAATAATATTGCACTGCAGGATTTCCCACACGCTTAGGTGCCCAATAACTTGTGACAGAATTTCTGTGACCTGCTTGTCTGTATTTTCTCAGCTTAGGTGAAGGTGATGGGGGGCTGTAGTTCTCATCTGGCTCCCCCGAACAAAAAAAAAAAAAAATGCTCGACCTGCTCCGCTTAAATGAAACTGCAGCTGCAGTTCACACCAGTTGATGTATTCAGGAAAGTGCAATGAAAACAGAGTTAATAAAGCACATTTTTTCCGTTTTTCCGAGCCAATCAAGGGCAGCAGCAGACTCAGGGAGCAGGGCTGTGTGTTTGTTTGTGTTGGCGGCGCCGTTTTCAGGTCAGAGGAGGGAAAACGAGGTCAGCACAACAAACCCGGCTGGAGCAGCTGCTCTGGTAAACACTGACTCATAACGGCCATAATGGCTGATGTAAAATACTTGCTTTATTTAAGACAGTGAGCGCTTATTTCCTGTCTTGTCACCACAGCACAGAAATGTACAAAAGGAAATGTGCACCAGAGGAGCTCATTCAAGTTTCCCTGCCTCCTTCCAAGCAAAGAGGCTTTCACATTGTCCCTCCCTCATTTTGCAGCACATAATAGTGTCTGGAAGTCTCTGCGGCCCATTGTCAACTCCAGGACTGGTTGTCCATTTGGAACGTCTAAAATACTGGGAGGGCTTTAATCTTTCTTCATTATTTTCCAATTTTGGATAAATGTGCTCATAATACCTCCCTCTTCTCATAATGAAACTCTTTGACACTCTCCAGTCCCTCATTTTTCCCCCCTCACCACCCTTTTCACCTGCTTTCATCTTTGACGGAGGACAAATAAGTGTTGCAAGTGTACGCTCAAAATGCAGAGATAGAAGGATAATTGAGTCGATAAATGTTGGGGCCGTGGTGAGATCATTGTTGGGGCTCGTTCAGGGGTCTTTAGTCCAAAATCAATATGTACATTTTCATATTTCTGCTATTTGCCACAACAGAGATGCTTGACCCAGGAGAAGCTGCGATTGTGTGGCTGGTTTGCTGGACGGCTGTGGCCACGCTGAGACTGCCTGCCCACCGTGGCATCCTCCTTCACAGCTTCATCTTCTAACTGAACCAGTTTTCAATTTACTATCAACAATATGACCACT
Source organism: Oryzias latipes (assembly GCF_053564925.1). Taxonomy (NCBI): domain Eukaryota; kingdom Metazoa; phylum Chordata; class Actinopteri; order Beloniformes; family Adrianichthyidae; genus Oryzias; species Oryzias latipes. The sequence goes on from NC_136240.1 coordinate 6,566,500, forward strand.
CCAATTGTGCCAAACACTACATTAACGATATGAAAAATGTGTATAATTTGCAGCACGCGCAGGAGAAATTAGGCCATGCGCAATATCGACGGGCCTTGATCTGACCCCAGAGGATGCTGGGACCGTGACAGATGAGATTGGTTGCCAGCACTGTGCACATCAGCCCCAACGCCTGAGCTCCTGCTGATGGTCACCGATCTTCAGCAGCAAAAAAATGCAGAATGTGGAGGGACATGATGAGCGAGGACTTTCCTGATGTGTTTTTACATGCTTGTCTGCCGCAAACGCACCAGCATGTGCCCGCTATGATGAGCTATCTCAGTCCAAATGGGAGTGAGTGAGTGTGTGTGCGCTGCATCTGATGCCGTTCCACGTCCTGGAAGCACATTGTCGGAAATAAATTGCAAAGGAACCCCTCAGCAGATGCTCAGTGCCAGCCATGCTGATTAAATAAGTGTGTGTCGACACGGCCATCATGTTTGGTATCACTGTGACCGCACTCATGGGACTTTGAACATGCTCCACTCAACACACAGAAAATACCTTCCTCAAAACTGCATCTGCTTTAGGAAAATGATATCTATTGAGCATCGTCTGCAACGGCCTGACCAACTGTCCCAGGTGTTCCTGCTTTTGTATGGATAGGCTCCAGCAATGATGCGACCCTTGAACAGGAGTAATCTGGTAGAAGAAGGATGAAGATCTAATGCTTCGATCCCATCGGGCATGTGTCCCGTGCTCAAGGATTGACTGAATGTGGGTTCTAAAAGTGCTTTTCAGCATACTGTGTTCACACTGGACTGTTGCCGCCTGATACTGTACCTACACTGAGAAGAAGCTTGGTGCAAAATGACAAAGTGGTGCAAATCTGGTGAATCTTGCTCCAGGCTTTTTCTTTCACAACTCTATTCCTATCTGAAAGACGGGTCCAAACTGCAATTATTTTGCAATCAATCGCAAAAGACGCTACCCATAGGGCCGGATCTAGCCAGCCCCTGTTGGGGGCGCAGACAGAATATTGAGGAGACAAGTTTTTGTATACTGACGGGTTGGGGTGTAAAATCCTCCCAAGCCCCTAAAATGCGACAAAAACCTATGCTAACTGTGCTATAACGATTATCTCCTGTGATCCACTTGAGTTTTATTCAAGGTTTTATGTAGGATCCCATTCCTGACACTACCCTCTGCATTTACCCGGGCTTTGGACAGGCACAAATGTGACACTGGCTTCTGCCCTGTTTAAGCTATATTTTTTTAGAATATGTTTATTTTTGAGTGAGTGAGTAAGTGAGGAGTGAGGAGTGAGTGAGGAGTGAGGAGTGAGTGAGTAAGTGAGGGAGGGAGGGAGTTATTTTTTAGTTACTTTTATTTATTTATTTTAAGTCTGTCTGTTTATCCATTTCTGTTCTGTCTTTTATATTTTAACATCTTATTTATTTCTATATTACATATTTGTGTCACTTTTATTTATTTATTTTTAAGTTCGTCTTTGGTTTCGTTTTTTTGTCTTTTTAATTTATTTGTATGTGTTTTTTGTTACTTTTTTGTGTACTTATTTTAAAGTTTCTATATCTGTTGAGCTATTTCTTCTTTTGAGTTTTTATTTTATTTCTTTGTTGTCACTTTAGTTTGTTTAGTTCTGAACACACAGCATGGCTTCTATAAGTCATCACAGCATTGGTTGTCTGTTTTTTGTGTGCAAAAGTTCTAACTAATGAGTCCATATCCAGGCTTCTTGTTATGGTCTTCTCATAAGGTAAAAATAACTAAATTCTGTTTTCTTTCATGGGATGGTGCAGCAGAAAGCAGTAAGGACTTGAGACAAAGTAGAGAAAGAGCTTTTACATGATGCGGATGATGCACCAATCACAATGGAGGCCACATTCATACGATGGAGCTGAAGACAGACATTCTCTTTTCCGTGTAGGTATTTGTAAACAGTGGTTAGTGCTATCCTAAGCACTTTAACATTGGGAGTTGGGTCATCTAGACCCACTAGACAGTGCGCTGAACCTTTTTTCTTCAATGATTTGTGATCTTCACTGGTGTCCATGGATTACATGAAATCTTTCCACCTTTATCCACCTTTGTCATGGTAGGGAGAACACGTCAATGGAAGAGTGGGGTCATCTAAGATAACACAAGGGTTAAACTTTTTCTCCAACATTGTTTTTGCGACAAGAACCTCGTTGGAATGTTAGTCTCTGTCACTTCCTGCAATTTTCTGCAGATGACTTAACATGACAGAAAAAACGGAGACTGAAGACAATTAACTGCTTTCATGAGGTCGAGATTGCTTTAGGAAAATGTTGTCTCCATCTCTACAATGGCTATGTCCAAAATGTTGAGAAGAGCTCTCTTCAGAGCCTGGCAAGGCGTCCAGGAGTCTTCTGCACGGCCCACAGTGGACACGTCAGCACTACCTGTGAGAACTGAGCTCATTGTTTTGGTGCAGGCATGCTGGCTAATGTCTAATATGAGTGCAGGGATCCTGATAGATCAAAAAAGGTTTTTGCACATGGCTCTGCCTGTGCAAAAACCTTGCAAAAAAAACCTTGCAAAAAAAACGTGCAAAAAGCCACGTCAAACTGTTCACGTCGGCTAAGGTGTTTTTGTTCAGTCTTTCCGCACCGTGGATGGGTTGTATCCAGACTGAGGAAATTCAGAGAGAACATAAGCTTAGTCTGATTGGAAACAAACCCAGACCACCTCCAAATATGGGCCTGAAAGCGATTCCTGGTCCTGGACCAGGAACCATAGGGTCTATTCACACCTAAACAAACTCTGGTTCAATAAAAGCGGATCAAATGTGTCCAGTCGGAATACACCCGCAAAGTGATCGATAACACTTTTTTCTTTCTTTTTCCATGTAGACAAAAACCAGTTTATGAGTGAAATATTTTATTTAGAAAATCATTGTCAATCTATCATAACTATACCTTAACGTTTGTGTCACATTACCATCAAATTCCAAACATTTGAACTTGAACGACCAGATTCTCTCAAACGTTTTTAGAAGCTACATCTATTATTTCACATTCAAACCTTGGATTTTCTCTGTGGCTTGTTGAATAGTTTTATATATAATGGAATTATTTTATGCGCTGTTGATTTTATTTTATGAGCAAGGTACTGAGAGTAAGAAAGCCAAAAAGATCAGAGAAACATGTGTGATCATTTGATTTGATTTGATTTGAGATGGTTTATTTCAAGCAATCAAATAAGAATAATACACAACAACAATACAGTCATCGGTTGTACATTCATACAAGTGTTACGGCCCCCCCCGACAGGCAGCACATAACACAAGGACGTATCAAACTTAGGATGATTAGACATAAAATTAAATATTGTTTGAAAGGAACTGGAAGGAAGTGAACTTATATAATCCTACCTCTGTTTAACTGTAACCATTTTATTACATGATTTATCAATATCCGGTTCCTAGCTTTTATCAGACAGAATTAGGAATTCTTGAGTATCAATAAAGCACATGACAAAGAGGAATTACTTAAATTATTATGTAAAAAATAACTTTTAAAAATCAACATGGCAAATGCAGATCAGTTATCCAAAATATATGCAGATTATGTTACTTATAAAAGTCATGTGTAGGATTAATAAAAATAACACTATATCAGTAAAATAGACATAACACTGTTTCAAAAAACTTCATAGCAAAAATTGCTCAAGTTTCAAAAGTTAAAATATGCGCAAAATTATGTTACATTAGGAAAATATCATGAATCAATTTTTCAATTTTTGGAGCAAGTGAAGTAATATAATTAGAAATCAATCAATTTAACCATTTTTAATAATTGATTAAGCATTTATTATTATTATTTTTCTTCTTGTGACCTTTCACCGGCCCTTTATGCTCACCTGAACCAGAAGCCCTTACAGAGAACAGACCACATTAATCTGGCCTAATCTCTCTTTTTCTTTTTAAATTGTTGGGTTGCTAAAGTCCCAACTCTTGATTGGACACATCAGGGATTGTGGGATTGCTGTTCCCCTCACAGAGGTCTTGGATCTTCAGGGCAGGGTTCACGTGCAGCAGCTTTCACGGGTCCGTCCACATCTGTGAAGGTCTGGATGCTTGTAAAGCCGCGCAAAGACACGGGATGGATGAGGCATTCATCATCAGTATAATATGAGCGTTGAGGATGAATGCAGCAAAAATGAAAGCTGATGTGAGGAAAGCAGAAGGTGCAAAAAAACTGTTTTGACTTAAGCGTTCATTGAAAAAAGAAAAAAAAAAACGGAATTCTGGGTTTTAATCTTTTGCTCCGAGCGCTGCACAGCTAAGCTCTGGTTCGGGATGACAGGTCCCCCACCTGGACAAGCTTGGACAATGTCTCTGCTATGTCTCATTTCTGTGGGAACAGAGCAGCACAGACAGCTAATCACGTCCGGAACCAAAGGCACCTGCCCTATCTGCCTCTACATTTGGTTGGGAATCTTTAAAGAGGCTAAACCGCACTTTCATGCTTGTCTTTTATTCACGGTAAGTGCTTATCGAGAGCGAGCTGTTGCCACTGCCCCATCTTCCCTCCCACAAGCTCTGAGAATGCTTGACGTAAGTACAGCCAATCTGGGTAAATACGAATCTCTCCTTGCTGTCACTGCTGGCATATTATGCCCCTGAGGGAACATTCTTTTCATAATATCATAAGCTGCTTAGCGGTGTGCTTCTATTTAAGGCATACATATTAATAGCTATAAGGAAATCATATTTGAACTGTTCTCTGCAATCAATGTCTTTGGGTTTGCTGTTATACTTTGTATAAGAAGGTGCTAATAACTGGGAGGCACTTAAACTGGGCAATCTAATCCCTTTGTACGACGAAGGCTCGTCTTGGCAGGAGAGGCTGCCGGATCACCAGACGAGGTGCTGCAGAGGTCTGGATCCTCAGATCACCGTCCTTCCCCTCTGTTCACCCAGAAATACAAGCAACACGGGAGGGTCGTGTTCCCGGCTCTGAGACAAAAAAGCGGCGTTGCACAAAAACAGCTGATTTAACACTGATGAAAACGGGGGGGGGGGGGGGGGGGGGGACCTTCCTGTGACCTCATCTGCTCAGTCTGGAATCAGGGGGAATTACTGGAAGTACAAGAATAAAAAATGTTCATCCAAACATTATTTTTTATGAATGGAAGTCATTTCAGAGAAAAAAAAGTCTTGTTTGGGTCAATTTGAACCAAAACACAAAATGAACACAATATTAATTAACCCCTCGATGCCTATTGATGCAAATATGTGTCTGCTTCAAACCACTGCACACCACCTCAGCTCCAAAATCCCCTTAATTCAGCATCTATGTGAATGCCAACGCATCAGTGACATTTATTTTCATAGCTGGAAATAAATTCAGGAGCCAAGGGGTTAATCATTGAAAAAAATAAACAACACTAAATAAATACTCACATTTGTTTTACCTTTAGTTTTTTTGTGTTTTAAAAAGGAAAACAAATAAATAAATCTTGTTTTCACATCAGAGGAAAGAAAACATGAAAATACAGTTAGTTTTATGAGATTCAGCTTTTGTTTTATGCTTCATGAGAAAAATCGTCCACTTTGCAGAAATTTTAACACTGAAAATTAATAATATGGTTTTATAATTCCTAATAAAAATAATTTACTAGAATAAATGTTTGCTGACAGTGTTTTTTTCAAATCTGTCTTGACAGGATTTCAGCTAACAGAGAAAAAAATCCACCTGACAACCTTGTTTATGAAAACCTAAATAACGGCATCTATGATATAATTGCTCTCCAAATCAAAATGCATGGTGGTGTATTCAGGAATTCACCTCAGAGCTCTCCTACATGAAGGTTTCTGGTTATCCCGGGTTTATCTTGTTTTGGGGTCAAGGTGCAGGAGCTGCACTTAAACCAATTCTGCCCCCTGACCCTTTTTTTGTGGTTCCACCTTCCAAAACCACGGTTTTCTCAGCCAACGAGGAAGGACGTAGACAACAGGAGAGCTTCATCTCCTGCTCTTTGATGAGGCAGCACCACAGTGCTCCAGCAGGGGGGGCTGGCTCACAGGAAGAGCGTGGCTCTGGTTGCTGGGGCACAGCTCTCTGAGCTCAGATGAGTGCTTCAATTGTGGGGATATTTTCCTCTAAGCCTGAGGTTGACAGCAACACAGTGCACTTATTTAAAGCAATTTCAAACATGTCTTGTCTGACAAGTTTTAAATCCTACTTAACGCCCCGTAACAGCCACCAGTTTTCTGTCAGAATTAAAGAATTCTCAAAGGCTGAAAATTATCGCTTTCATTTTGTTTGTCACTGTTGTTTATAAAGGACACAGCAGGGATGTTTACCTACGGATGAACATATATCATTTGCATTATTCAGAAAAGGCTTTTAAAAGTTTTACTTATATTTTTTTAATTGCTGCCATCAGCGCTAAGGGTAGAAACGGAGGCCTGAACCTCCCCGCCTTTAGAGGCAGAGCCGACGTAAATACAGAGAAAAATAAAAGTGAAAAAAAAAAACAACACGCCTCAACCTGAAATCTTCGCATTTCTCCTTTTTTCTGTTTTAAAAGCAGCCAGATTATTATCCAAGATTCTTTCCTTTATTTTTTTTTTTAAAGCCATTGTCTAAATTTGGGGAATTTGTGTAATCCTGGTTTCCCCACTTGTGTTTTTTTGCAGTTGCCCCCCCCCCCCCCTGCAAAGCATTTATTTACATACAGACATTGGAGAACAGATCTGGGCCTGCCTCAGCATTGGTTCATGCCGTGCCTGCAAAGATGGGCTTCACCTGCGCAGATTTCCTATTCTTTATCAGTCCAAGAAGAAGAAGAAGAAGAAAAAAAAACAAATCAACAAATGTAACAATCTGTCCCCTGTCCTGCTTGTGATTGCATGTTAGGGACTGAGGCGATAAGCACACTGGTACGTGTTGTTGCTGTGTGAAAGACACCCTTTATCGGCTCATACCTCTGACTTGTGCTTAGTCTAGTCAGCCGCAGAAATATGAAGGAAATCTGATAGGAGAACGGTCCCATCTTAACATCAGCGCGAGTGCACGCCTTGCAAACCTAATGCTTACCCTTCCTGGGCCTTGTCTTCTCCGGGGAAAAACTGTGTTGCAAGCAGCATCATTGAGAAGCATCTTCTCAACCATGAGTTGTGAGTAAATGTAGTCAGATTTGTTTCTCTGCAGACTTTTTTGTGACTTAATATCCGAGCTGTGGATGACAGATAAATTCGCGTGTGCCTCTCGATGGATTCAGTCAGGTGTAACAGATGTCATCCTTTCATTTGGGTCCTCCGTCAAAGCAGAATGCAGAAAGCGACACACCCCAAAGTAAGGTTTAAATGCTCTTCTTTTCCCCGCCTCTGTCTGGGTTATCTTGCGCCCAAATTTGCCGGTGGTCCCTGCACCTCATCCCACCTGACGCTGTGTCCTCTCGCTGAGCACCTTTTGATTTTGCGTCTCTTTCGAGGTTTGCCAAAAAGACTGAGGGGGTCTCCATCAAAAGAGCGCACAAAGGCATTTGTTTCCCACTATACTTGCCACCATCAACAGCCACATCTTGCTTGTTAGCTGTGCAGAGCAAATGGAAGCGTAGATAGGGGTATTTGGAGGTGGAAGACGGGAGATAGTATCCGGGCTAAATGAGGGGAGATTCACACAGCATAATGAAGGCTGGACCCATGGCTTCACGGCTGATGTGTATCTAAAAAGGCCTGGTAAATACTGTTTCGGAACAGAGGCTTTATCTGCAGATATACATATCCCCTGCAACCAGTGCCCCCCACATGAGGGCCTGGGCTATCTCCTGGATCACTTTTATTCTTGTTTTTCATCTGAAAGGGTGGAAAAAAAAAGTGAGACCTCAGTTTAGCTCTGAGAGTCTGTGCCACATTCCTGCAGATACAGGAGGTTTGGCGGAAGGGAAATCTAATCTAAATGCTGCAGATTAAAACATTTCAATAATATTTAGAGGTGCTGGTTTTTTGTGAAACATACGTCTTTTCTACAAGCTTTATAATAAAAAAAAACAGCTTTTTATTTTGGTCATTTAATAATAAAATTATAAAGAGACGGAACAAACAATGTGCAGCTTCAAATGCAATTAAAATACAGATGTTTAGTTTATGTTATTTATTTCAAACATATAATACAGACAACATTAGATAAGTTAATAGTTTCACCGATAAAGATAATAATTCATTCAGTCATTCAAGCCTTCTCCGTTAAGGAAAAAAAAAACGCTTCAATTTGATGAACTTGGAGAAAACATGTTTGACAAGGTGTTGGAAAGAAGCTGTTGCTTACTAAAGCCTTCTCCTTCATACCAATTCAACCCCCTAAAAAAGGTTTTTGATGGCAATTTTATCAATCCTATTATAAATGCCATCCATTTAATACCCATTTTTATTACAATCAATGGTCTGAGACATCAACAGCAACCAATGACCAAATAACTGTTATCTGTTGAGGTTTGGTGTTAAGATTGAAATGTATTTATTTTTAAATGTTTGCACAGTGTTTTATCTCTGAATGTAGATCTTTCCATAGTTCGACTCATGTTGAAGCTTTTTTATGATGTTCTAAGTTTAATTGATCCCCCCACCGATAAATATCATGTGTGTTTTGTTTTAAACATGTACTTGTGACATTTTTGTTATGAAACAGAACAAGTGTAAAAAAAATTCATTTAATTTTTTTGTATTTCTCCTTAAATTGCTGTCAATCAAACTGTTGCAAAGATGCTCAGTTTGAATTAATGAGCTGCTGTGATGTCACCAGGCTCAGCAGCTCATGTGCATTACACCACCTCCCTGATCTGCCCCGTCCAGCGCAACTACCCCTGGTGCAGAGTACACAATTTTGGACAGGCGAGGCGGGGCAGCAGACACCCAACATCAGTGAATGGTCTCTGTCTGGTGCGTTCATGGAGCCCCAGTACATAGAAGCTCATTCTGAAATAAATATGTCATTCTGAAAAACAGCAATGTGAAATAAAAAACAAAGCTACTTTGGAAAATGTTGATTTTTAAATCCGAGGTCCTGAAAAACCCCATAAATTATAATAATATTCAACATGATTGAAAATGAAAAGTTTAAAATTCTGTTTTAACCTTTGTGCTATCCTAGGCACTTTACCATTGGGAGTTGGATCATCTAGACCCACTAGACAGTGCGCTGAACCTTTTTCTTGTAAGGGGGGGGGGCATTTTGACCCCACATGATAGCATAAGGGTTAAATTACTGAACAGGTTTTGAAAGCAAAATGAAATATATTTAATAATATAATGGTTAATGTAACCCTTGTGCTATCTTAGATGACCCCCCCCTTACATTGACATGTTCTTCCTACCATGACAAAGGTGGATAAAGGTGGAAAGATTTCATGTAATCCATGGACACCAGTGAAGATCACAAATCATTGAAGAAAAAAGGTTCAGAGCACTGTCTAGTGGGTCTAGATGACCCAACTCCCAACGTTAAAGTGCCTAGGATAGCACAAGGGTTAAAATATGTGTGCAGGTTTTTCACAATTTCATGAGCTTTTTATATATTTATGAGAGATTTATTGGTTGATTGTGTGATTGCACAAGGTCCTATTTATTTTTTCCTGCAGAAAGTGTTTTTTGCCTGATGCTCCACTCATTAGCTGCTGGACAGCTGCAGTGCTTCACTCGTTCTTATTCCATGGTCCGGGTGAATACTCGATTCAGATTAGCTGCTGGCTGTGCATTAAAATGTGATAACCACACGCCCCCAAAAGAAGTTCCGGTCACCTATCTTAAATCTTCTGTATCACTGCGCCGACTTCTTTAAAACAAACTTTAACTTCATCATCAGGACAAAAGCAAGCAGTAAGAGGTGAACTTTCTCTCTGAACTGATGCTTTATTTATCCCATCGGGACAATTGGCATATCGCTTTATATCGTCCAATCTGAACTGCAGCGGTGGTGCGGCGCCTTGTCACGTTACCATGAAATGGTGCTGCACCATGTGACAAATAGTACGCTTTTCAGAAAAAAGCAATCCAAATTAGAAAAAAAACAAGGATTGAGGACTTAAAACTGGTTAATATTTATTTCTTTTGTATAAGCGGGTTAATGGCCTTTGAAGTGTGCATTATCACTTTTTAACGCACTTCGCGGGAAGTGCCATCAGCTTCGCGTCGAACGGTTCAAGCTTCCACGGTGTGTGTAAAAAAGTGATAATACACACTTCGTCTGCCATTAACCCTTACTTATCTGAGCCGCTACAAAGCACCTCAATCCGCGTTTGCATATGGTACTGGTAGCAACATTCTACGTAAAAACTAAGTGGTTCCTCGGCTTCTCGCTGAGATCTTGTAGTTGTTTTGAGTGGTGTAGAGCTGCTCAAAGAGGCTCAGTGTTCTCTGCTGCCAACTAGCAGTCGGGGTTTAGGTGGAAAACAAGAGTCAGACCCTGAAGGACGCTCATAAATAACTAATGAAATATCATCCTGACAGCATTCTGAATCGAAACAAGTATTCTCAAATGAAAAAATATCGCGACATGTCGGCAAAGCCTTTTTTTCCAACACCCTCACTTTGTACTGACTTCACATTAAAAATGATCGTCTCTACCGCAAATCGCGTTGAAAACGCAGCTTAACCATAACCCATAATCCTAAACTTAACCCTTCCTCTGTGTCTGTACAGCCAAGAAAATAGTTCGGCACTGGCTGCAAGTATTTGAAAAAATCAGTGCAAATACTTACTCCCTTTCTGGCATTTCATTTCATTTGCTGCAAGGTAACTCAACAATCTGCATGTACTAGCATCAAATCAGTTCTGAGCCACAGCCAGTGCTGCTTGCTGCTGCAATGTGGCCTAAATCCTAATGTATTTTTAAATTTTATTATCAAAGTTCTTTTTGGTATGTCATTTTATTAAACAGCAGCATCTGGTTCATACATTTGTTTGTCATTCCACACATCATTAAAAAATTGCCGATTTGGAACCAGAAAGACGCCAATTTTACCTGTTACTTCATCACTATGGAGAAACTTTTGAGAATAGAGACTGTTAGACGGTGTCGATTGTGCCCCCCCCTTCCCCCCCATTTCAAGCTCATCACTCAAAATGCATCTGGCAGAATGGGGGGGATTGAGGGCGGAGCCACCAAGCTCAGCACTAATGGCCACGACCATGAAGAGGAGATTTTCAAAACAGAGGCTTCAGATAAACATGAAATATGGCTTTAAGACATTTAGGTTATGGGATTTTGGTTAAAAAATTCATATTCGTAACTTAAGCTCTACCGGCCCCTAGGCGGTGCCGCTCGCTTGTCTGCCGAACCCGCACCTGGCGGCTGACCACTTGGCCTTGCTGGCAGGGGCATTTGCAAAGTCATTGCTGCCTCACCAGTTTCACGTTACTAAGGATCTTATTTCGATGCAGTTTTGGTTTTGTCTGCATAAATGTCACATCCAAGTCTGATCTGAATGGGGGGGGGGGGGGGGGGGGTTGAATTCTGTAAAAATAAAATAAAAAAATAAATAAAAAGAAAAAATCTGCTGGGTGAATTAAAAAAAAAGTCTTGAAGACAGTCCAGTTTGAAATCTCACATTTGTTTTTTCACATAGTCTCATTTAACTAGATGCAGCTCTTGCAGTAAAAAGAACTGTTGACCTGCAGTGAAACATGACTCTGTGGCACTCTTATAGCCACATCTGAAAAAACCTTCAGCATCGATCAACCACAAATAAGAAAATTCCAGAAGAAACTTTCTCCAAGGATAGCAGATTGTGGATATCAGATGGATCTAAGAAAAGCTGTTCCAACCCCCGTTAGGCTGGTTTTTCCCACCTGCTTGTTCGTTTTATTAGAAAAAGCTTGTGGCGTCATTTCTGCTAAGTTCACAATGGACAAAATTTAACAACAGATTTCTAAGAAACCTATGTCAAGTCATCCATCCTCAACAAGAACCTCCCCCTCGTGGTTGCAGAATATAAAAGACAACTTTTAAACAGTTTGGTAATCTAATATCACTCATGAAAATATTGGGATGGATGGAAAAAAGCAACAATTCATCAGGACCTGCAGACAGATGAAGTTTCTTAAGACTATGCTGGGAGGAAAACGGCAAAACCACCAAACTGATGAAAACCTTGAAACTGCAGACACTATCAAGTTAGAGAAGACAGAAAAGCAGATATGAAACCTTCCATCACACCGGAGCTCCCCTCAAAATGGCTAAACCTTCTTCAGAGGGAACTGCAATATTTTCAGAGATCGAACGCTCTGATCTGGGTTAAGGACAGCGTGTTTGAAATTAATATGCAAATGCAAATCTTTTATATGATTTTTCTAAATCCTTAAAGCAAATGACAGTCAGCATGATTTTCATTAAGCATTAGAGTTCAATATTATTGAACAAACCTCCGAAAGATCACAGTATTTAAAACTTTCAGATGCACTGTTTTACAGTTTTATGCAAAACAGATTTCCACAACATTTGATAGATGATAAAGAACTAAAATTGGTCAGTTGTTGAATTTGCTGCATTTGGAGGTCATGTTTAAAATCAAAAGCTATTCCAATCAAAAGCATCTTAATAGGTCAAGTTCCATTTAAATGTGGGAGGCCTTATTTTATTGCAGCTTCACAATTCTTGCATCCATTGAATTATTGTTTGCGTGGCAGAAACCTTCCTCATTCTGCCTTAATCTGCACCAACCCGCGTGTGTCTGAAGCAAATCTCCTAATAGTACGATGATCACGGTTACGTTTTCCTTAAATATCCAAGGTTTTCACACTTTGTCAAGTTATTTAACTATTTCACGCTTTTCAGCAGCAGCGAGATCCATTTTCTTTCTCATATTGCTTGAAAATGTTGGTTTGCTTAATATTGTGAAACGTCCTTCTTTAGTAGGTTTTTGCTTTAATTGAGCTCACCTGGCAAACTTTTTTACATGTGTCTGACATTGATGTTAGTGATCCAGAGAGCCCAGAGACACATCATCCATGAATTTCATTGAAATACAAAGAATTGTATCTTTTTGACACTTCTTTTTACATTTTCTTTATTTATTTTTTAATTTTTACTTTTTTTTTACACTTAAATTCACTTTGAATAATACTTTGGAAGGTACAGTAGTGGTGAACTTTCTCACAGTGACGTTGGTTTTAATCTGGGCTGGGTCCTTTCTGTGTGGAGTTTGCACATTCTCCCCATGGTTTTCTCCAGCATCCTCCTATAGTCCAAAAACATGCTTCATAGGTTAATTGATTGCTCTAAAGTGTCTCTTAGGTGTGAATGTTGGTGTGTGTGGTTGTTTGACCCCGTGATGGACTCGAGAACCGCCTACAGTCTACCCAGCTTCATCCAACGGTGGCTGGATAGGCTCCAACAACCCTCTGACCCTGAACGGGTATAGGAGGATTCAGATATTGATGATTTATGATATGGATGAATGCAAATATTCTGTCTTAACTGAAGGACTGAAGGAAACCTGTATAAATCAAGAACTCTGTATCTTTGTTATCATCCAGTTTAATTCCTAAAAATACAAATTAACTCAACTTAATTTTATTATTTGTCTTTAAGTAAATAACACATAACATCTCACTTCAAAACAAACAATATCTTCAGTTTAGTCAGTCAGGAGTAACTCACTGACTGAAAAAAAAATATGTCAAATATTTTTAAGATTTTTTTTTTGTTCTCTTGAAGCAAATTTAAAACTGTTTAAAGTAATACATACTACTCACAATAGATTAGGGATATTGTGAAAAATGCTGTGATGTCGTATACACAATGTTTGTCTCACTTTGCACATTTTTACTACAACCAAAACATTCTAAAAGAAAAACCGTTTCAACGTGGCATCAATGTCAACATTCTGTGGGTATAAAAAGCTGATTTAACCAGTAAGTCATTCCAAGGTTATCATTCAAACAGCCATGAACTCACAACATCGCTTAACGGGTGAGCAGCTCCACCTGGCCATAGCGCCGTCAGGTTGGTAGTAGACAGTCAGAAGTTGCAGGTGGACTTGGTGAGTCTCAAAGTGTCTCAAAGACTTGCATCAAGACTCAGAACTACTGTCAGAGTTTGTGACAGACCCAGGAGAAGAACCCAGCCGGTGACATGACCAGAACCTAAAAACCGCTGACCTGAAATGCCACACAGCTGCAGGCCTGTTTACCAAATGTGAGAGGTGCTAGGGTGTCTAGACAAACTATTCACGACTGACTCCAACCTTTTGACTGGAATGACATACGTTTGTTCGCGGTGACCAGGGTCACCTTGCACAGAAATGACTGGATGGTCGTCAGGGTTGATGGATTAGATCCGGTAAACGACATGCTTTGGTGGTGGAGGCGCAACAGTCAGGCATCACCAGTTTGGTTATTGTAGATGGTCCAGTCACGGCACATTTTTACCTCAGAAACTTAATAGAAACATCACTGTCCCCTAATTCCACCAGCTTACCCTCAACTTTCTGTTCATGGATGATAATGCTCTACCATATGATGCCAGAATTGTCACCGCTGGACTTTAGGAAGTGGGAGAGACTCATATGGTATGGGCAACAATGTCCCCTGACCTGAACCCCATAGAAGACGTCTGGGACCATCTGGAGCAGATACTGGAAGATTGTAACCCACACCTGGTGGTGTAGTACTGCCAGGTCAATGGTACATACAGTTCTGACCTGCCAGAACTGTATGTAGTACTAGTGGAAGAGTGGAATGTTCCTCACTAACATCAGGTTAGTGAGGAACATGAGGTGTCCCTGCCAAGCTGTCATTGCAGCAAATGGTGGAAATAGCCATCATTGACATGGTCGATTTTTATTTGGGACTATTTTTATCATGGCCTTCATTTTTGGAGTAATAAATATCAAACGTGTGAAATATGGTGTTTCTATTTGTTCATTATTAGTACTATCATTCTTGTATAGTTTTATTAATTCATGTGACTGACTGACTGTTATATTTATAGTTCTGGTGGACACAAAATCTTAACCCTTTCAAATCAGCTAGCACGCAGGTTAATGAGCCTGGGTATTGCAGATTTGCATCCCTCCTTACATCTTTATCTTCAAAGGAGCCAGACTCTTCAAAAGGTACCAAACTCAAAGGCTAAACCACAGTTTTGTCTTCACTCACTGCCATTATTTATTTGAAATTTCTTTCTTCTTTTGTCCCTCACTTTCCTAAATTCCCCAGAATTTCAAGGACACTATTCTGGGATGTGCCAAGTCTGATCTAACTCACATTTAGGAAGCACCTGTTGGTACCAAAAAAAAGAAAAAAACCTGTTCATACCTTTTGAGGTATGTCATCTGAGTTACCATTACAACTCAGAATGAGTTATTAGTTTTAGTGCAAACACCAGAGAAAATAATTAACCCACTTTGTAAAAACAAAACATAACAAAAAAAAAACAAAAATCACAAAATGCCTCTAACAAAACAAACAAAACACCAAAAAAAAGAAGAAAAGAAGAAAACCTTTTTGGTTTTTCTGGTTCATCTCAAGTACCGGTAGTTCAAGTCTTTTCAAACAGAAAACCCCTTTGAGAGTTAGACATCAGTAATGCTTGCAAGGTGACTTTTAAAAGATTTGACTATTAACTGGTTTAACCCTTTAACATTGAACCTTTAGCTCCAGTGTTTGCATTCTTTTGACAACTGTAACTTGTCAGCCTCTTCAACAGATCCTTCTGTGTGGAAAATGTTTAATTCTGCAAATCAATAGAATTTTTTTTTTCTGATAGTTATACCATGGTCCAGGTAAATACTCAGTTCTGATTGGCTGCTGGGTGTGCATTAAAAAGTGACAAGGCACAGGGATCTTTATCTTCAATAAAAATGGCTTCTCCAAATTTTTTCTGCTCCATGATTATAATGTTGGAGACCAAAATAGGCTACGTTCACATTGCAGGGCTTAATGCTCAATTCAGATTTTTTGAAAAAATGTGATTTTTTTTGCAAGGCCATTCACATTTCCATTTAAATGCGGACATTTATGATCTCCTGTGTGACCGTGAAATGACCCAGAAGTGACCCGCATGCGCAGAATAGTACTCAACATTGAACAACGTCACTGTTGTTTGCGGAAGTAGCTAACATTAACAATGGATGTCAACAACAGTGTTGTCAACAGCGGAGCTCTTTTTGCATTAATAAATTTATTTTCACAAAGGATCCAGCACAATAACAATCTTCTCATTTTAAGAACGCATTGGAGCCAGGATCGTCTGTACCCACTGTTGTGGAATGGGAATGTGAATGTGCTGGGGCGCGTGTTTGTGTAAGAAAGAGGAGAGAGCGCGTGCAGCGCAGTAGGGAATACTGCGCTGCACGCGCTCTCTCCTCTCTGAGGGGCAGTGAGGGCGCGCATTCATGTTGTGTGTTAGAGAGGAAGGAGATCACTTAATAAAAGAAGGCTTCCCCCAGCAGAAATGCTATTGACTCTTTATTAACCCGCTCTGGAGAATCTGAGGGTCCCTACGGGGAAGCGAACCCCGGAGGAGGATCCGCCTTCGGTCCCCCACGCTTGTGATCACGGTCGGAAAGAAAAAAAAAAGTAATTGCGGGAAAGGTTCAACACCATACTCGGCCATTTCGCTGGAAATTTTTTCAAAAACCGCCTGGTTGCGATAAGAGCCCTGGAGTTTGGCCTGAATAGAGCGGTCACCCCAAATATGAATCAAATCGGTGACCTCGCTTCCCTTCCACTGACTGGTCTCAGCAGCATTGTCCGCCATGGTTGATGTTTATGTTCTCGTTCTCACCTACTTCAACTCAGATTAACGACGTTTGTAGCATATCAATGACGTACGGGTCAGATACATGTGGCCTGGCCGTTCAGACGGAGGTCGCATTTCAAAAGATCGGATATGTATCGGATTCAGGACCGCATACCCAAGTGGCCTGGGTCACGTTTGGAAAGATCAGATCTGTGTCGTTCAGACTGTCATGAAAAGATCAGATACAGGTCGCAAAGGGTAAAAAAAAAAAATCGGAATTGGGTCGTTTCAGCCTGCAGTGTGAACGCAGCCTTAGTTCCTATAATGTAGTGTGTTGGCAACCAAGTGTGTGTTTTTATTTTGGGTTTTTTTAGTTGAAAGCTATGACTTCAGTTTTGACAACCATGTTGCCTAAATAACATGTCAGTGTCCTCAGATTTACAGACAAAAGAATGAAATCATATCATCTCTTTGACAATGTGGGTGTCATCAGGCCAAGAATTCACCACCGTGGTGTCGGTGAATGAGGGTGGGTGTGCTGATACACGCCGCTCTTCTGTTAGAAATAACTCCTGTATAAATGAATCAAACATGGTCACAAGTGTTTTTGTGTGGGATGGGTCAGATGAAGTCATGTGAGACCTCCTCAGTCTCGCTCGCCTATTGTGATGACACGAGTTTGTGTGTTTCCGGTATATAAACCAAGCGTGGTTGTCGTTTGAAGATGAGCTGCAGACAAAACACGCTGACACTGTTGTGGCATTCCTGCAATAGGTCCAGAGAAGATAAAATTCTCCAGATCTGAAAAGTATCACTTGCAGCTGTTGTTAACTCCATCAGAGCTGGCTGCAGTTAGATCTCTGTATTGTCTGATGCAGAGGTGGCCATAATACAAGACAGTGATTGTAGCCACAATACAGATGCCATCGGCTCTGAAATCTACCACAAAATCTTGACAGAAGCAGAAAGGTGAAAGGAGGGCTATGAAGAAGAATGCAAAGATTACATGACTGTTTAAAAATGAAGATGGTCCTTGCTCGTAGATGTTTGAAGTGAGCATGCTCAGATGAAGTGCATCAACAGAACCCGTGACTGCTTCATTCTCTGTATACCTTTACACTGGCGAAGCAATTTTCATTTTTGAAAATGTGCAAGGACATACAAAGTGAAAACTTGGCCACTATGAAGAGAGTTATCTAATCAAAAGCTAATTATTTGAAATCAGTCTTAATATAAGGATCCCTGACCCTTTCAGGGAGCAGTAAGAAGAAAATCATGCCATACCTAAATGTTTTAGTTTTGTCTTTGAAGCACCTTAAAATGATTTGTCCTTAACCCTGCCGCACATGGACGTCCTATCTCGTCGCTTTTCTTCCTTTAGTTTTACTGTAGCACACCTCTCTCAGAAAGAGGTCAAACTTTTGTATCAGCTTTGTTGAAATGAAAAACACTTTTGAAAGATGAACACATTTTTTTTCCTGCTCGCCGCAGAAAAACGCTGCACGCTCACCCATCTTGTAGGAGAATGGTGGTGCTGGGGGGGGGGGGGGGGGCACATTAGCGGTCTGTCTGAGGTGGAAGAATGCTGCTTTGCTCGAGGAAAGAAGAAGCAATGGCCATTTAATTAACCTTTCCTGCCTCAATCTGCTCACAACAATTTTGCCTGTGACTCCTTTTAATAGTTTAATGACCTTGCTGTCAGTAAGACTGAGGAGGACTGAGTCAAAGCATGATTTAATTAAAGCAGTCCATATGTTTAAGGCTGTACCTATATGGAGGAGCAGAAACGCCCGGGTTCTTGGGACTGACAGAGCTGACCTCACTGCTGCGTGTCAGAACCACAGCACAGAGTAAATAATTAACCCAGAGAAGTGAAAGAAAAGCTCTCTCTGAAGAAAGGCCAATGTTTGCTTGTTTGTCACTCTGCTGGGGAGCTTTAGTAATCAGAGTCCAGTAATGCTGACTTCATCCACAATATGGTGCTAGTGTCCCTGGAAGGAACAACACTGATTTGCTATGCAAACCCGAGAAACGTGAGAAAGAGGACAGAACCGGGTCCGTTTGTTCTTTCCTAAAAAACACGCTCAATAATTCCACAACGTTGACTTCTTTCCGGAGCTGCATTCCTTTTTCGGCATCAAGCTGAAATACGGCTTAGGAAACTTTACAAATCCTACCCAAGATTCGTTTAGCTTCCATTGGATTCATGTGTCTCTGGAAAGCCCACTGGACGTGAGGAAATGATGCTTCACATTTTCTAAACCAATATTCCTTCGTGATTCCATTTGACTCTGCAGTGTGCAGCAAAAACAACTTTTTTGATAGTTAAATAACAAGAGATCCCATGTCCGGCTCACAAAGACTTGACATGTCATTGTCCTTTTTCTTTCGCTGTGGGTGAATGTGTTCAGGAAAGTGTGTGTGTGTGTGTGTGTGTGTGTGTGTGTGTGTGTGTGGGGGGGGTTAAAAAGGCTGCATAATGTTCCTCATGCGGTTTACCTCACTGTTTTCTTTTTTTTAATCTAAACAAATCAATTTTTTGATCAATTTCTAGAGGATTTTATGAATTTAGATCTCACATAGATGTTTAATATCTTTGTATTTGTTATTGTCTTTTTACTTTGTTTTTATCACTAAAACATGCTTGAAATAAACCTATTAGGAAATCTGATGGGAATGAATTCACTCAATTTAATCATTTATTTTAAATGTACACTTGTCTGTCTTGTAAAACGCAAACCCGTTTTTGTGACATTATTAATTAAAACTTTTAATTAATACAGTTTGTTTTGACTTTTAATTTAAAAGTCAATCAAATTGCAGACAAACATTATCTTAAAATGGAAAATTTTTATGTAGGATTTAGCGCGTTTTGGCATGTTTTCTCATCTTCATTTTGAGCTCAGATGGGACTGGTCCTCCTCGGCTGGCTCAGAGGATGATGGAGGACTGTCATGGTCACCTGTGACAGCTCAGCTGAATGTCATACACAGTGCTGGTTCACTGATGAGAGGACAATTACTTCATAAAAGGGGGTGTTCTGGGGTCTATATAACGATATGATAATCCTCTTTTCACACAATGATGATAATGATCATTATTATGGCAGGGGAGTAAGGGGCGAGGAAACCACTCAGAATGGAGACTTTGCCGCATAATCCTCCTACCTTGAAAGGTTAAATATGGATTTGAACATTATGATCCCCCACTCTGAAAATGATAGTGTCGTATTTCAGGCTCTTTGTGCTTTACCTTGTGGAGGAGCGCGAATGGCACACTCCTCCAACAGAGGCGTGCTTGCAGAGCAGTGTTTGAACCTGAGCCGATAGATGCAAAGAATTCAGAATTTCAGGGAATTATTTAAATATTCTTTATGGAGGGCTCAAGGTGGCCGGAAGAAGAGCAACACAAGCTTAAAAACAGTGATTTAGCTAAATAATAAAATGGCTCAAACTGTGCTGAGATTTTTTTTGTTGACATATTGTTTCACTTCTTCAAACATCTTACATCAGCTCAGTGTTTATTGAAAGACTAGCTTCTGTTAGATTCTGGGATAAAGAAATTGTCATTTCAGCTGTAACCTTACGCAGGCAAGAATCCACATCCAGGGTGAACTGATAAGGAGGTGGCAGCGTTATGAAAAAAAGAAACCTCTTCTTTTTATTTTTGGGAAAAAAAAGGACATACCAGTAAGGTAAAGTATCTAAGAAAAACAGGTTATGAGTAAAATTTCTGGCAGAATTTTAAGTAAAGTAAAGGATAGAAATCTACATTTTTTTTCCTGTTTCAGTTACTCCATTTTTCTTTTCCTTTTGCCTGCTTGCCTTTAGTTTAATTATGTTCCAAATGGAACCAGACTTGGTGTGAAAGTTGAAGTTGACTGTAAACACAAGTGTACATTTACTGTGGCAAGTTTGATCTGGAATAGGGTTGATTCCATTGGTTTGGCAGATGTGACCAAACCAGAGCTGCTGAGAACAAAGGTCTATGCTCATTTGCAGATGAACTCTGGTGTGGTTCACTTTGGTGTGAATCCAGATGGCCTGAGTTTATAAAGGAAGCGTTAAAAAAAGGGCACAAAGCTCCACACAGTACAGTCAACAGAAAAAACAGCCCACAGTACAAATCTAAATGAGTGTAAACCACAAACACAAAAACACTGGACAGATGTTCTCTAAAATAGAGCATTGGTCCACAACCTTTTTCAGGCCAGAGCAGTTTATTTGTCTGACAATAGTTTCCTAGACCAGCCAATAAGAGGATGAAGTTAGGGTCCAAAATATCTGCAAATATTTTACAGGAGATGAAGATTAGAGATGAGATGAGATGAGATGAGATGAGATTTTCTGATTAGTGGATATTATCTAAAAGTCAAAATTCTTCTTCTTTTTTTTTAAATATTAGAATGACAACTCAATACAGGTTAAGGGACCATTGACCTAGAGTAGAGAAATGTAACAATGACGGTGAAGCTTAAGTATGACATTAATCAGAGTTTAGTCCATCCACCCCATTAAGGTGCACCAATGTGCCCACCCACCTGCTAATCAAAATAAACACAAACTGGTAACATAAATAACTATATAGTTACAGTACAGGAGAGCTCTACTATCACTAAGTAAACTGATGTTCCAAGTACCGATGGTTAAAGTTCCTTTCTGTAGTTTAGGCCTTCAGGGCACTCACTCTTGACTGCAACCCCAATCTTGTGGTACAAGCCCCTTGTGGTCCTTCCTGCAAGTGGTGGGCTTATGGCAAGGTGATGTCAAGAAGTCTGTAGGGCTGAGAAGAGTCGGGGCCTGTAAGCCCCAGTCCCGAGCTTGGTTCTAGGGTGGCTCCGAGTGGTCCAGGGCATTTGAACCGTCTGATTTTTTGGGAGATCCTACCATTTGCTCCAGATAACATAGTCCATCTCTGAACTTCCTCACTGTCAGGTGCAGCTCAGGCAGACACAATGGTGGAGTCAGGGAGTGGCAGAATCAGAGTCTTTAATATAAATCAGTGTAAAGGTTCAAGTCCAGGAGGCCATCCAAAAAGAGGAATAAAAGCAGGAACAAACGCACTAGGAACTCTGGAGAAATAAATGCTGGATTGCTCACAGTAGAAGAAAGACAATCTGGCACTGGCTTGAGAAGAAACACTGCTTATATAGGGAGGACAATGAAACACAGGTGGAGCTCATTAGGGACGGAAGCAGATCACACAGTAGGAACTGGAAAGGAAGACAGGGGATGGACAGGACTACAAAGTAAAACAGGAAGTGAAAACCAAAGAGTTTACTAGTCCTGACACCCACTACATTGAGATGGTGGTTCATGAAGGGGCACATTATATCTTTTGGTATTTCTGGACTTTCTGGTATAAAAACTCACTTCTATAAAAACTGTGTTTTTAGGGTTCTGAACATAGAATAAAAGTAAAAGATCCTCTAGTTTGATTCTTGTTTTTATTTTTCCCTCCTCTGTGCATCACAGAGACACGATAGTAGCAGATAAAAGCGATTTTTGCCGTGGGGGTGGAGCTAATACCGGTAGAGATTGAATGGTCTCATGAATGTGATTCGTCATTTTGAAATAAATAAGTCAGATTGTTCTGTTATGACAAGAAGTTCCAAGTTGTGTTTATGAATGTGTTTTAAATCTTCCGTTAGTGAGCTGATTATTTTCAACGGGTTCCTGAAGACCTCTAGCGGTTGCGCCTTGTTCAATGCATTTATTTGAATAGACTTTATTGAAGATTGCACATGTAAAGACATAAATTTGCTGCATGCGGCTCAAGTCAGAGGTTGCATCACCGGTACTTAGTAAAAATGTAATTTTGTGACTTTTTATTTTGTTCAAAGAAATATGTTTATCAGTATTATTTTTTATGTTGTACAGTAATGATGCAAAGCTTGCATATATATACATTAATTGTATTGATACTTTCAGTTTTACCCTTTTAAATATCATATAACCTGTTGACAACGTTCGACGGTCTCAGGAGTCATAATATGAGAAAGGTGTTCAAAAGCTCCTGCATTAGACATGCATGAAACAGCACACCGATCTTTAAACATCCTCCGTCTTTTCCATTCACTGTGATGAGATATACAGTACACACAGACAGGAATGTGAAGGTATCTGCTGTAAATCAAGGTATTGTTCACATCCGTTTTTTGGAAAGACTTATCACATGAGTTGGTTTGTGTTTATTCACATAGTTTTGATTTATTGGAAACAGCAAAATTGCATTTTTTCGACCTTTCTAGAATTTCGATGGTTTTGCGCATTTGTGTGACGGAAACAGACTGTATTCAGCTTTTCCTTTATACGATCAATAACGCGGCTCTGGAGAATTGTACAAGCCGTTGAGAGAGAACCATTCGAACATTTGAACTCGCAAAGGGTAATTTTCCATTTGTTAACCTTTATTCTTACATTTATGGTTTTTCACTCCTGGATTACCTGCACTGAGCCCGAGAGGCACGGAAACATCTTCGTTGTTATAACCCTTTAAAAAGAATTGCAAAATGAAAAAAAAAAGAGGCCTCACAGACGGCATGGATGAAGTCTGCTGCCATTGGCTCCCAAAATCCGTCAATCAAACGCCCCAGACGTTCGACGTCAGACCCACATGCTTTTACTGAGGCATCTGATAGGTCAACAACTTGACCAACTTGCGCTAAAGAAAAAATATCTTAAAAAAAATTAGGATTAGAAAGAAGATGTTGAGAAGGCATCAGAGCAAGAATGACCATTCGGACAAAAGAAATGACTGAGTTATAACTGTCCAGTTCTCATTAAAGGTCTATGGATTTTTGGCTTCTTGAAACTGCCGGCTACTTCCTTTATGGGAACACGAGAATGGAGGGATTGAGCTGTCTTTTGTTTTCACAATCTGTGGTTTTGAACATTTTCTTTACAAATCCACTTGAGCAGGACAGCTGACATAAGCTTCATTTCACGTCTTCTTCATTTGAACTTTCTTTATAAACTGGTGGGACAAAAGGCGCTTGTCTCCACACACCATTAAATATGACCAATTAAGTGTTTTATAAATAGGACTCACAAAAGGATTTACCAAAAACTTTAGTGAATGTATGAAAAACCTTTCATGTTTTTTCATTAAAGAATTTAAGCTTAGAACTAACTTTCTGAGTATCTTTTTATTCATTGTGATAAATCAGGAGCATATCAGAAAATGTTGTTAGAAAAACTCTTAGTTGTGATGTATAAAATACAATTAGTGTGCCACTTGCTTCCTGCTCCGCTCCATTCTGATGCATCCACCTGCAGACAAATAGATCCATGAACGTCTTTGTTTTCCTCCTCTCAACTGGAATCTGGATCTCAACTGGACAGCTGGAAAGCTCCAATTTTGCTCACCATTTTTGTTGAAGTAAGCTAGTGGGAGAACATGTAAACAGATGGATGATGGACTCAGCTTTGAGTTTTGCTGGTTTAATCAAGTTTTGAGACCAAACTTCAAATAGAAATACTGATTGCGATGAATCTGTGAGAGTTGTCATCCATCATCCAGTCATTTTTCTTCTAAAACCTTTGGTTGCTCACACAATAAAGAGGAGGTGAATCCTTTTTTCATGTATAGTTAATGCATCTTTTTTCCTTTTTGGTGCAGCTTTCCTGCTTTTAATCATTAATCATTTTTTACTTTTGAAAAAAACAAAACATAAATGGACATAATTTGGACTTACTTAAACAAACAAATAAATAAACAACTTATTATGAGACCATGGCTCATTTGTGATGCTGGACCATTTATCTGAGAATGTTTGATGCAACTAAACCCAAAGACGTAATCTGTGGAAAAACATTTCTCTATTCATTTGATAAATGGCAAACATGCAGGAAAATGTTGAAGACATGTTTTATTTCCTCTCAGTCTCTGTTGAAAACTAGCTCCATCTCAGCAGATTTCGTTTTCGATCGATAAAATCTGATGGTTTTCCTCATGATTTAGCTTCCTATGATGTTTTCCCAGAAGATCATGTGGTGTTTGGAGCTTCTGTTCTGCTTGTAAACTCCTTACCTGATTGGTTTCATCAGACTTGATAGCTTAGCGCAGCTAAGAATAATCATTTTCAATGCAAACCTAAGCAGTGCTTTCTAATAATGTACTGAAAGTGCATGAAAAGAAATTGCTGGCGCTCTGACTGAAGCGTGTGAGGAAGCCTTATGAAGAAACACATTTGTAGTCTGAATGGGTCTTTGTCTTTAGACTGACATAACACTGTTTTAAGTTCCCAAAACCCGTTTCAGCCTCTGAACATTGCGATCACACAAAAGGAAGCAACTCTGACAACACAGGAACAAACCCCCAGTTTCTGTTCAGAGGTCTGACAAAAGTCTTTCACAGGGCCTGATCGTCCCAGAGCGTTTTGATTCGGTTCCAGGCAGAGCGTGACAGAAAAATGGAGTTCTGTTGGTTCCAACTTTCTTTCTGCAGCAGATCTCAGGCTGTGGTGCCAGGTCAGCTCTTTTCAGGCCTGCCTGAGTCAGATAACTAACATTCCGAAGAAAGTTATCATCCACAAAGAAGGTGGATTTCATCGAGCAAGTAAACCCCAACAGGTGGAAGTCTTCTCTGCAGAACAAAGCTGCTCATTGTCTGTTCTGATTTACTTTCATTGTTTAACTGCAAATCTTATCCTTAAGAAGCTGGTCTGCAAAGTGACTGGACTATTTAACTGCTCTTTTTACTAAGTCCATTTGCATTTGAACTACAACAAATTGTTTTTTTGTAGAACTTTTCATACAGTGTCAGTGTGATACAAAGACTTCTCCAGAAAGAGACACTGTTCTACACTAACATGTGCATTCATTAATTCAACTTGAACTTATTTACCGCAGTTAAAAAAAATTAAAATGTTAAAGTGGAAATAAAAAATTCTGAAAAAGAACTCATTTGAAATGTTGATCATAAAAAATGTTTTCACAAATTTTGCACAAAAAAACAAGAATTAAGAAATATTTTCATTTTGTTGTCTGGAAATTATTTTCCTTTTCTGAATGTTTTTTTTTTTTAAGTTTTGGTTTCTGAAATTTTGTTTTCTAAAATGTAATACTGCTTTTTAAATTTTTGTTGTTATCTTAAAAATGTTTTTGTATCGAGTGATTTGTTGAATGGTTTGCACTTCAGGGCCACCGTAAGAAATTGAACAAAAATGAATTACTGTGCCCTACGACGTACTGTTGACCTGTTCAGCCTTTGCACACAAGTGGCCGGGATAGACTCCGGCAGCCCCGTGATCTTGAAAGGGACAAAAGGGGGTTTAGAAGATGAATGAATAAATAAATTTATTAATGAACTGGAGAGCCTAATTTATATATCTACAGTATATAAACTGTAGATATATAAATAGATGGATGAGCGATAAGAAGAAGCTATGGCAATGCACACTCAATCCAGACAATTATTGTTTCCACATTTTAAAGACAGCTGCTACTGCATTCTACCAGCAGTAGAGCTTAGACATTGGCTGAATCCAAATTGTTTCCTGACCCCCACGGTTCTCCCTATCCCTACATTTATCCCTCCAAGTGGAGAGACATCGCAAAAATTCTGGCTGTGTCCGAATTTCCACCTTAACCTCTAATTACTAAAAAACTATATAGTGCAGCACTACGCATTGCCCTGAATTCTTAAAGCAATTCAGACTCCACGCTCACTACTGTTTTATTTTTTAAATGAAGTCATCGATTTCACAGAATCTAATTGATATGAGTGTTACGTGAAAATTATTTATGAGTCTACTGTTAACTACTGTTAATTAGTTCCGACGCAATGCATTGTGGTCTATATTCGCCAATCTAGTGAGCATCGATGCACACTGGTTTTTCGCAGAGACTTCTGGGAAATTTCCAGGATACTCGATTTTGGAATTGTAGATTCGGACAGCACTAGAAAATGGCAAAAGCTCTATATAGTGACTAGGGAAGGAATTCAGATGCAACCTCTGTCTTCAAATTCGGACATCACTAGAGCTTGATGATGTCATCAATGGCGGCCGGTCATCTACGTTAGCGCATTGCTGCCAGCGCTCAGAAAACACATAACAATAAAGTCATGCAAAAACAAAAACTATGTACATTTAAATGTAAACTTTTGTGCTTGTGAGTACACCCATGTACAGAAATGTTTCTCCTCCACGTCTCGCTGTGAGGCGGTTTAAACTACTAGCAGACGGATAGCCAGCCTACAGCTTTAAAAGCCCCAACAAATGGAGCAGTAGAAACATTTTCACTGCATATTAACTTTCTCATGCAAGTACGACTTCAGCTATATTTAAGATATGGAGCAGGTGAAAAATCATTTCAAATTGAACTTTAAAAAAAAGTGTAGTTGTTTTGCTTGTTAACCCTTGTGCTATCTTAGATGACCCCACCCTTACATTGACGTGTTCTCCCTACCATGACAAAGGTGGATAAAGGTGGAAAGATTTCATGTAATCCATGGACACCAGTGAAGATCATAAATCACTGAAGAAAAAAGGTTCAGAGCACTGTCTAGTGGGTCTAGATGACCCAACTCCCAATGGTAAAGTGCCTAGGATAGCACAAGGGTTAAGCGATTTATCTCTTTCAAAAAAGCAATAAATCGCTTTTACTTTTGTCTTGATCTGTTTGTTGTTAAAAATGTTCCTAATTTGTTGCACATTAGAAAGGAAAAGAAGCTCAGCAATAGTCTCTTTGCAAGAAAAACTGCTCTTCTGCCAAGTCAAACCACTTTAAAATCTTTCTAGATTCTTAGTTTACATGCTTATATTTAAAATGTGATTGTAATACATGTTTAGTTTTCACCGTTGGCCGCTTGTTTTCCACATCACTATGAGTGTCTACAGCCTCAAAGATCTGTTGCCCCATTTCTCTGATAACTTAAGAGCAGCATGCCACAGCAACTGCTTAATCCATGTTTGCTGCACACGCTCAGATGCCTTAATTACCTGGATTACTCCCTGAATACATGATATACCACAGCCACTGGTGAAAGATCACAGATGGAACAACTAATATCACAAATGGAGGTCCAACAAAAACAGCAGACAAAGGAGATGAATCATTGTTTAGAAAACCCTACCTTAACCGATTAAGACTCTGTACTGCAGTGTTCAGCATGGCCCAGTTAGACCTAATACAAAAATCATAAACAAGTATCATGATCACTTTAATCTAGTCATAACATGCACTCTTTAAAGAACAGCTAATCTGCACGATATCTGAATTATCAGAAGCAACCATAAAATAATGACTTTAGGTGCTTTGTCTGGTATTAAATGAGTTTTCTGTGTAAAAAGAGTTTAATAGAACATTTTTAGAAACACTGAAGAATATGAAACTTACATTTGACTTTTTGGCTTGATTTGTCTCCTAACATGTGGGCGGGTTGACCAAATGCCCAGCAGAGGGCACTTTGACATGCTAACGTGTACTAGCACGCACACGTTCTGGGTAATGGTTATCCAGCTCTTCTTCTCCATCTGGCGCCGAGGTTTACATTTGTTACGTGTTGAGGTCTGCGTGTGTTGTACATATTTTATCCCTTGTGCCATCTTGTGGGGTCCAGATGGCCTCACCCTTACATTGACGTGTTCTCCCTACCATGACAAAGGTGGATAAAGGTGGAAAGATTTCATGTAATCCATGGACACCAGTGAAGATCACAAATCATTGAAGAAAAAAGGTTCAGCGCAGTGTCTTGTAGGGTCTAGATGACCCCAATCCCAACATTAACGTTCCTTGGACAGCACAAGGGTCAAAGAAACAGACAGCTTTTTCAACTGCACTGTTTTTAAAATATGGAATCATCCAACTTCCTCTCACCTCCAAAAGTGTAATCTGTAAGAAGCTGTTTGATGTTTGATGCACGATGATGTCTTTAATTGGTCTCAGAAACTAAAGTACTTTTGCATAGCTTGGCCATAAAAGCAGACATTATTGACATTGTAAGAATAAAAATATAAATGACTTGCTTTAAGCTTCTGTCCAAACAGCATTTTCAAAGTGGACACTGTGATCAGAACACGTTTTGTCAACCGGCTCATTGGTTTTTTAACAAACTGGTATTTAACTCCCACATGCTCTATCTAATGTGTACAGACACTCCTGACCCCAGATGAGGTTTCACCAAACATTTGAAGGTGCATCTTCATCCACACTCCATCTCACACTAGCCACTAACATTTGTCTAAGAAGTATGTTTTTGTAAAAACAACTACGTTTACAAAATCAAGTTCATTGGGCTTCATTTAAGTCACACACACCTGTACGAAGGCTGACCTGCGCGGCTGCTGCAGGTTTTTGGGTATCTGGGTCCGTGGAGGGTCATAGACAGGACGGGCTGCATCCTAAGGGGAGTGCAGGTGTGTTTTGGAGTTCCCCTGAGGCTCGTGCGGCCACCTCAAGGGACATCATAGAAATGGAACGTACCATTGTCGTGTGTGTATCATAAGTGTATCGTGAAATATTCGCTGGGAGAATGCAATTTGTAAGTTATGATGTACAGGTAATTTTGTCATATGGTGCCCTAATGCCACACTCTTGCCCACGGGTACCCACACTTTTTTAGCATGTGAGCTACTTTTGAGATGACAATGTCTTAAAGATCTACCTACCGTTATATGTATATATATATATATATATATATATATATATATATATATATATATAGTATTTTAAGACTACAAGTAGCAACTTGCTGATGACAGACAGAATTTGCGTTCAGTGTGTTTAAACACGCATGTGGAGTGACGTATGTATCAGAGGATGTTCGATTGGCCGTTCTGCACGTCAATCAAGTCATGTACTTTTTTTGGTGAGGATTTTGATTTGCTGACGGATTTTTTAGAAATATAATTTTATTTTTTTGGTTATTTATCTTTGCTGACCTGTGATCAACCCTCATGTCCTTGAAGATCGACCGGTCCATCAATCGGGATCGACGTAATGAGCACCCCTGCCCTAGTCGTTATCTAGGTGCAAGTACTGACTCCTTACTGACCCCCTTCGAACGCGCATACACAGGGTGAGCAGGTGTGTCTAGGTGCCTGTAGAACGCCAGTAGGATGACCATAGAAACTACGCTCTGATTGTCTTGACTGCAAGAAGTGCACCCTTATCACTTGAACAGCACTAACAGGCTCCCTGTGCTGTCTGCAGCATTTAAAACGGTTTACAAAAATCTTAAATCTGTACAACACGCATCTATGTCCCCCTAACTCATCCTTGTGTGTTGTATAAGAAGAAGTTAATTTATTTATATAGCACTTTTCACAGGTAAAAACCACAAAGGGCTTTACAAGGGACAGTTGAAAGGGAACACAAATGTAATAAACTAAATAAAACATTGTTAAAATACAATAATAGTACAAACAAAAAAGTTTGCCCCGATTTAGCATGCCGTAGAAAAACAATATACGGACTAACCAAGCGCTCTATGGCCTTAATATTTTGTGCAGACCACCTGCGCACCCGTATTTTTCAACTGGCAAACTGTCAAAAAACTGTAGACAGCCCGTTTCTACCATGACGAAGGCTTTATGTTGTCATCCTGAAAAGTTAAAGTTGTTGTTCAGAATATGCCAAAATTGACGCAAAACCTTTTCTTTGTACAATTTGCAGAGTTGACTGGACAATCTACAGAGAAAACTGCTCCTTCTTCACTGGTTTGTCACAACAATTTTGAATTAATTGACACCTATGGACCAGCAGCAAAAATAGAACCAAAGAGAATCAATTGTGTCGACCCCTTCTGGATCGCTGGTACTGCAGACGTCCTGTCTGGGGGCTGTTAGGAGGGGAGATGGGCAGGGATGCTCGTGAATGGGCTCAGACCAATAATGCTGCACATGATGTTTTAATCAAATAACAACTCAAAATGATTTTTATTGTGAATTTCAGGCATTGGAGCTTGTTCTGCCTGCAGAACCCTTTTGTCTTTTTAACCCCTGCTTGTTGAATAAAGATTTGTGCGATGCATATGTGAGTGTATGCCGCACAGTGTTAGTCCATGATGTGAGTCTAGCGTGTTTAGAAGAAGCTGTGTAGTTTGTGCCACATTTTCAACACGCCTTAGATTCTAAGTGTAATGTATTAAAACGTTGACAGGGCAAAAGGGATTCACGAGATGCTGCATTAGAAACTCAATTTCTGGGATGAATCGCCCCGAAGGCACCGAATTACAAACCGCTCCCTACCACCTTCCCCACTCGCCCCCGCCCACAGCTCTGAAGTTTTTTTTTTTGTGCATGTCAAAATCTTCTTAAACCTCTCTCTTAATCTGATCTGCTGAATGTGAGAGGGTGAAAGGATTTTCACTCCGAAAAGCATTCCTTTTTCGTCTTGTTGTGCCTTGGCTTTTCCAAATGCTGGGTCAGTAATTTTTAAAACTTGCTGCTTTGCTCTTCTGTCTCCCCAGCGCCACTCTGCTTGTCTCTGGCTTACGGACGTCCTCTCCATACCTGCCTATTCTGCATTATGTTGGAAAGGAGAAAAGCTGGTCTTAAGCTAAGCAAAGAGTAAGCATTATTAAATAGTGCAGGTTGATAACTTGTGCCACCCCTGGCTGATAGTCTGCCATCATGCACTGTTAGTAAACAGAAATATTCTGCATTTTCACTTTATTTACTGGGACAATACTTAGAAAGAAGTCATTATTTATAACTAGTTACACCTTTAATAACAGCAACACATGACTAATTACAGTATCATGAAAAGAAAACAGCTGGCAAGTAAGATATAGGTGGATACAAATATATGTAGTAAAAAATATAAGTAAAGTAAATATAAGTATAAAAATATTGTTTTAATGAATAAAGCATTTTTTCCCAACAATTCATTGTGACTGTATATTTGTGAGTCTGAGCTGTGGGATTCTGCAGGTGGACCTCACTGGACTTTATCAACAATTTTCAACAATAAACATTAAAGGTTTAATAGCTGATTGATTTTTTTCAGTCAGCTGTTTCCTGGCTTTAGCTTCACAGAAATCACAGAGTGTCTATGGAAAGCTAGAAGTGTCAATAAAATCACAGAAACCTTTGTCTGGTTTCACATACTGTATCTTTTGGTGTTTGAACTGGAATTACAGATAGAAAATTGTTAAAATTGTTCAACAAAAGTTTAACTTTTTTATTTGTTGGTTTCAAAGCAACATTTTAGCATAATTTCTTGGGGGATTTGTATTTAAGTAGTTTTGATGGTAATGGTTATAAAAGCCACTTAGGTAAAGATCTTGTCAGCATTTAAGGATTTTTATTTCAATGTGTTTTGAAGGTGTCTGCAACCATTGTCATGCAAAAAAATATTACTTCGTCCTTATGTTTTTTCACTCCTGGTCACAGAAACCAGGTTCCTGTATTACATAACCTTTAGAAAAGTAGGTCACTGGAGAAATCCAGTGGTAACCTGGTTACACCTTTAAAGCTCTTGGATCTGTTACCAGTCCTGAACATTACCTCTCCAACCTCCTTTTTTTGATTCATCTTACAATTCCTTTTTCAACCAGTTTATGAACAATTTTAAAGAAATTTTAGCAAAACAAATTCTGCATGTCGGAAAGGGTTACTGTGCTTAATGTCTGTGCTGCAGGTGACATAAACAGTCTTTTTTCCAGGTTCATGACTGATTCATTTTTCCTGATGTTTCCATTAAATCTCCTTTGTTGATAAAAGTTCTTTTTGCAGTTATTACTCCCAATTTACTACAGGCCTTGTTTGTGAGAAGAGATAAAGTAATAACATTTAGAAGGTTTTTTAAATTGTCATAAGTTTGGATGAAACGTATTTGTCATTCAGATTATTGTTATGCCCTGCTCTCTGGTTTACCCAGAAAATGTTTTTCAAATTTGCAACTATTGCAGAAGCTGCATTGTTTCCCTGTGTGTTTCAGAATTGATTTTAAGATTATTTTGTAGGTTTATAAATGTTTTTATGGTCTTGGGTCTTCTTATTTAAGTGATCTACATTTAAAGTATGAGCCCTCGCGGACCCTGAGGTCCTCCGGTGCTGGCCTTTCAGTTATCCCTAAGATGAGGACCAAAACTTACGGTGAGGCTTCATTCTCCTCGCCTGTGGAACAGCCTGCCGAAGAGCCTTAGGGCCGCAGAGACTGGAGGTTTTTAAGTATTGTCTCAGGGCCCATCTTTTTAATTTAGCTGGATTCCCAAATACTGTTTCCGCACAGCAGAGCCAAGCCTTAAGTTACCTTTATTGGTATTCATTGTATGTGGGGTCATGGGTTGTATGTGTTAACATAGGGGAGTGGGAAGGGTGAAGGGTGGGCTGGGTTTTTATTGTAATATTGTGTGTGTGTTTTTCTTTTTGAATATTAAAGTTGTGCAAGATATGAGAAGCGCTGTTTCATAAATAAAGTTTTATTTGATTTGAAGTCCCTGTATGTCTAAGCTAAGGGGCCTGAGGATGCTTCTTTTTTAACCTCAGAAGAAGGTTGACTTGCTCCAACAACAACCTTTGACGGGCTGCATAAAACGTGTTTTTCTCTCTGATTGTGATTGAACTTAAACAACACGTTTACTTCTTTTTTTTTTTAACCAGGTTTCAGTTTTTAATTTTCTCCGTTTTGTAGTTTTGTGTTTGGCCTGTCAGAAATAGTATAATAAAAATATAAACACCAAATAAAGCAGTTTTGCAAAAACACAATAAATATCTGTGGGAGTGTCTGACTCATTGTTCTCCGGGTTCATGGTTTACGTGGCCGGTAGCGGCGGCTGGTGCGAACGCGACTCTTCTCATTGTTTGGCTTGATTTACAGCAGCAGCACAAAATAGGAGTTTGGCTTTGCGGCTTCAGAAGAGGTTTTGAGACATGCAGTCCAGGTCTTTTGTTTATCAGCTCGATTGTGAGGAGTGGGGAAGGCTTGGAGCTGTCATCCAAATAAAGAAAGCTCCTCTGCACATTGTTAATATGCAGTTGGGGGGGGGGGGGGGGGGGGGGTAGTTAGCTGCAGTTTGCTTTTTTACACAGAAAGGCCATGCATTAATGGGAATCCAAATATTCCAGCATTACCACAGGATGATAATGTAAATTCAAGTTAATATTGCTTGAATGTATGTGTGACAGTTTGCCATAATGCGCTCTTCCTGGATTAGTCATTCATTAGACAGGTTTGCCATGCAAAGCCACTGTCAGATATTTGTCAAAGAGGACAGAATGGGAGAGGAAACAGTGCCAGCAGAAGAAAAATCTGCAACGCGATTATGATGACCAGTTTAATCTCAAGCATGTGATTTCCTCTGTGGATGTGGAGCAGCAATCCTTCACAATGAAGCAACAGAAAGACAGAGAAAACAAAAGCTCCAATCACAGCACTGTGTTTGCTTCAAAAAGAGCTAAGACGCATTGTGATGTTTCATTAGATGGTTTAGAATAACAAAGTCTATTTATACATCTCCTTTAGTTTCCTGATTGATTCTGAAATGTTCCATAGTTTCAGACATGAGCAGAAGAATAGAGCGCTTTTGTGTTTCATGTGCAAAGATCCCAGTGTGATCTATAGCTTTTGTGTTTTGCAGGTTTTGCATGTTTAGACGTGAAGGTTTCCATGTTATCCTCACTTTCTCTGCAGGCGTCTATAGGAAACACTAATCTTTTTTTAGGTTGACTTTAGTTTACTGTTTTACTGTTAACAACCCTATGGTACTTCTGATGAAGAGGATCAAATCTCTAAAGCGGTCATAAGAAAAGCTTTATTTCTTTTTAAATAAAGTTCTAAAGTTCAAAAACTGAATAATATTTACACATCTAAACTATGATTTCCTGTCCTAAACTGTCTGAATTCCTTTACTACTCACTACTTAGTGCACTGAATAGAGTAAACTCGCATTCGTCATTTTGTAGAGCTGTCCGAATCTACAGCTCCATGATCCGATGCCCCAGTAATTTCCAATGAGTCTCTGCAAAAAACTAATATGCAGTGATTCTCACTAGATTGGTGAATATAGACCACAATGCATTGTGTTTGAACAATTTGTCATTTTTAAATATATATGTAACATCCATTCCAAATTTTCATTTGGAATCCATTCCATCCAAATTTTATGAACAGAGTGTAATTATTTAGAAAAACTATATTATTTATTGAGGTTCTTACTGTCAGAAATCAGAGCTTTGTCTCCCCCTCTGGTGACAGGCGGGAACTGCTTCCAGAGTTCTGAGTGCACTTCATCTCCCAGAAACCCCAGCGCACAGGTTCTGGATGCCACACACCTGACTTTCATTTGCAATCACTTACAGTAAGCACCGCACTGAGCCTCACTCGGTGTGATGTATTGTTTGTGCCACTCTGGCTGCATTACCAAGTGTTTTGTCAAGCCCTGTTCTACTGATTTCCTGACTACGTTCGCCCGCTACTTGCCCTCTGCCCTGAATCTCACCTGGATCCTGACTAGTCCTGCCTCTTCCGCTATTGCTAATTACTGACTTCTGCCTGCCTGACCCTGATTTATCTTTGTGGACTTTTAGGTGAGCTAATAAAGCTACTGCAATTGGATCCAGCAAAAAGTAGTGAGCATGTATCTGAATTGCATTAAAATTCAGGGCTCTGGATAGTACCACACCATGTAATCTTTCAGTGGTTAGTGAGTAGTAAGGAAATTTGGAAATAGCCATAGTTTAATAGAAACAAAAACAAAAACAAAAAAAACTAAATCCGTCATTTCTAGCTGAATAACAAAAATCTTTTAGAGAACACTCTATAATTGAAAAATTATACCGTAGAATTGCTGCGGTATCTGGAAGCAGCATACTTGGGCATCCTAAATTTTATATTTTTCTCATATTCATTGGGACAATAATAATAGATCATTCTTGTTTTTCTTTTCCCTTTCTTGAACGAATGTGGGTCACAGAGACACGGAAGTTACCGCTCAAAGCGGCTTTTGCGGCTGGACGGAGAGCAAATCCATGTTTATGAATGACTTATGACGTGAATAATTATTTCGTTCGCACAAATTAATTATTTCGAGGTAAGGAAATACTATTTCGTGGGAATGGAATATTAATTTGTGGGAACAAGATATATTTTATTTTTCCCATGTCAGAACACGGGCTCTGTAGTTTTCCCTCGCTGAAGAAAAAACAAGGATGGAATATTAGGAGATGTGGGATCAGAGCTCCACACGGACAAACCACGGAGAACATACCTAAAACATGAATTATATTCTCACACAGTAAAGTAAAAAAAAACAACATGTTGGTGGAAAAAAAATGGCAACCAACTAACTGCTGTGAATCAAAAATGTACAATTCCAATTTAAGAACTATTTTACGTATAAAAACTAACAAAATCATAAAAGTAATACTACAAAAGCAATTTTTAAAAAGTTGCGTAAGAAAGCAATCATGAAGGTAAAACAAATATTAAAAACAAACTGGGAAAAAAACTTGTTCTTTTTTTGTGATAATCTCTCTGCAAACGTGACTTTGAAGCCTGAGCTGTACACATTGTCCAACCAAACCTCTGTTTCTTGGTGACAGTCATTCTCAAACACAGATGTTTGTGTGGTTGCATGTTTGAAGTAGTTATATAATCAACCGTTTGATGAGATCTTTTTATTTAAATCATGGTATTTCTGCAAAATTTAGAGGAATTGCATTTTTTTTAATTTCTGCTAACACAACTGCACAGGTGCTTTCTTTTGAACTAGCATTATCTTACCTGATCATTAGTCATATTTCCCAACAGAATGTCTTCTACCATTGAAATCCATGCATTCCCTCTCACAATCCATCAGGATTATGGCTCTGCTGAAGCTGGGCACGCCTGGGACTTTAGTGAAATGCAAAAGTTTAAATCTCTCAAAGTGCGCATCTTTTTTTTCTTCCTGCAGTTTTCTTTTTCAAAGCTTCTGTCTTTTACAGCTCCATTTGATCAAGGACTTTTTGGAGGGTACAGCGAGTGCCATACTTATTTTTTTGAAAGAAATAACGAGATTCAATGTACCTCTTTGGATTAAAAATAAACAGTGATAGTAATACAGCTTTGTGTGGCTGCTTTTGTCATCTCCGCCTTCAGGATGCACAAGCATCATAAATACTCTATACATCCTCTCACACAATTCCAGCTTTGGGTGTGCACTGTTTATCACTCGTTGCAATTGATAAAAAAAAGATTGGACCCTGGAGAATGTGTTGTTACTGTCATAAACGGAAGGCCATGTCCACATTATTATTTTTTTCATTGCAGGCAGCAGTGTGCAGCTTTTGAGAACACTTTAATCTGCACTCCAGTCGGACATGTGGGACGTGGCCTTGCCCCCTCGTCACCCCCAGCAGAGTCTCTGAGGTAAATATCAGATGGGGCCTCTGCCGCCACGCGGACCAGATACTATCAGCATTCAGAACAATCCCCACACAATCAGACGTCTTCAACTGGTGGCTGCAGCTGCACAGCGGGACGAAGGACCAGCACAGGCACGAGGACAAATACTAAATATTTGAAACAGTTTCATGATCTAGTGAAATGTAAATATTTTTATTTCAGAAAGCTCCTAAAACGTGTTTATTACACTCTTAGAGGCCATAGGTCCCCTGTTACCTTTAGGTTGTGCATACGGTTTACATGACACCAAGCAGAAGTGGGACTTTTATTTAAGGCTGCTGTTCTGAATACATTTTTGTCAATTTAAGCTATTTGCAGCTGTGAATGAAGGATTTTACTGACTTATATCCTGGTTTTTCTACTTTTATTTTAAGAAATTTGTATTTTAAACATTTACAGTACATGCTATGTTATGCATTTTTCTTTTTTTTTGCAGCTTGTTCCTTGTGTTCTCTGCTCTGTCCTCCTGCTGTTGCATGTTTGTCAAACACCGGGTTATGAATAATTCAACGCATCTCTAGAGACGCATTTTCCTTTTTAATTCATTGTTTGCTTCTTAACTAAATATGTTTGGTCATTTTAGGAGAATTTACCATAATAATCAGTTTTAGTTTTAAACCATTAACATTTTAACAATGTTTTTTGAAAATATAGTCTATTTAAATATATGTATTTAAAGAATATTAGTTTTTTTTTATACGATATTTTTAACCCTGAGGGCTAATATCTGAATATTAAATAAACCGGAAACTCTAAAGTCATATCAGTTTGTTGATTCCATAAAATCTTCCATCTGTGGAAAACCAAACCCTGAAAAGAGGGACGTCTGCAGAATGATAATTGTTTGATAGTGACGGACACTTATTGTTATTTGTACTTGGGCGGCGTTTTGTCATTTATCAGTCAGGTCGTGTGGTGAGAGCTGTCAGTGCTGAAATAGCTTTAATATGGACTGCCCCTGTGGGACTAACTGGGTCATTAACTCTAATGCCATTTTCTGCTGCACAGCCCTCTTTTCTCTCCTCCTCCATTGATTCCAAAATCAAGAGGCAAACGACTCCCAAGACGTTTGAGCACCCTCTGTTCCCTGTCTGGGAAACTAAAGAGGCTGCGACAAGTCTTTTGTCTGAACTCTGACCTGCTGTCCTGCTGCACAAATTCCCTGTCAGCCCGAGGACATGCGGCTCACTTCACCCACACTGACTCAAACAATTTGGGAGTTGTTAAGAGGGCGTCTGCACCTCATTTATGGGAGTAGGTATAGGGAGGGGTGAAAAGAGACTGTGATGAAGATGAGGGGAAGGTGGGTCAGAGGAAGAGCTGCATTTTCACCACAGCTGCTATTGATTTTGGATTTCTCCACACAGGAAAGCGAAAACATCAGATCAGTCTTTGTAGATTTTATTTTTAAAAAAAACAACAACATAAAGGTGAAGAAGAACTTCCTGATGTTAAGGAGAATTGAAAATAGGAAGATATGACTTATTGGTTTTACGGATAAATTTGATAACAAACTCGAATTTAATTAATCATTATTTAAATATTTTACATAAAGCTGAAGTAATTTTTGCTTTTGTTAAGCATTAAAGTCCCACTCCAATCATCTTTTAAACTATTTTCAAAGCGTTCCTTCGGTCTTTTAATTAATTTTTAGCCTAAATCCAAATAAGCCATTTTCCAGGTGATTGTTTCCGAAGAACAGCAGGAGTTCATCAGAAATTCACCTCTGAGTTGTGGGTGGGATTCTCCCTCATTATTGCTCTATTGGTGAGCAATACTGGAGCTGTTCAGCCGTAGAGTTTAGATCCAGATTCCAGCTACATACACGGATGGACGTACATGGATTGTCTGCGTCTGAGTGGATGCATCAGAATGGAGCTAGCAGGGAGTTTGGGGCCCGCACAGCGCGTGTTATGATCTTTTTAAACCCTGTAGGTCACAGAGAGAATCCAGACTTTTAAGTGTGATGTTTCCATCCGCCTGAAATCGTGATGGTAAAGCTGTGATGGGCAGAGGAGTCAGTAGAAACGTCACTGTAAGATGAGGTGATTTCTTTTTGAAAGGGCAGCGCGGTCCTTGAAGCAGTTCCTCCCCAATCAGGTGAGCTGTACACCTGTCTCTTGTTTCAGAGTAGGAGGAAGCTGTAGAAAGGAGTAACGTCACTTTTGCTGCTGTTGATGCATAGATTTCACCCTTAAAGGAGTCGTGAGCTCTTTGTCCAACTTGTCTCAAGCACTTCCTGTCTGCTGGATCGTGTTGATTGAACCTGATTCAGCAACCGCGGCTCAGAGAAAAGACTATTAAGTGGTGTTCAACGTGGCCAACCTCGATGAGCAGGTTTTGTCTGAAATATGAGCTCATTCTGGAGAACATTCAGAATAACGTGATGCGTTACAGCAACAGGAAAGTTATTGCTTACAGGTTTCAGAGCCTCTTCTGAGCTGAACACCATGGTAAGTAGAGCACTGTTCTCTGCTCTCTTTTTGTTTGGCAAAGAAAGTTAGTAAAAACAAAACAAATTAAACATTTCAAACTTGGTTTATTACAGATTATATTGCAGAGTTTGACTTCAAAACGTCAAACATAAACATATTTTAATTATTCCACAAGTGGAGCTGCAAGATTTTTACCCGAGCAGCCTCTTTGGGTCTGAAACTTTGTGCCTGGTAGATTTTGGAGAACACTTTATAGAGTATAAAAACACTAACTGAAGAAACAATTTTCTTCGTAATGTGTGAGAAAATTATTCAGTGCACCTCTGCTGGAACCTGTCAAGCAGAGGTGCGTGGGTCTGGTGAGCTTTCAGGCAGCTTTCATTGGAATTTGTGATTAGGACCAGTGATTTATAGAATGTACCAGCAATCAATACTGCAGCTCAGAATATGATCGAAGATGCTCTAATTTAGCAAAATTATCCTCATTAATTTCTTAGAAGGTTG
Organism: Oryzias latipes; assembly: GCF_053564925.1. Taxonomy (NCBI): domain Eukaryota; kingdom Metazoa; phylum Chordata; class Actinopteri; order Beloniformes; family Adrianichthyidae; genus Oryzias; species Oryzias latipes. The sequence goes on from NC_136240.1 coordinate 6,606,487, forward strand.
AGTGTGTGTTTGTGAGACGCACAGCTGTGTGTTCACAGAGCTCCTGGTTAGTCCCTTGCACCCGTACAGGGGCTGACCCGTGCTGGTGTTGCAGGTTTTTAGGTTGTCCAGACCCATAGAGGGTCATAGAGAAGAGTGGCTGCACCTTAAGAGTGCAGGTGTGTCTTCAGTTTCCTCGAGGCTCGTTTTAAGGAACGTCATTAAAATGACTCCAGGAACTTGTGTCGTGTTTGGCAAGTGTATCGAGAAGTATTTGTAAGAATAATTCAAGTTACTTATGACATATGAGTGATGCTGTCGTCTGGTGTCCCTAGTAAAGTGCGAGTACTGGCGCCTCACTGAATGCATGCTAATACTGCACACACGGAGTGTGCAGATGTGCCATAGGCCGCCCACACAAACTGATCTCTGATTGTCTCACATCCTCATTTCTAACAATTGAGCTGCACACAAGGAGCGCACACTTGTCAGGGTAACAGCATTAACTGGCCCCTTGTGCAGTGCGCAGGGTTTAGAGTGGTTGAAAAAATGAGAAATCTGTACGACATGCCTGCGTTTCACGCATTGTATGAGTGCTGGCTAAAGTGCGCATGAACAGTTTTCGTTCTTGGGGCTCACAGATTAGTCTGTAAACTTGATATTTCCCGCAGGCCACCGGCGTTTCCCCGTGCAGATTTGCCTATTTTTCACGGCCCATGTCCACCTAGTTATGACTAAGGCATAAAACAGTAGGGGACCACATCAGGCCGAAGGCCCAAGTTTGATTCATTCCTGGACCTGAGTGTCCAGTAAGGTGTCACTTCTATGTAAAGTCAATAGCAGCAAACAAGAAAGTCTGCAGACGTTTGCTTCATAAACTGTCAGTAAAAGACCAAATCTTTACATCTTTGCCACAACAATTTGCAAGTTAGAAATGAAAGCAGGAGTCTTTTTTCTTTGTTTCATTTATAAACCCAGATATTTGGATCAAATTGTTTGATTTTAATCAGATTGGCCTTTGGAGAATTTTGACCTGATGGAGACAATGTAAAAGCAATTTATTGAAATGATGTGAGCGGTAGACGAAAAGCACGCTCGCCTTTCACTATCTACCAATTCACTATTGTGTATTGAAGAGGTCAGGCAGAAATGCCTGTACAAGTGCTGACAATGTATTGAGTGCATTAAATAAAACATGAAAGGCCTTTCTGAAAGAAAAAAGAGATGAAAAAAACACTAATGTCTGTTGAAGTAAGCAATAAGGCATTGAAAATGATTCATTTAAGAGAAAATATATTACCATTTGAAATGGACTCAGCTGTTGTCTGTTAATTAGTTGTCCTTGAGAGATAGCGGTTGCCTTCAAAAGCAACAATAGGCCCTTTCAGCATGTTTCTATGGCTTTGCGGTTTAGGCCTTCCCTTCCAGACTCTTCAAGGCAACCACAAGCCCACCCTTGGACTATTCCCCTTTTATTTGTCTCCATCATTTTATATCATTTAAAGTCACTGTTATCCTTATCTGGATATTTATATTCTATGACTTTTTTGCCACGATGTAATTTATTGAATCAGTGGTTTGAACACTAAGTCCACTGTGTGTCAGCTTTGGTTCTGCTACAAAAACTACAGCTTTGTCCATTCATGCGAGAAGATGTTGTCTTCTTATGGACAAAAATGTGCTGTTTGAGGTTCGAAACTTGTTTAGAGCCTCACTGTTGTCATGAAAGTAAAGTGCTGCCTTGTCAATAAAAAGCACAGCTGCATTTTACAGTAAATGTGATGATATTTCTGCCGCTGTCTTGCTACACAGTGAAGGAGGCCAACACAAATGTTTCCGCAGCAACCAAGGAATCCAACAGCAGCAACAAGTAGGTAAAAGACATTGGCACTTCGCTGCAACTTTGCAACCCCAAGAGCTCTCTTTTTTATTTTTTTTAAAAAAAATTATAAAAAACAAAAAAGATCTGATCAAGAAAATGATGCAACAGATTGTTTTTTCATGCAGAAAATACATTTTCCATGCACGTTTATTTCAAAACACACATTTTAGATGTTGGTTGCTCCTCGGAGCAGAAAACTCTCCATGTGATTCCAGAAAGCAGCAGATCTTCTGCCGTTTGCATCGGGGGCTAACTTTCTGCTGGCCGAGTGAGAGGACAGACTTGACGCAGCAGTCTGCCATGGATAAGAGGTTCCCCCTTTTCCTGAATCAGTAGTGCACAGAGCAGGTTAACAGTCCTGCGCCCAGGGAGATGAAAAAGCATAAATTAAAGTGTTCCCCAGAGGAGCAGGAGAGGGGGGGTGCGGGGTTACCGAGGCATTATCAGTGATGGGTGAGAAGCACACAGAGCTCAGTTTCATCACTGTGTTCTTTGTTAACACAAAGGGGGTCACCTCGCTATGAAAAGGAAAAATAATAACACAGGGGCCCCCACACAATGGCAAGCTGCTGACAAATTCTCCCTTTCTATTCCAAGCTCAGGTTTTTCCAACGATGGGCATCAAGGAGACGCTCTGACAAAAAGACTGCATGGATCCGACGTGTTCGCTGGTGGAGAATCCAGAAAGTGAAAACAAGCTCACAAACGCTCACTTGAGAAATGTTTTAATTATTTACAAAAGAATGTGGTTAATAAAGGAGGGAATTAAGGCAAACGCTCCAAGCGACTGCGGGAATTTGGCCAAAAGGAAAGGAGTTGCCTGACGAGCTCTGCCTCTCCAAGTCTCTCCCCAGCATTAAAAAGCCTGCAACTTCAAGCGGTTTTTTAATCAGCTAAAAAACATATGTGGCTTTGCAGCTCAGACAGCTTGCCCAGGCGCTGATAAATGCCTATCACTAATTTGCATACGGTAGAAGCTACCCTTTAATCAGAACCTCTAATCCCTGACGGTATTAATGATTTTTTTTTCCTCTTCATATAGTATCATGTTTGCTAATTCCAAAGTGATCAGCTTCTTGTATGCGTCTCTTTTTTTGTGCAGGCATAATGGTCGAGTTGAGAACTTCTGTTATCCTACTTTGGCACATAATTAGGACTACAAAGGGGGACAAATCGCACTGAATGGGACTCACAAAGACGAGTTCCCTTTCTCAACCCCTTCCTTTTTCCGCTGAGCTCTCGTTAACAGTTGTGTCACTTTGTATTTAGCTGCAGAAATGGGGAGAATTTGTTGCCAAATCTTGGGCGCACGACAGCGCTTAAGGCTTCTGCCCAGAACCCAGAGAAAAATATCAAAATTTACCATGTAATTAAAATGTCTATCACCCCTCGGCTGCTCCAGAAGTTGCATTTTGTCCTTAAAGTGGCACTGTGGGCTATGAAGCATTCCTCTGTATTTATTTGCTGAGCACCTTGCAGGGTGCACACGCCTGGCCTTATTTTCTGCTCCTCAGAAGCTCATGACGTGAAGAACAAAACGGAAAAAGCCAATCAAGGTTACAACCTGAGCTGCGGGTTTGGCTCATGGTGCCGTACATTGAGGAAGTGGTGGAAAAATGAAAGGCTGAAAGAAGCCCAATGTCAGCTAAGTACACATGACAGCTGATTTATACAATTCATTTGGGCCATTACTTTTCATTAAAGATCAAATGAAATGGGTACTTACTTACTAAGAGGCCTTTGGGGAGCTGAATTGCAGAGAAGAAAGAAGATTAAACTTTACATTCAGCCCCAAATTTAATTCAGAAGTAATCAATCGCATAATGGGCCAGCAACTGAAGCCGGGGTGATTGAAATGAAATTACCATATTTTTAATCTTAATTTTCCACACTGTTTATCTGACACTGTCAATATAAAATACAAACAGATAATGAAATAGCATTATATTGACACTACAATCATCTCTCGAGCAGCCCTGTGTGATTAAACCGCTGGAATGTTTGATTACATTTTGTTGGCTGACATTACAAATGACACGGATGCTTCGCCGAGACTTGCTGCCGGCTGGAAAATGAGCCTATCCATCAAAGACTCCTGGCAGCTTCTCCCATCCAGTCGATGGCGACTGCCAACGGCCCGGGCACCCTTCTGTCAGGCGGTTTAGCACTCTTGGAGAGGGAGGGGGGACGGTGGCGGTGGCTGGGCTTTTTAAGGCATGGAGGGAGGTTAAAGAGGGAGGGGGTTCAGTGATTCACGACTCCCTTGCTCTGCTAATGACACAAAAGCAAAGAAGCCACAGAGTGGGAGAGAAAAATGTCCCAGGCAACATATCGGCCCTGCAGGTGTCTCCTGGCGTTCTATAAAGGCACCATAAAGCCCTCACAATGCAAGGCCCCGAGTCTGCAAATCAAAGGCGCCTGCCGCCCTGGAAGAGGTCTGCACCGCAGTCAGCAGGCCGTCCACCGCCTCACCCAACGCCATCAGCTGCCTAATTACTTTTTAAGCGGCTCATCAGTTAGTGCTGGAATTCAGAGAGGACTTCGGCAGCAACAGGAACAATGTGGACGCTTCATCATCAAGCGGCCAATCAGGCTGTCGTCTGAACTTGAGAGTTTAACAACTTTGACTTAAAAGTGCACTGCTGCTCTTTGAATGCTGATTTGATCATGTCTTAAACTGCCTAAACCTTTCCTGTTTCTGCAGTTCTCTCAAACTCATGCAACAAACGGATGACTCCCTTTTTGTCTTTTAAACAAAAATTTCTGTTTTTTTTCTGATTTAATAACAAAAAACATTTTTATTGGAAATCAGTAATCTGCAAATCAAACTCGTACCTTCCTGTATTTTTCCATTTAATCGTTTGTTTGGAAGATTATACTTCGATCTCTCAAGGATGAAACAAATTCTTCTCTTTTGGCCTGAGCTCTTGTTTGATACGCCGTCTTTACTTCTCTTTGACAGGACCCACAATGATCAGAATTAACTACTATTACTTCCACTGTGCTAATATAACTCAAAATGTGATTTCCATGCATGTGGATGCCAACTCTTTCATTGCCAAAAAAAAAAAAGAACTGAGAAATAAGTCAAAAAGTCTAACCCCACTGGCAGATTTTTCTTCAAACAAGCAAAAAAATAAATAAATAATAGACGTTCTGGTGTTTGTCTCTTTTCTGTCCTCTCGGTCGCCACACCTTCACTGTCGCCAACTTTCATTCTCAGCCTGAGGATAACACTAAAAATCCTGAAATCTGTTGCTAAGCTATATTTGTATAGGAATTCAAGGAGTTGACTTTAATAGTTGCATACATGTTTATGTCTCCTGATGAGGAATGCTGAAATGTGAAAAAAGAACTAACTCGTTAGATCAGACCTGACAATAGAAGCTGTTGCTTCAGGTTGAAGAGCAAGAACAATTTCCCAGTGCTGGAAGCAGAGGATTGTAGTATTTGTGGAGTCAGTGGCATCTGCGGCCCTGAAGGTCACACTGATAAGACCGAGGATTTCTACCTCAGAATTGCATTGTGCCCTGACCTTCAGACCCCCTGAAGTCGATCAAACCAGCACAACAGCTACTTCACTGCGGGACAGACAGGTTCAGAGAGATGTGGAATAAGTGAGGATCAGTGCTTATGCTGGAACCTGGCGAGCCAGAACCTGGCAACCCGCTGAAATTACTCTGGTAGAACGTCTTCCGAATTGGACTCCTCATCCAAGAGAGCAGAGTATAGCTGGGGTTTGATGCCAAATTATCTCCCTATACTCCACGTTTGATCATAGCTCAGCCATTAAAGCTTTATTCAGCATGCAGATCTGTAAACCCTGTTGGAAAAGGTGTTATGAAGGCCAAAACACAAACACATAAAACAACCTGTAAATATAAAAGTTGAACATTTAAGCTGCAACAGGAGCAAAAAGTTCAAATAAGCATAGGAAAAGTTTTTAAAGGGCTGACTCTAAAAACAGCTGCAACCTGAGGGAGGGCGCCACATGTAAGTGCACGCTTACCTTTGTGGAGACTGAGTCTCTGTATGAAAAGCCTTGTCTGATGTCAAGATGTTTCGCTGTCAAAATGCACACTTGACTAAGCAATCTTTACGGTGTGATGTGCACTTGACCCTTGTTCGCTTGTTTCCAGGGTAAAATCTGAAAGGTGCTCGTCGTGGCGGATGTATTTAGCTGTAAATATGTTTGCAATGGTACACAGAAGTCAGGTTTCAACGTGCTCCAGTGTTACACAAAAGAGATCCATCTCTGGTAATAAAATACAGCTCAACAAAATATGTGAAGGATGTTTTGAATTCTTTTTGGTCAGGTCAATAACTGATGCAAAAAAAAAAAAAAACTAACAGGGAATAGAAAAGGAATGAAATTTTTAGGACTAAATCTGTAGCGTTAGGTCAAAAAGCTGTACTTGAAATTTGAAAATCACTCTTCGAAATGTATTCAGTGCTCAGCTTTAAAACAATTACTTTGTCTGTTTGATGGATTATTTATTTAAACTAAAGCTGAAGGCGGGTGATGGTCTGAGAAGTGACAGGATGGAGTTCAATGATAACTAGGTCTTTTATAATAATTTTGCTGTTGTTAGCAAAATCTAAAAAACGATTGTTTTGTAGGGCATACAGTAGTTTCTGCAGAGCAGCAGGAGTTCCTACACCCGATAAAAGCCTCATCCTTCCCTTAGGTCCGATGTTCTCACCTGGGCACATTCTTCCTGTATTTCATGCCATGGAGGAGTCCACAGAAACCTTGACCTTTTCTGCAGGCGCTTTTTCTGGGCGTTCATGAAAAAAGACGTGCAGGAGTACGTCGCTGCCTGCACCACCTGTGCCCGTTCTAAGTCGTCCAACTCTCACCCTTCTGGTTTCCTCCATACTTTACCCACTCCCAGTCGTCCATGGTCCCACATTGCCATGGATTTCGTCACTGGACTACCTCCCTCCCAAGGCAACACAGTCATATTCACAGTTATGGATAGATTCTCCAAGTTGGCTCATTTCATTCCTCTTCCTCAGCTGCCCACAGCCACGGAAACAGCCTACATCTTTGGGTTATCATCCCCAGTCCAACGGTCAGGCGGAGAGGACTAATCATGAGTTGGAACTTTAAACAGTATAATTTGTAATTGGATTTTGGGTCTTGGTAACAATTGTAAATGGCTTGCTCTCAAGGCCCAGTCACACCGGCTGCATTGACTTGTGTTTAAGCAGCCTCTTTCAGTGAAAAATCTATGCAGACATGCGCAGTCCAGAATTTTGGGCTTCCCCGTCCAGAACGCCGGTGATCGCACGTGGCTACGCACATTTTTATGTCTTGTCATGGGCTCTACGTACAAATTGGTTGGTCATTGATCGCTGAAAGTTCAATCGGTTAAACTTTTTCACACTGAATCGCAGCAATGCAGCACTGTGACCTATCGGTGACTTGGATTACATAGTGACGTGTAGGTCGAGTTCTTTTCAATCACCGTAAACACAGGAACTTAATAATTGTGGTTTGTGTCGGTCTGGATTAATATGACACCAAGACAGACATTCAGGAACAGATCTGTGAAAACAAAAAGCCTGGAGCTGCCCCGGTTTGACTTTGTGCACCAAGCCTCTACTAACTGTACGTGGCGGAACAGCAAAAAACACAAAAGAAGAAGAATCTCCTCTCTGCCGCCTCCAGCGTGTCTGGCGGGTGGTCAGGTACATACACCACCAGCTGAATGCATGTTCATAAAACCGCGTAGAGCGCATTCTTGAATGCACCACACACGGCCGGTGTGAATGCACCTACAAACAAAAGCAGTTGGAAAAAAATACACGAGGAGCTGCTGAAGCTGAGGTCCAAAGGTTATGTTTTCTTCTTTACACAGTAATGAATCGACACCCTTTGTAACTTTTGAATGTGCTGCTGCATTTTTTTTTTTGCTGAAAAAAACTAAAAGCTATCCAGACAGGTTGCAGTTCCTATCAATGATAGAATGTATCTCCAATAAAAGGTCTTTCTACAACAATGGAGATTGAAAAAACTGTAATAATGATGGGAATCTGAATGTGCAGAAAAATAATTTTTGTCATTTGATAAATGTGAACCTTGACTAGAAAAGAGTCTTTCATGCAAAGATAAATGACTGACTTTAGATTATTAAAGTGGAGACATTTTCATGGTGAAAGAAAGACAAAAAAAAAAAAAAGATAAAGCTTTGCATCAGATGAAAAAAAGATTTCTCTAAGTTACTTTGCTTGAATCACTTTTTCTCTTCCCAGATGTGTTCTAGGAACATTAGAGTGACAACCGAGGCAACAGCAGTTAAGAAAAGTTTGCTAAAACATTTGGTCCTTGGATTGAAGTGGGAAACTCTGGAGTGACTTAAAGTGTAATGATCTTTCTGTTAACAAAAAGCCCAAATTTTGAGCTTTCATCAAATTATGACAAAGCAGTTTACTTTTTTCAAAGATTTTTTGTCCTTTAAGCTTTTATTACCTCTGCAACATTAGATTTTTCTTAAAATAATGTTCTTTGCTAATGATCTGAAGTGCTTTTGAAAGAAAAAAGCCAAAACAATTTGAGTTGATCCAGCATAATGTCTTTTTTTTTATCTTCAGGTATACATGTTTCAAGTACTTTCTATTTTCCAGTAGCTGTTAAGTTAGTTAAATCTCTGAAGCTCTTTGAACTGCCCCTGTGTATCAACAGAGCCTCACAAATAAAGCTGCCTTACCTTGCCTTAAATGAGCCCAGCAATGGTGGTTCAAGTACAATGAGTGATGAAAATTCTCTAGGAAAACTACAGCAAGGTCATCAATCTTGGTCAAAAAAGATGTCAGTGGAAGTTAGGAGACGTATCAGCAGAGGACAAAATGTTGTGACACCTCGGTAAAGGCTTTCAGCATGCTGAAACGATTAGGAAATAACATATTTTTAATTTGTTGTAGAATTTATGAAAGTTCAAAGCAAGAGGCCAGCAATCAGGTTAGAAAGCCTCAATGAAGTTTCAGTGTGTAAAAAATTGAACAAAGATCAGTTTTACCAAAGATGCTGCACCTCATGCTGAGACATCATCCCCAGCACACCCACAGTGCTCCTATCTGGCCTCCTCATCGAGTGTCATGTCATGTGCTACACTATTTTGTAGATGTTTGCTGTATGCCACGGTTGTATGGAAGATGTATGTTCCCTTTGAGATATGAATGACCCCCAAACTGGTCCAGTATTTTTGTGCACATCACTCTGTTGGACAGAACGGTTTTGGTCAATAGCAGTTAGGAAAACATGGCAGAATCTCAGAATACATCAAGGATGTGAGAAACATTCATGATGTGTCTCATCAGTTCCACGTCATTCCAGGAAGTTGGATGTTTTCCGACGACCTCAAACGATGAAACTTTATGCCTTACTTACAACTGCCCCTACGCATGGATACGGGCTTTGTGCAAGCCAAAAATGGGCAATCTGTATGAAGCATGTAGGTTGTCCATAAGAAATATCACTACCACCCAGTAAATTTGCAGAGGGAAAATGTTCATGCACATTTTTTCTACGGGTATGCTGCAGGCGACAGGTCGTAGAAAATACATAAACAACTAATGGGATGCCATTAGTGAGTGCACCTCACTAATGACTGGAGTGCTGTCATGATCTGCTTCGGTTGAGCAGACCCAGACGCTGGAATCTGGAAAGAGTGCAGGAGTGTTAGATGGAGAATAAGATGATTTACTGTTCTGGACGAGGCCCAGTGATGTGGCGTGGAGTTGTGGTCGTGGCGTGGAGAGGCACTGGGGCTTGAGGTAAGTCGTGATGAGGCTTGGAGTTGTGGCATGGCCGGGAGTTGATGCGTGGCTTGGAGTTGTGGCGAGGCTTGGAGTTGTGGCGTGGCTGGAGGCTTTGGAGAACTGATGGTGATCAGGGTGCTCGTGATGAGATAGGACCCAGGTAGACACTTGTGGAAGTTTGTCCTGAAGATGAGGTGGAGAATTGTGATTAGCATGGAGCATGAACATAGAGAGCAAGTGACAAAACTTGAGACCGGGTAATGCACCATAAAGGGCGATGAATGCTGGAGATGGATCTGCTTAAGAAGGCTGGCAGGTCATAAGATGAGTGTGTAACAGACCACCCTCCACTCTGTGAGGGGAATGTCACAACGCCGTCCTACGGCAGGGGCATTGAATATCCTGTCAATCTGCACATTAGTATTAACAACAAAAATCACAAATAGCCGCTTGTTTGTGCAGCCGTTTGTGTATTCTACGGGTGTATTAACTTTTTATCAATTAAGCATCACATTCATCCTCAATGTACAAAAACCCGATTTCCCGAAGTCCATAAAACAAAACCAAAGTGTAATCCCGAATCCCGCAGTCTGATGATAAAAGAAAAGAAAAATGTTCGACAGTCTCACGCGTTTGGTGGGAGGCCGCTCCGCCTCACTCGCTGGAACGCACTTCCACCTTTTAAAGAACCAGCCGCTGATCCTCGTACAGGAACGATCCGAGCCTTTTGGGGAAACAATACTCCGCCAGGAATTGTAATTACTGGGGTAATCCACAATATAGCCAGAAAGGTAATCCACCGTGCGAGACTCGCTGTCAGGTTCTGGGCCAGGGCGGTTGTTGGGTTTTGTTTTGACACTTCCGGTTTGTTTTTTCTCTGCTCGTTTGTTCTGTCTTTACCTTATTGGTCTCACCTGATGCTGAATCACCTGGAGGGTATTTAGCCTGCACTGATCCTGTCCCTGTCACGGGATCGTTTTGGATTGTCGTTACGATCGTTAGTAATAATATTAAAACCTACGATTTGACTACGAGTCCCTGCGTCTGCGCCTGTGTCCTCACCTGAGAGTTCCTGACACTCGCTTGCTCCTCCGCACTCCTGGTCTGCCATCAGCTGTCCTCTTTCGCGCACCCGCGTCACTTAAAAAAAAGGTGGGTCACCCTGTCACCTGGCTGTCATTTGTCAGCTGGTCCCGTTCATCCAATGGGATGACGACAGACAAAACATGACCACAAATGTCAACTTGAATAACAACCTGTTAAATAAATTCACATGTTTTCAAGCTTGCTGTCATGGATAGAAACAGTTATTTTTGGTGGTAACCATTACAAGTGTCCCCAGCTGGGTCCAATCAGGAAGGCAGAGCAGAGAGGGGACAGTACCCCCCTCAACAACCGCCGCCGGGCAGTCAAGGACACCGGTCCGGATGAGCCCGGAAGAAGTCCTCGATGAGGGACAGATCCAGGATGACAAAACAGGAGATCCATGATCGTTCCTCAGGACCGTAACCCTCCCAGTCCACAAGGAACTGGAGACCTCGACCACGGCGGCGAACATCCAACATCCGGCTAACCTTAGAGGCCGGGGCACTGTCGATGATACGGGCGGGAGGAGGGGAAGCGGACAGTGGGCAAAGCGGGCTCTCCTGGACAGGCTTGATCTGGGAAATGTGGAAGGAAGGGTGAACCTTGAGAGCAGCCGGCAACCGGAGGTGGACACAGGATGGGTTGATGATCTTCTCGATGGTTTACGGTCCGATAAAGCGGGGAGCGAGTTTTTTCGAGAGGTGGACTATATAGGGATGTTCTGGGACGATAGCCAAACCTTTTGACCAGGCTGGTGAGTGGGGCCCACCACCCTGTGACGATTGGCAATATGGCAGTTACTCTCCTTGGTGCACAGAATAGCAGCTCTGGTCTGACGCTAGATGCGCAGGCACCGTTGGAGATGGTGTTGGACCAAGGGGACTGCCAGATCGAGTTCCTGGGACGGAAACAGAGGTGGTGAGTACCCAAGGGAGGCCTCAAACGGAGACACCCCTGTGGCAGAAGATGGAAGAGTATTGTGGGCATACTCAATCCACACCAGCTGATTGGACCAGTCCGTAGTGTTTTGAGCTGCCAGGCAATGGAGGGCCGCCTCCAACTCCTGGTTAGGCCTCTCCACCTGACCGTTGGACTGGGGATGATAACCTGAAGTGAGACCTAGTGTTTCTCCCAAGGCAGACCAAAAAGCCTTCCAAACCTGGGAGATGAATTGTGGACCGCGGTCAGACACAATATCTGCAGGTATGCCATGGTGACGGAACACGTGATGAACCAAGATGTCGGCCGTTTTCGTGGCTGTGGGTAGCTGAGGAAGGGGAATGAAATGAGGAGACTTGGAGAAATGATCAATGACTGTGAATATGACTGTGTTGCCTTGGGAGGGAGGTAATCCAGTGACGAAATCCACGGCAATGTGGGACCATGGACGACTAGCAGTGTGTAGAGGATGGAGGAAACCAGAAGGGGGAGAGTTGGACGACTTAGAATGGGCACAGGTGGTGCAGGCAGCGATGTATTCCCGCACATCTCTTTTTATGGATGGCCAGAAAAATGGCCTGCGGAGGAGGTTAAGGGTTCTGTGGACTCGGCAATGGCATTCAATATAGGACATGTGCCCCCAGGTGAGGACGTGGAACCTAAGGGAGGTCGGCACAAAAAGAGTTCCGTTGGGACAAGGTACATGGTCAGGTTCCTCACCTTGAGCACGAAGGACCCTTGTTTCTATGTCCCAGGTGAGATTTCCCACAATGCAGGTGGGTGGTATGATGGTGGTAGCAGAAGGGGTTTCAGAGGGGTTATATTTGCGAGAGAGAGCGTCTGGTTTGATGTTGCGACTGCCAGGTCCGTAGGTGATAGTGAAATTGAACCGGTCGTGCGTAGGTAAGCCAAGTTCTTATGATCTGTCCAGACAATGAATGGTTGAACTGCTCCCTCCAGCCAATGGCGTCTCCTCCAGGGCAAGCTTGATAGCCAGCAGCCATCGATTACCCACGTCGTATTTCGTTCTTCGGAAGAGAGTTTTTGGCAAAAAAATGCACAGGGTTTGAGCTTGCCAGAAGACTCCTCTCTTTGAGAGAGGACCGCCCTGACACCGGAACCGGAGGCGTCTACTTCCACGATGAACTGTCTTGTAGGATCCAGTTGAATTAGTATAGGGGCTGTGACAAAGTGTTTCTTAAGGGTCTCAAAAGCAGCATGAGCTTTGGGGTTCCATTTGAAAGTTTTGATGGTCGAAGTGAGTTGGGTCAAGGGTGAAGCGATACTGCTGTTATTTCTGATAAAACGACAGTAAAAGTTTGCGAATCCCAAAAACTGTGGCAGTTTTTTTATGAGTGTCCGGTGGTTCCCATTGGGAGACAGCCTCAGTCTTGGCCGGTTTAGGTCGAATGCGATCCGCCTCAAAAATGTATCCCAGGAAGGGGATTGTGGAGACATGAAATTCGCACTTTTCAGCCTTGACGTAGAGTTGGTTTTCCAACAGCCTTTCCAGGACAAGGCGGCCGTGGGTCTCATGTTGAGTGGGATTTTGAGAATATTTTCATAATTTCGTCCAAGTAAACAAATACAAAACGGTTGAGGAAATCCCTGAGAACGTCATTAACGAGCCTTTAGAAGACAGCGGGAGCGTTGGTCAGACCAAAAGGCATCACTAGATATTCGTAATGACCTAACGGAGTACTGAAGACTGTTTTCCATTTGTCACCTTCCTTCATACGGACGAGGTGATAGGCGTTGTGAAGGTCTAGTTTGGAATAAATATGGGCTTCTTGGACAGAATCAAAAACGGAGCTAATGAGTGGGAGAGAGTATTTGTCTTTAACTGCTTTCTGATTCAATTCACAGTAGTCAATACAAGGTCGTAAGGACTTGTCTTTCTTCTCAACAAAAAAGAAACCAGCACCAACCGGTGAAGAGGACGGGCGGATGTGTCCCGAGGAATGTGCCTCCTGTATGTAACTCTCCATAGCTGCTTTCTCAGGAGCGGATAAATTAAATAGTCTACCCTTGGGGATAGTTGCGCCATTGAGTAGTTCTATGGAACAATCATAAGGTCTATGGGGAGGTAACGCGCCAGCTTTAACCTTATTGAAAACAAATTTCAGATCATGGTCACAGCAGGGAACCTTAGAAGGGTCAACATCATCCGAAGCGTTGGAAACAGAAGGAGTGACTTACGGAATAGCTGACTGAAGGCAATTAGCCATACAAAAGGTGCTACAATCGGTTATGCGTTGGTGAGTCCAGTCAAATTGCGGATTATGTAACCTGAGCCAGGAAAATCCCAAAACAACAGGAGTCTGAGGGGATTGCATGACGACCGGACGTGATAAGAAGTATGGGTTTAGTGCGATGTGTTATAGGAGAGAGGTGTTGACCCCCTAAACCTGCAGCCTCGATGGGAGTGTCCAGAGGTTCGGTGGGCAGAGAGAGTTGCGTGACGAGATGATGATCAATTAAGCTTTGTTCTGCACTGGAATCGATCAGGGCTTGAAAATCAAAAACCTTTGACTGGCGGCAAATCTTGACAGGAATAAATAAAATGTTTTTCTTTGTGGAACACACAGAATCACCCTGCCGCGGCCTGTCTTCTAATGGGGGGCTCTGGTGTTTAAATGTAATGGCCTATGTCAAACTAGGTGACCTTGGTTGCCGCAGAAAAAACAGGAACCCTCCTCTCTGCGTTTTTGACGCCCTTCAGCAGTTAACTTAGAGTGTCCGATCTGCATGGGTTCTTCTATAATTTTGCAGGAGACTTCGAAAACAGATGGAGGAGGTGAATTTGAGGTGGAGTGAAGGGTGGTGTTGGAAGATAGCTTAAGGGCTTGATGGTTTCGTTCACCTTGACGTTCCCGGAGGCGAATATCGGAGTGAAGGGCAGCGGAGACAAGATCTTCAAATGTGGGGGCTTCAGGTTGAAAGCAAAGGCGGTCTTCAATAGTGTAATTTAGAGAGTGGTAAAAAATCCCTCTTAAAGCTTGGTCGGGCCAACCTGCTTCAACTGCTAATATCCGAAAGTCGATTACATGATCACTGACTGATCGATTGCGTTGCTTGAGGCTCAGCAATCGTCGGGTTGGCTTCTTCCTGCTTGCGAGGCAGGTGTCAAATGGGATTGGCCGCTAGGAACGCTTGGGCCCATTGCAGGGCTCTGTTTCTGAGAGAATTAATGATTAGTGTGATTTTACTGTGAACAGTGTGATAATACCTGGGTGCTTGCTGAAATATTAATTGACATTGTAGTAGAAAACCTCCACAGACTTCAACGTCTCCAAAGAAGGGTTCAGGCTGGAGGCGGAAGTTTTGTGCGGAAGCCATTTGGGTTAACGCGTCGCCTTGACATCCCGGAATGATTCCTTGCTGGGTGACTGTGAGGCGAAGACCTTCCGGGTCAGCTGGGTCAGGAGTTTGGCAAGTTTGTTCTGTCACGACCAGCAAGGTGAGACAGATCCAGGCCCTGGAACCCAGAAGGAAAACACAGCTGAGTAAGATGGTAAGTATTTGAGTTTAATTTTGGCATGGCTTGGATTAGTGGCGTCGCTGGAGATTTTGTCGTGGCAAGGACTCTTGGCGTGACTGGAGGTCTTGGCGTAACTAGGATTCAAGGCGTGGCTGGAGGTCTTGGCGTAGCTTAGATTTCCCAGGATTTTCAGTGAGGTTAATGCTACTCTTGGAGATGTCTGACTCAGGTGAACACTCGTGGGTTTGAAGTCCTGTAGTGCGAGGCGAAAAACAAAGTTAGCGAGGAGCAAAAACATATGAGCAAAGCATAAGCTCTTGTGACCAGACTAAGCACCATCAGGGGCAATCAACTGGCGATGAATGCTGGAACTGGATCTCCTTATGTAGGGCTGGTGGTTGATGAGGTGAGTGGTCACAGCTAGTTCGAGTCAGGGAGCAGAGCAGAGGGGGGAGGGGTAGGAGAGACTGCCAGAGGCACCATGACAAGAGGTGAATTCCTGATTAACTCCTCTGCTCTGCAGAAACTATGTCCTACAGAATAAAACAGGTTTTTTATTTTTGCTTTTTGTACTTTGAGTCTCAGGAGGATTCAGCTTATTTGCTTTAACCTTCTTGCTTTTTAAAAAAATGTTTGGTAAACACAGAGGGCTGCACAGTGGTGTAATGGTTAGTGCTCACACCTCAGAGGTAGAAGGCCCTGATTTGAATCCTGGCTGGGACCTTTTCTGTATAGAGTTTCGTGAATGTGTGGGTGTTTTCTATGTTCTCCTCCCACAGTCCCAAAAAATGCTTCACAGGTTCATTTGCAGGGCTCCAGACTAACTTTTTTCACTAGGAGCACAGTGGCCCCTAACTGAAAATTTTAGGGGCACAACCAGAAAATTTAGGGGCGCATACCGTAAATCAACATGCTAACCAAATCTACTAATTTCCACTGTATTACTAATAAATACTTTAATAATAGATGCAGAAATTACAATGCGCTGTTTCAAATTCAGTGTCACATTTTATTCTGCACTTTTGAAGATGCAACAAGAAGGTAAACTAACAGCAGCATCGCTGTCATGACAGTACAAATAGTAAAGAAAACGGATGGAAATTTATCTTGGTCACACCAAATAGGTGCAGCCAAGATGCACAATAAGTGTGTTTGAGATCACCCAGGTGAACTCAATGCTGCGCAGATCACATGGTGTGTGACATATATTTTTGTTTTTGCTCCAACATTAACTGTCAATCATCACAAAAATATCGCAAGAAAGGGGTGGGAGCAAGGGGCAAACCTACCCGGACACAGCTGAAAATTTAGTACTGAACTGACTGAAAGCTGCCCTACAGACTACAAAACAATGCATTATGGGACATGTGTCCTGATGGTTTTTGTAGTGGAGTGATTAATTAAAATAATTTAAAATACCAATTCATTAAAAAAGGCTACATGCATTACAAAACATTAAAATAATTGTAAAATAAATATATAATAACACAGATCACACTAAGGGGGAGAGGAATATTAAAACTAAATTGAATGTTAAGGACAACTCCAACTGTTGTCCTTCAGTCTTGCTGCAGATTCACCTTCATCTCACCCCCCCCCCCCCCCCCCCCCGCCTGGTCTCCCCAATGATCCAGGCGAGGTGCTGGTTCATGTCAAGCACGTCTATCGTTGCATTTTCCCCACGTATTTTCAGTGTGTCTAAAACTAATGCTGTTTTTGCTCGAGCGTGTTTAATGTTCAAGCCCCGTTAGCTGTCACGCATGTACGTGAGGGACATTTATTCTCCTCAGCTGACCCGACTCCCGCGGGAGCGGTGTGCTGCAGTAACCCGTTGATGCGCCGCCGTAACCAAAACCTAAACCTTCCTACGGGTCTGTGTGACCCAGAGAAAAGTTCAGCACGGACTGCATGTATTTAGAAAATTACAAGCGAATAGATACGTTCTAAAAAAGAAAGTAAAGAACCCTCAAGAGTCATATACCAGACTGTGATTGGTTGGCCATCTCCGTGCACGACGATGAAAAAGTGCCATTCATACAAACTGGTGGGCTGCAGTATTAAGGCGGGGACCGCAAAATATCATCTTGGAGACCGCAAATAGCCCGCGGGCCGCGAGTTTGAGACCCCTGCTGTAGTTCTGGCACTGGTCCACTAGCCGCAGGTCGGAAGAATGAATCAATAGTTCACTTACTCATAGCTCAGACGCACATATCAGGTTGTGATATTTGTCTCAGTTTCCTTCCCACAGATGTTTACGCGCGCGCGATTATCTCTAGGCCCCGCCCCCTCCACGCATTTTAGCCACTTACAGTGGCTTTCCCTTTCTTCTCACACGCAGTGGCCGCCTCACAGACAGGTATCACTCAATGAAACGCGAGTGTGTGCTCGCGTTTCATGAGTATGTGCGCGAGTGTGTGTGTCTGCCTGCGTGCGTGTGCGCTCGCGTCTCATTGATTATTTCATTGATCATTGACGTGCCCCTTCTACGTTTGATGTATAAAAAATACGGAGGGTGGGGGAGGCAAATTTACTGGTCGCACATGTGCGACTGGATGTAAAATTCAGTCGCACACTCTCAAATTTTGGTCGCAAAATGCGACCAATTTGTCGCAGTCTGGAGCCCTGATTTGTGATTCTAAATTGTCCCTAGTTTTGAATATTTGTGTTAAGTGCGTGTGATTGTGTGACCCTGCAACAGACTGACAACCTCTCAAGGGTGTACCCCGCCTTTGCCCAACAGAAGCTCGGAGTGGCTTCAGCAACCTCGTGACCCCGAAAGGAATTCAAGGAGGTTCAGGAAATGGGTAGATGATAAATCCCAAAACAAAATAAAAAGAAACGTGTTTGCCTTATATTAAATCTTCAATCAGTGAAAACAAAGGCTGAAATATTGGTTATTGGTGTCAGAGAATACCTATTTAAAAACGCTAGATATTGGCAAAAATGGAAAATAGTGTGCATCCTTAGTAATAATTAAATCCTAACGACTATCTCTGAGCTCCATCTCAAAATGCAAAATACTTCCCATCATGCCTTTCAGGAAACTTTCTAAGGATCTTCAGTGCATTTATCCCTAACAGAGAGAGAGAGCTTGAAAAAAGAAAGTTCAGAGGAATATACAGAATCCGTTTTTGACAAGGATGTCACTGAACAAATCACTGTAGTTTGCCACAGCTGAAAGCTGCAGATAGTTATTTAAGTTCAATCCTCAAACAAGAAAACATCTACTTGTTTCAAATCCTCGGGTAAAGAAACAGAAAAGCCTAAGCTTTTTGGTTTCTTTGGTCTGTGGCCTCTCTTGTTTACATAGGTCAGAGCACTTCACCAAAACTGACGGCATCTTCACAGTTTTCCTTGTATCAGTGGAATAACTTATTTCTATACCTCCAGCCAAATTATACATTTCCTGCCACCATTTTTTTCCTACAGTCACTCAATGATTAGAGGTGAAGCTCACAGAGACACAGAATAACTTCTCAAAATCTTTGCATACTGTCATCATTCCCCAATGATGATGTACAACTCGGGATATGCAGCTGCTGCTGAGAAGTAAACACTCAATTTGAAATATCAGCTAACACAGAATACTGCATGCAGTTTATTCAGAGTATGAGACAATTAACACAGTCATGAGCCAAACCTGTGCTTATATTAAACGGAACGAAAATGTTACCATTAAGGTTAGCATGGTTTTTCACTGCTAGCATGGATCTCTGCAAAAGCTAGAAAAAGACACAGTTGAACTCCAGTTATTCTGTCAGAAATGATATGGAAATGGGAAAAATTTGAAAACACACATACTGAAAAACTGACTGAAAAACAAATATTTGTCCATACCCATGACGGGTTAGCTGAGGGACTAGAGTCGCTAAGGAGTTATGCCACCTGTTGGAGGACAATGAGGCATTGACATGAAGTGAGCCAGACATGCCCAGTTCTCCCTCATTGCCTCATTCTGTGGAGGCATACCCCCCCTCCATCAAAATGCAGCAACTCTTTCCAATTGAGTTATTGTTGCTGCCATTGCCATTGGCTTTCAAAAAGACATGAGGTTATCAAAGAGCAAAGGAGAAATTGTCTTGGCTCTGCTGTAGCTGTGATTGCGCTATCAGAGCCGTCAGGGAGGGTCTGCATAGAAGGAGGGAAATGGGGAGAGCAAGGTGGCGGCTGGTGTTGCCCCCCTGATAAATCATCTCGTGTTGGCAGTCGCTGCTTAGTGCAGCCAGGCAGCAACAGAGTTCCACAGTTCAGGGTCGCTTGGCAAGCCCCCTGTCAGACAGGGACGTCTGCACCCGACCGCGGACCTCGCTGCTCCCCAAACTGATCCTCCACTGCTGCCCCCGTCAAGGTTCTTTTGTTCATCCCGGATCCCACTCTGCCCTCAACACACAACATTATTTACCACTGTGCCAAATTATTTGTTCTGTTTTTTTGTCAACTTTTTCTACACGTTTCCTAACTAAGTTGATTAAAAAATAAATAATAGGAAAAAAAAGGTTGCTGATTTTGGGTTCAGCATTTTAGAGAATGTCTGGTGTTTATACATCTGGAAACTTTGTAAATAATGAAAAGAGGAAAAAAAAACTTTCATTGTTTTTTTCAATTGGAGTCACAATATTCTTTTTCTCTTTGTAACACAGACATTTTGACCTTTAAAAACTTTAAAGATTTTTTTTTTATAAGAATATAATTTTTTTTGGATCAAACATATCGTGATTAAAAAATTGTTTGTTGGAACTGCCCAATAAATATCCCTGTCATCTCTGAAGAAAATTGTGCAACCTTTAACTTTTCAAATAAAATTTCTCTCCTTCCTTTTCAATTGGAAGCTGGAGTTTACAACCCCTATAAAAACCTTGATTTGTTGTGCCCTCACATGCTTGTTTGATAAGACACGATGATTACTTCTGGTGAGCTGACAGGCCTCCACCTTCCTCCTGCTTGTCTTCTTCAGTCAGTTCCATTCTTGTGCTCTTGAGAAAACCTGACTTTAATTGCTCAGACCTTTAAAATAAAATAAAACTATAGAATCGGAGTAGCTCACGGGATGAAATGAATTTACACAATGATGTGTCCTGCACTCCAGGAGTAGTGGGTTAATGCAAATGAGAGACAACTGCAAATTACTGGGTTGCTATTAAAGCTTATTTTTTACTAACTCGAGGCACAACTTGGACTACATGCTACCTGCTCATGTTGCTCATTTCTCATCAGATATCTTCTTCTTCAGATCCACCTTTCTAAATTGAAATCTTTCTCTGAAGCTGCATGGATTCACACTGGACCAAACATTTTCTAATATGGTGGTCACAAATATGGAGCTGTCCAACATCTGTCCAACATTTCACATGCTACGGATACAAATATCTTAACAAACCAAATAATCAAAGATATACAGTTTGTTTGTCTAACATTTACATGGTGAAGGTGGGTGGAGGAAACCCATATATGCCCACTTGAAAAAGAAGACAACACCTGTTCACTGCCACTCAAACGCACCTTTCCAACAGACTTGGCTCCACAGCTTCTTCTGAACCGAGCTCTTTCATTTAATGAAGTCTTTGCGCTGGCTTCTGGCTCTCAGCCCTGGTACTTAGACACAGGCCCGGGGCCAGATGGTGGGCCAGGTCCGGCTACTCACGGATCAGTAGCCCCTGTAGGACAGGGGCTACTGTGTCATAGTTGTTTTGCACTCTGTAGTGATGTAACCACAAACTGACAACAATTGTCATTAGAAGTTGACTTAAAAAGGGAGCACAGAATACACAAGCAGTAATGAAACAACGGAAACTATTAAGCACGAGTGCAGCCATACGAATCACTGGACATAGCTCCGCAGCGGAGCTCTTTTGCTTGTCATGGCGGCATTCAGGCATTTTTCTGCACATCCCATCCTTTGTTTTAAGTCAAGTTTGGTGTTGTGTTTCATTGTTTTTGACCACACTTAAAGTAGACTCCATCAGGAGCTGCTGCACATCCACCTGCTCAGCCCAAAGGTGATGGGAAAGACTGCAAACAGCTTAATGTAAAGGAACAAAAAACTTGACATTGGGGCTAAGGGATTGTGGGTAAAATGGATTTTCTGTATGTTATGTCTTGTCTGGTTGTATCACCTGGAAAAAAGGGATGCATCATATCTGTTTTGTAAGCAGTGTCTGGTTTTAGGAAAAGTAACATTGAGGTTTTATTTCACTGAAAGTATCAGAACTCATTTCATTTATTTGTTTTTTGAAGTGGATACAGATCAGGGAGAATGGCTGATAAAGCAGTTATTGATTTAGGCATGCCTGCAGTGAGATCCATAATCCACAAATGTGAAAAACTCAAAAAACACGGGAATAGATCCAAAGGAGATTCCGGCTGACTAAAATGACCCCAACAACCCTAATGCGAGAGCCCACAGAAGAACTATAGTGAGAGTTTACCAATCAAAACGAAGCTGGACAAAAATTGAGCCATCGGAGAGTTTAAAGAGAAAGAAACCATTGAACAAAAAGAAAATAAAGTTTTAAATCCAGTTTCATAAAAACAGCTGGACTATCTCCACAACTTTCATGTGTGAGAACTTATATGGAGAACAGGTTTTGTCCTGAACCAGCTAATGTGGACTAACCCGATCATTTTAGGATTTGCCAGCACAGTCTCAGTTCACAACTGCTTCCACAGCTGCTTTCCCCCAATGAATGCAGTTATTATTTAAAAATAAAGGATAGAGTAGTTGAGTTCTCTGTGTAATTTTTATAGCCACAAATCCATTTACAGTCAGGACCATAAATATTTGGACAGAGACTTCTGTCTTTCCAATTTTTGTTTCTGTACATTACCACAGTGAATTTTAAATAAAAACAACTCAGATGCCATTGAAGTGCAGACTTTGAGCTTTCATTCCATGGGTTGAATAAAAAGATTGCATAAAAATGTGAAAAACTAAAGCATTTTTTAAACACAATCCCTTCATTTCATGGGCTCATAAGTTATTGGACAATTGACTTCCATGCTATTGCTTGGGCAGGTGTGGGCAATTCCCTTATGTCATTATGAGTGCAGCAGATAAAAGGCCTGGAGTTGATTAGAGGACTCGTGCTTGCATTTAGAAGATTTTGCTGTGAACAGACAACATGCGGTCAAAGGAGCTCTCCATGCAGGTGAAAGGAGCCATCATTAGGCTGAGAAAACAGAAAAAACATGCCAGAAAATGCTACTGTATTAGGAGTGGCAAAATCAACAGTGTGGTACATCCAGAGAAAGAAAGAAAGCACTGGTGAACTGAGCAACACAAAAAGACCTGGACGTCCACGGAAGACAACAGTGGTGAAGAGGAACCCGTTCACAACAGCCAACCAAGTGAACAACCCTGTCCAGGAGGTAGGCGTATCGATATCCAAGTCTACCATAAAAAGAAGACTGCATGAAAGTAGATCCAGAGGGTACACTGCAAGATGCAAGCCACTCATAAGCCTCAAGAATAGGAAGGCTAGATTGGACTTTGCTAAAAGCATCTAAAAAAGTCCTGGAAAAACATTCTTTGGACAGATGAAACCAAAATCAGCCTCTACCAGAATGATGGCAAGAGAAAAGTATGAAGAGGGCGTGGAGAAGCTCCTGATCCAAAGCACACTACATCATCAGTAAAACACTGTGGAGGCAGTGTGATGGTCTGGGCGTGCATGGCTGCTAGTGGCACTGGGACACTAGTGTTTATTGATGACGTGAAACAGGACAGAAGCAGCCGTTCAGAGACAGACTGTCTGCACAGATCCAGGTGAATGCAGCCAAACTGATTGGGCGGCGTTTCATAATACAGATGGGCAACGACCCAAAACATACAGCCAAAGCAACTCAGGAGTTTATTAAAGCAAAGAAGTGGAATATTCTTGAATGGCCAAGTCAGTCACCTGGTCTTAACCCAATTGAGCAGCATTTCACTTGTTGAAGACTAAACTTCAGACAGAAAGGCCCACAAACAAACAGCAACTGAAAGCCGCTGCAGTAAAGGCCTGGCAGAGCATTCAGAAGAAGAAAACCAGCATCTGGTGATGTCCATGAGTTCAAGACTTCAGGCTGTCATTGCCAACAAAGGCTTTTCAACCAAATATTAGTAATGGCCATTTTGTTCTCAGTTATTTCATTTGTCCAATTACTTACCAGCCCATGAAATGAAGGGATTGTGTTTAAAAAATGCTTTGGTTTTTCAAATTCTTATGCAACCTTTTTGTTCAACCCATGGAATAAAAGCTTAAAGTCTGCACTTGAATGGCATCTGAGTTGTTTTATTTAAAATTCACTGTGGTAATGTACAGAAACTAAATTGGAAAAACTGTGTCTCTGTGCAAATATTTATGGTCTTGACTGTAAATCATATCTGATACATGCATTTCTGAGACCTCTTTTACACAAGCGTGATCCAAACTTTCCTTAAAGTCCGTTGTATGAAACAGTTTTCATGCTTTTTTTTAACCCTGTAGTTCAATGCGGAAAGCAGAATTAGTAGATAATGAATTCTTTATAATACAGCTTAATTAAAAAAAATAATAATTGAATTTTCTGTCAATTCTTTGGGCTTTGCAGGGTCAAAATGTATGACGTTACTATGTAAAACAGATCATTTTTATCCAACAATTTTCTAAAAAACCCAACCTGATATATATCCAAAGGATGGTTTGGATTCAGCTTTTACCGCAAAACTCTGCTTTGAATTTAGCCTTCATGATGCCTAACATCATAAAACAGTGAACGCGCAAATGGGATAAGATTCATTTCTGTAAAGTGAACCAGAATTTAAATTCTGTCAACAAGTGATCCTGATCATTGCTAAATGATCCAGATGGGTCAGACGTCCCTCAGGCCCCAGCTGAGACATGTGCCTCCTCTTCCGCCTGAGCCTTGAAGCCTGCTAGGGGACGCGTGGGGCCTTTTGTTTGCACGGCATGGGAGGCCGCAGACGCCCCTCCCAAGAGACACAGTGGAGGTTAATGATCTCACAGCCTCTGCTAAAATAAATAAATCACTTCCAGCCGGGACTGCGCATAAATCTTTCGTCAAATGGCGATTTGCTGTAGCAAGCAACACCAGTTGCTAATGACTGTTTTTTTCCCTCCCTCGCCTGATTGCCTAAGGGGATGGGCTGTGACACAGATGAGTTCCTTTCCTCACTCTCTACTCTCACCTTTCTCCCCCCTCCCTCCACACACACACACACACGTACACGCACACTCTTTGTGGCCATTGTAATTCTCAGCGTGTTTTGTCAGGGGACATTAGCTGGCTGACAGGCGTCTGGTTTGGATGGGGGGCGCATTTGTAGTGACAGTGGTTGTTGTTTCATGTCTCAGCTGAGCTGATAGTCAGAGACGTGCGTGGGGGTGCGGCTGTCATGCACAACATCACACATAGCGTAACACAAGGCCTCGCTCAATCTACGCCTGCATCAGCGTATGCTTCCCTGAAGTTTGCACACTTACAGACACAGATTTTAGGAAAAAAAACACACACATTTAAAAAAATTAACTACGCCTGGAGTTAATTCTGTTTTCACTATATGTAAACAAGCTCTAAAGCAGGAAATAAATCTATTCCATGTTTTAGTAAAAATAATATTTTACAAGGTTTTATTTGTGACTTCTATTTTCCAGACTTATTATTTCTAGAGCAAAAGTCAGGTCATGTAGCAAAATAAAATGTGTGCAACATTCAAATTAAAATCTCAAATATTAATGTTACATTTCTTTTTATATTTTACGTTTATCCTTATCGATGTGATTCATCAGTGCTTTAATTTAAAAAAATTTCAAAAACAAATATGTAAATTCCCTATTTCTTTTTTGGAGGAGGGTTAAGGTTGGGGTCCACCCATCACTCTTAGAAAGATATCATCGCTCAGAGCCAGAAGAACCAAACTGAGAAGCATTTATTCTAGAGGAAATCAGCGCCAAAGTCCACTGCATTCTGCTTGGAAAAGTAGTTTTGCCACACATTATTCCATTGACTGTCTGTGAA
This sequence comes from Oryzias latipes, assembly GCF_053564925.1. NCBI lineage: Eukaryota > Metazoa > Chordata > Actinopteri > Beloniformes > Adrianichthyidae > Oryzias > Oryzias latipes. The sequence goes on from NC_136240.1 coordinate 6,631,614, forward strand.
CAATTTGCTTTGGACCTAAACTTTTACAATTCTACCTGATAAAAGCAAAAGTTCATCACTAAATTGAACAGTTTGTGTTAAAATCCCTTGACTCCTTTTGATGCAAATATGCATCAAACCACTTCTGCTTCAAACTACTTTAATTAAGCAACTACACAAAAACAAAAACAAAAGTTAATTGTTTTTTCAAAGGCCTCAAAGTGGGTTAATATGAAGGGGTTAATATTTTTATAGCTTTAAGTGGTTGAACAGTTTAATTTTCACATGTGCCGCTGAACAGGCCTCACAGGGTTCTGTTTTTCATAGCGAGTCTTGAACCTGTAGATCTCTGTGTGTGTTTGCGAGTGTAAAAAATTCCCTTATCCATTGAGTTTCAGGGTTTTCTCAAACGTTTTCCTCCCATATTGTAAGATAGTTCAAACAATAGGGATAACCAAGATGGAAAGTGACTTTGTTTTTTGTTTTTTTGTGCTGCAGCAGCTAGAGTCATCAATAGATATGGATCAATAATCAGTTAAAGCCATTATGAACAAATAGCCACCCTCAGCTAATGATGTCCTTCAGAACAAGTGGGTAGTCTCACTGTTTAAAAAGAGCTGAAAAGACTTTTAATGAGATATTGTAGCTCATGTGAAACTGGGATGGATTCATTTCCTTTCAGAAATTGGATCTGGTACGGTGGCCCTGAAGTGCAAATCACACCAACAAATCACTCACCACAAAAACATAGGACAATGACATTTAAAAAAGCAAAACAACCTTTTCCGTTTTCTGTAGAAAAGAAAAAAAAACATTGCTAAATACAAAAATAATTTAATTTAATTAAAAGTTGATATTCAATAAGAAACTGGAAAAGGTTGGTACAATGGCACATAGCTGATTGGATGAAGATGCTCGTCAATTATTATTTATAAGGCCATAGTACAGTAGATGAGTTCTGAACTAATCATTAAACTTTAATAAGTATGTAGACGTTGAAGGGGCTTTTTGTTTTTCTTGAAAACTCAGACGTCAAAAATGAGATGTCATCATCTAGTCAGTGATATCCCATAGTAACAACCTTTCCAGTTCCTTTTTGAGTAATATTTTTTAACAAATCTCTCCCCCCCCACACACACAAAACCTCTCTTTTTTTTTGAAATCGTGTTTTGCTTTCTGGAACATTGTTTGGATTTCTCTCTCTCTATATATGTATATCAATGTATATATAAATTTATTAATAATAATATTAATTGATACTTTATTTATCCTACAATGGGGAAATTCTTCTCCACATTTTGACCCATCCCCTGGGGGGAGCGGTGAGCTGCAGACTATGTATATATATATATATATATATATATATATATATATAGTTGTTGTTTTTTTGTTTTATATTTTCATTACTTTATTTGTGATCTTTGATATGTTATTCCATTGGGTTATATTGTTGGTGTGGTTCATTTGAATAGCACTTTCCTGCTACATAGCAGCTTAAAAGGCATTTCATACTAAAATGGATAATAGTAAGGTAAAAAATAGTAATCAAATAGCAAACAGAGTAAAAAATAAAACAAATTAAAATAAATAATAACATATAAACCCAACACATATAAATCGCACAAGTAGTTAATTGTTTATTGTTAATAAAATGTGTAAAATTAAATGAAAATATGAAGAAAGTAAATACTTGTCAGACAGTATATCATATATGTTAACAGGATGGTGTCTCAACAAATAAAATGACAAGAAAAATACGGGTGCAGATCTTCATTTCAAGGCAAAAGGGCAGTTAGACGCTTTGAAGATTTAAAGATCAAGTCACAGCTTCTTTGACTGGAGCAGGTCTTTTCCTACACGTGTGACAAAAAAGGAACAACAAAGTAAATAAATAAAGTCATTAACAGAGCTTAGAACACAGGCACCCGATTTGCTCTTTTATCCCGCAACAACAAAAACCAAGAAGACAGAGGAGGAAGGAATAACAAAAAGGAAAGAGAGAGAGAATTGCACAGAGGCTTTTCTTTTCTTTAAAATGCTGCATTAGGTCTTTTCCTGCAGTCAGTTTTCATAGTTCAAAGCTGGCAGTTCAATAAATAGCTGGAACTGGCACATCTCTGTTCTTGCAAAAAGAAATCAATGTTAATCCTATTACCGGCAGTTATCACCTAGCCCAGAAACGGTGGCAAGTGAGGAAAAAAAAACTGAGATGTCAAAGCGGGAGAGGGGGGAGAGGGAGAGCGAGTCACCCTTCATTCACTTTCAAACACAGTTTTGATAATTTACTTCTGTAGAAGAAGAAGAAGAAGACGACGACGGCAGGCGGAGGATGGGAGGAGGGCACTAAGCTTCACTTACCAGAAAACCTGTGTGTTTCTGTGCATGCATACGTGTGTGTGTGTGTTTATGCCTGTGTGTGTGTGTGTTGGGGGGGGGGGGGGGGGGGGTCCAAGGCTACTGATGTATTCGCACATAATGCTTGGATCAGACCCTGCTGCTGTAAGCAAGATGTTTGAGGCACAAAACATCATTTTTGAAAAATGTTCACACTGCTTGGCAATCCTCTTCCTGGAGCGCCCTGACACCTGGCCTTTCTCCTTCTCCCACTTCCACTCCATCCTCTCTGCCTCTCACTCGGTCTATGGGGGAGCCGAGGGCTTTACGGAAGCACAGGGGAGGAAAAGGATTGCTGTGCTAAATGTACAGGTGCTGTGCTTGTTTTTTTTATTGCTGCAGCTTTTCACTGACTTCATTTTCTCCTGTTAAAGAAACATTGGGATGTTCTGCCCTTTTGTGTGTCTTCTTCTGGTTTCTGTCTTTCTTCAATGAGAGCCATTAGTTGACAAATCTCTCATCCAAGAGTCAAGAGTCAGTATGTATTAGTAACGGTTATATAATTTAAAAAAAATGTATTTAAAGGTGACTTATTACATTTTTTTTATTATCTGAATAATTATAGTATAGAATAGAAGATAAATGTATTGATCCTACAAAGGTGAAATTGCCTTGTTACCATAGCTCTATTAAAAGGGGCAGAAGGATGATAGATAACACTGAAACTACAATCTAAAAAAAGAAAAGTAACGTTGGTAAAGGAGACAGCAAAAACCTCAAATTCCAAAAAAAAACACATTGGTAAAATAATTAATATAGCATTAATGAGTAAAATGTCTTATTTGAAACTATTTAATAATTTTATAAAACCGTAAAAGGTGTTAAAAAAACATTAATTTGTTTGAAAATCTTTTTGCCAATTAATGTGATTTTTTTTTGCTTTATTAGCAGAAAAAAATACTTTCTAGATAATCTGTCAGATTCTGAAGCCCAAACTTATTGAAATAGTATTTATAAATGTCTCTGTTGTCGACTTATCAAATCCTTTTTCTAAAGAGAAAAAACATCATTTTGAAATTCTTTTGGAAAGTATATTTTGACGTTAAGATGTGTTGACTTTTTGACTCTTAGTGGTTTGTTTCTCAGCGTAATCATACATTTTTGGAAGAGTCATATGGCCAGTCGCCAGTACCTTGGTCACAAAAATTAACATAAAACAGAAAAAGTTGCTGAAAGATCCTGGGACAATTCAGCATTTTTCTACCAACAGAAGCTTAAAGATGGAAAAATAAAAATAAGTGTGAAGGTGTTGGTCTTCCTGAATAAAACAACATAAAAAAATGGTTGAACAATACCATTGACTGTGAAAAACATGCACCAGCCCCATCTAAATCTGGACCCAAGAGAGACTAGCAGATGAAGGTTGAACCTGAAGTTAAGGATTTCTCTAAGACTGGATTGAGGGACCTGCGCAGCGTTGATTCACACTATACTGCAGAAGCAGACCTACAAAGACTAGAAATTCCTTTACCCAGGTACAACCATCTCCTAACAACATTGTGAATACCAACAGAAGGCCAAAACTTATGGGTTGAGGGAGTCCAATATTTCCCAATGTTTTCCATGAGAACCATTATTTATTTATTTCGGGAAAAGATCAGTGGGACTTTTGTGTTTCATTTCAACACAGGAATATTAGTAGGGATGTATTTGTCATGATTCGCTAAGTGAAGCAGACCCAGACGCTGAAACCCGGAAGGAGCACAGGAGAGTTAGATGGAGAATAAAATAATTTATTGTTCGGGATGAGGACCAGTGATGTGGCGTGGAATTGTGGGCATGACGTGGAGAGGAACCGGGACTTGAGGTGAGTCGTGACGTGGCTTGGATTTGTGGCGAGGCTTGGAGTTGCGGCGTGGCTGTGAGTTGTGCGTGGCTTGAAGCTGTGGCGTGGCTTGAGGCTCTGGCAGACTGATGAAGATCAGACTGCTCGTCATGAGATAGGACCCAGGTAGACACATGTGGAATTTTGTCCTGAAGATGAGCCAGAAAATAGTAATTAGTATGAGGCATAAACATAGAGAGCATGACTAAAACTTGAAACCAGGTTATGCACCATAAAGGGGCAATGAACTGGCAATGAATGCTGGAACTGGAACTCCCTAAGAAGGCTGGCAGGTGATGAGATGAGTGTCCACAGCTGGGTCCAATCAGGAAAGGGGAGGAGGAGGAGAGACTGATAGAGGCACCATGACAGTATTTGACTCATATGTCTCCAAGAAGATGAAGAGCGGCAAGAGAAGTCTCAGGACAAGGATTCGGCCAATGAAGAGAAGTCTGTTTGGACAGTGAAACTAGTGCTACTGTTTCCAAAAACTCCAGCCAGCAGTCTATATTGCAAAACAAAACTGCAGGTCCATACCTTTACCCTTTTCAACTTGGGTTCAAAGAAAGCTACTGTTACATTTGAGACAAATCAGAAGGTGAGGTGTAGTGAGGTATTTGCTCATCTTTAATATTGCCATTTTGAAGGTGTGATTAAAGCTATCCAGAACTCAAGCAGACCATAGTGTGAAGTGATGGTTGCCGTTATCAGAATCCCAATGCATGTGTGGCGAATGCATACTCTGAGCTTGAAGGAAATATGATGCACTAATAACTCAGAAAAACCTTGTTTGCAGGTCTTACAAATGAAGTGTGACAAGTTTAACAAAAAATAGTTAGCAGATATTTTCACCCCAAGAGACCATGTCGTTATACTTCAGAGTGCAAGTATAAGGCTATCCCCTTAACATGTGAAAGTTGTTAAGCACAATGGGTTCCTGAACCTAAGGCTACGTTCACACCGCAGGCTGAAACGACCCAATTCCGATTTTGTTTTTGCCCCTATGCGACCTGTATCTGATCTTTTCATGACAGTCTGAAGGACACATATTCGATCTTTTCAAAGATGACCCAGGCCACTTGGGTATGTGGTCCTGAATACGATACGTATCCGATTTTTTGAAATACGACCCCTGTCTGAACAGCCAGGCCACATGTATCCGACCCGTACGTCATCGATACACTACAAAAGTCATCATTCTGCGTTGAAGTAGGCAGGAACTAGAACATAAACAACAACCATGGCGGACGATGCTGCTGAGACCAGTCAGTGGAAGGGAAGCGAGGTGAAGAAGAAAACTGTCAATACTTCAGTGAAGTTGGGTTCATGTTTGGACGTTCAGCCTTCACTTCCAACCACAGACTCACAAGAGAACCAGTTAGCACAATACACAACAGTACAAAACTGTCTGCAGTTTCTTACCAACTGGAGTCATTTTTAACTAATAGCTTAAAACATAGCTGCTTGATATTTAAGAGAGGTCTATAACTTACACATTTAAAAGTGAAACTCAATGTTGTCTTTAATTTGAAAATTAAAGACAAGACTTAAGTTTCCCCTAACTGGACTATAAGTCCAAGAAGACTGGCCATGTGGACCAGTAACATGTATACCGTCTAAATTAATCTATTAAGCAGGACAGGTGATGTTCCACTCCAGATTCGAGCTGCATCACAATCTAAAAGCATTCCACTTTTTTCTGTCTCACTACAGTTTTCTCCAAGTGGGGCCTCAATTCTGTTTTGTCCCCATGTTTACTTACTTCAGTTCTGTCCAGCCTGTCAACAAACACGACTCTGTGTTGTGATGCAATCCAACAGTTTAAAATTACCTATGCCCTAAAATCACTAACCTCAGCTCATCCCTACAGTTCAGTTCTTGTACACTATTTTCTGATGTTTGTTCTAAATTTAATAAATATGTTACTGAATTCACTAAGTATGCAAGGAAGAGCACGTATGAGGACAAGTATTTTATTATTTTGATGTGATAAAGCCGAGGATGCTGCCCCCTGGTGGCACGGTGGTGCAATGCATTTGCATAGCCTGCACACAAGAAGAAATAGCTTAAAAAATTGAGTCCATAGATGACATATCACGGACTTTGGAAGCTTTTATTATGCCAATATTTTACTTAAAAGAATGCATGATAGGGAATAAAAAAATTGATCTACCACTACCTTTGTTAAAACTGAAACAAGGAAGTCATTTAAGCTTTAGCTGCTCCACCACAAACAAAAATCTCCCTTTTTCCCCACTGACATTCTCTTTTTCCGACGTACTCGTAAATCAATGAGTGGAAATAATCACAGTCCTTGATAATGAAAACAATCGTTTGCTTCAGCCTTTATGCTGTGTCAAAGCTGCAGGAGATGTTTTGCACTTTCACTTCACTTCTCTGCATCTGCATGCATACAGCACAAATAAAACTCTCCCAAAACAAAACACACAGCCGTTTAAAATCGCATTTCTCCAATGAACATACCAAAACCCCCAGATTAGGCCTAATCACTGTCACCAGGAAGCAGAATCAAGCCCTCTCACTGGCGGATTAAGTCTTCTGTTGTTGTTGTCCTTATTGTTATTGCTGAGAAATAATTACAGCGGAATCTCATCAAAGCCAATTCAACTCTTGGCAGGACTCTTCTGTTTTTCATTTTTCCTTCTTTTCTTTCTTTGAGCAGAAACCTGCGCTTCTCCTGAATGAAAGTAAAGATTAAAGTAGTTAAATACTGTGGGGAAGCCGCAGCAGCAGCGAGAAGCTGGAGGGAGAAGTCAAACGCTGTACTCTTGTTCCAGCATGCACAGCACTGACACAGGCTTTCACCTTGACTTGATTGACTTTGCATGAATTTATTTCCTGGGCAGTGTGAAAGAAAGTGACCCCATTCCATGCCAGACTGTTCCATATTCTTATAATAAATTAGATGGTGATGCGTGGGCTTTAACATGTAAAATAGTGGTGACATCCTAAATAATGAGGTGTGGGGGGGAGGAATTATGTAGTGCTGGCGTGTGGACTCAGGGGTATTCCCGAGACTCAGAGTTACCCGGGCCTCCTGTTCCATGTCTACAGCTACGATAGGAGCAGAGAGAAACAGGAGGCGTGGAGCCGTGGGGGGGGTGGGGGGCCGGGGCACCAAATATGAAAATGGAATTAATGTACCAATGCCCAAAGGTAGATTACACTGTGGCAGCCCTTTTGACTCTGCTGTGTTTGGAGCTAACAACAACAAAAAGAAAAAGGGTCTCTTCATCCCGAGTTTGATTTATTTCAGCATGCCTGGGTTTCATGTCTCCACGCCGTCTGGGTGGATCAGTTCTGGAGGAGATGCACGAGCAGATCTGGCTGAGAGTAGCAGTAAAGACGCAAAGGGATGTGAATCCTCTGCACAATGTAATCATCTTGAAATGGCTGTGCTGCTGCACATGTTTGACTCCTTGCATTGTTACGGTGGAACTCAGAGCATATTTTGTGTCAGTCTGTCATGCAGCCTTGAAGCTGCTCCGTAAACTCTGCTGTTTTATTGCTATTGTTGCAGCAGGTGACAGATTTACCTGATCTAATGCGGCCATTTTGGTCCGCTTGTAAACCTGCTTTACAACCCCTCCTGGCTTTTTAAACAGGTGTTTTGGGGGGACAGCACTACCTGTCCTTCAGGTGACACACGCACACACACACACAAACACAAACACCGCAATTGCATCACTTTTTGCTTTCAAACCCAAACTGACCAACAACCTTCTCCTTCATTTCTAGCATTAAAAAAAAATTAATTTAGGTCTGAAGTGCAAACATCCTTTCAAAAGCATCTGGAGAAGAAAACGTTTTGGGATTTGTTACAGGATGAAGAATGACTCCATCCCCTCTGTTTTCTTTTCGCTTTTTTGCCAGCCCTCCTGCAGACGCCAGCGCTTACAAAGGGTGATGTGTTATACGAGTACACAGCGGGTGGATTAAATTTTTAATGGCTCCAAGGGCAGTCATCTTGGCTGTAAAACATAAACTGCTGCAACAGTAAGAAAGAGGGCTATTGCAATAAGATTTCTGCTTTTTCTCCCCTCAAAGGATTGTTAATCAGGTCCAGTTTTTACAACTTTATGACAGGAGGGGAGAGCTGTCTGTCTGAGCTCGGGAGTGCCGGTGCTGCATCAGATAAACGATGCGATTAAGTTGGCAATCAGTGCTCAATTGCTGCTGTTATGAAGTGGGAGATCACTTGAAGCCCTGCTTGAATTATTTGCACTGATTGTCACCCAACATTATGCACACTGTTTGAGGCTAAATAAACCAGAGTGTGGATCATAAACTGTTCCGCTTGCGTGCCACCTTGAAGGGACCCCCCCCCCCCCCCCCTTGTACGCACACATCCACACCCCTCCATAAACAACCCTGTCGTATTAAGTAAGTATCACCGTGCTTACCAGGCAAGTTTGGTGCTTGAGCTGCACCTAATTTAGACGCTTTTAAATCTCTTGCAAGTGTTGTTGTGAGAAATGCCTGGTTGCAAATGTCTTTTACTGAATGCTGACTCTGTAGTATTACAGGCTTGCAGATAGGCCCGCTGTAATATGTCCCTATAGCTTTATCTTGTAATAGTAAAGTGTATTAATTTTCTTGGATTGGACGAGAGAGAGTGTGTATGAAGGGTTAGAATTGACTCTATTTGCGATTGGAGCGACTTGCCACAGACTCCAAACAGGGTTTTCACACGAGTACAGCAAAGGATGAAGAGACCAGGGAGAAAAGAAGAAGAAAACCTCCTTTTCAGTTGGTAAACTTCTTGAGAAGGCCGGCTCGTTTATCAGGAACTCTCACAAGGACACAATTAAGATTTTTCCAGGAGTGCATTCTTGAAATTGGAATTGAAAGTCTGTTTAGCATGGTCCAAATGTGCAGTTTTCTGTGACAGTTTGAATCTGACGAAGCGCAGAGGCAGACCGTCAGCAGATGGTTTACATGGGATGTCATGCAAAGGCTCAGCAAAGATGCAAAGAATTATCTCAGCCCTTTTTGTGGTTGACTTTTTGATAAAAATAATTTGGAATTAATAAAAATGTGAAGCACAATTGTGCTAGAAAATGTTAAAAAAATCACATTGTCTTTCAATGAATCTGTGATCAGCTCATATTCTTCTTTTAGACTGTTCCTTGGAGGGGTTTTGGATTGACCTGGACTCTAAACAGGCTGAGGAGTCCTCTATTTGCTCAGATAAAAAGCCACTCTGCACTCCTGTCTGAGCTGTGGGGAAACGGTACAATGGAGGAAACAAGCAGTGGCCTACCAAGTTTGTACAGCAGTGCTTTCCTGATAATGCCACACATTCAGGTCTCTGCTTTCAGTCGCCTTCGCACGAGTGCCCCGGTCTCACACGCCACTTAAGTGTGATTAATAAGGTGCATCCTTGTGTATGTGTGGCGCGTCCGTGTGTGTTGACGGGTTGTTGTCGAGGGGGGGTTTGTGTCAAGATAAACGTGGAAATGACCTGGCAGTCACCGGCTTTCTCCTTTCGGCAATTCCAATGTGCCGAGCTCGAGAGCAGGAGAGGCTGGGGTTTTTATCAAGCCAAGGGCTCAGACCACCAGAGGCTCTTGTGAAGGAAGGAAATTACGGGGTGCAAACATTCACAATACCCCAACTCAATTCCCCCCTCCCGCATCTCTTTTTTCCTTCTCTCTCTGACTTCCACTCTCCTGTCCCTATGTTTATCAGGTTTTGGGGCACTGTATTTTGATGTCAATAAGCAATTTTTCTTGCCTGGTCTCCTGCCTGACCCCTTTAATCCATCAATATATTATTAGAGATAAAGTTTTGTGGACGCCTGCTGCAGTCACAAGATAAATGACATCTCTGAAGTCACGCATTAAAGACTAGATTAAGGCCTTGTGACTGTGTCTTCAGTGCTCATCTGTGCGCCTCTGTCCAACCTATCACACTAAGTGACAAGAAAGAAAAATAATGAACTGAGGCAGAAAAAGCAAAGAGATATTTCTTACACACACAGCCCGCGTCTGTCTTCAGCCAGGATTAGGACGCATTAGAGGCATGCTGGAGAAGAGCAGAGAGGCAGCGAGGGAGCGTCACTGTTTGTGCACTCTCTGCCTGAAAGAAAGGCAATTTCTGCCCCCTATCCGTTTTTAAACCAAAGGCAAACCGCTGCTTCTGCGCCGCAATGTCCGCCTAATCTGTTCAACAAGCACTTGGCTTGATTTTAGATTCAACTTTTAAACAGAGCTTGAATACAGACCCTTAAATTGTACTTTAAACACAAAAAGTACTTTGACACTGTCATAAATCCTGTGGATTTCTCTGCTTCACCTCACAAATCTCAGCTAATAGCTGACATTGATAGTTAAAATTTCATAATTTAAGTCAAATGTTGTTCATTTAAAGCTAAATGCAATAATGGAGCAGGAGTCAAAATAGAGTAAAAGTATAGAACAAATGTTGAGGAAATTAAGCGTTTTTACATGTTAGTCAAGGATGTTTTATTTCCTCTGCATATTCGGAAGAATAAATCCAAAGATGGACTCTTTAGCGCCCGCTCGAGGAGGAAAGACGCCCCAGACATTCAGCACTGCTGCCACTGGTGTTATATTTACTATTATTTAGATGCTTTCATCAGCTCAGTGGTTTATATGGAGTATAAAATTCTCTGTTGACACCTTTGTTTTGTTCACGCTGAGCAAATTTGGTCATGACAAAGTTATTTGATTTAATAAATTGGTTTAGATCTGTGAGGAAGGTGCAGAAAAGTCTTTCTCTACAAGCTTCTGGTAAAATTGTTTCAATGAAAAGAGTTAGGGTTTGTCAGGGAACCATGCACATATTTGGATTTAAACTTTTTGTAGGATGTCATGGTTTCAGTTTGTTGTGTCTTGTTTTTGGTCCTTGTTCTGTCTAGTTTCTGTTTCCTGTTTTATTTTGAAAGTCTCCTGTCTTGTCTGGTTTCTTCAGTTTTACTTCCTTTGGTCCCCATCTGCCCTGATCGTGTTCACCTGTGTCTTGTCTGCCCTGTCTGTATTTAAGTCTTGTCTCTGCCTTCCTCCTGTGTTGGTCCATTAGTTACCCCTGTTATGGTGTTCATGCCATGTTCCTCGTCCATGTTTCATGCCACGCCAAGTAAGTTTTTGTTTCCTTTGTCATCCTGCTCTGCAGCGCTTTTCGTTTGTGTTTGTCATTAAACCCCCTTGCCCCGGAACTTTGTGCCTCCTGTCTCTGCGCCTGGGTCCTACCGGCTCTCGAGCCACCCCTCACGTGACATAGGATGTGCAGAAGTCCCACGCACCCCCCCATTTTAAGCCACATTTCGGGATCAACTTTCACCTAAAATGGTTTCTGTCTATAACAAACAGATTCATGGATAAAGAAACAGTAAAAAAGTTAAAGTTTTTCAGAGTACACACAAATTGAAAACTAATAAAAAGAATAGTAACGCGTGAGATACAGTATCTGAGGTTCTTGTCAGCTTTAAACAACTTTAAACCATCTCTTCTTTGTGAACACCATGGCTCCAGCTTTAAGGTTTGGAAACATCATTTGAATATCGCACACAGAAAGGTTCTTCACTGCTCACTACATGTGACGGTGTTCTTCTAAACATGACATCCCTAAACCTTGTAGTAATAGGCAGGATTACAGATGTGAAATGACGTTTTGTGGCTTAAACTCCTCGGCTACCTGGACTAGCAGATACTTAACACATATCTGGTAGCACTTAGCGTTAAGTGGGACCAATGACTTATTAAGTTTCTGATGCTTTAAGTCTGTGTCTGTTCTAGTCTGGGTTGATATGGGCTGCAAGGCCACACTGAATGAGCGGGGACGGATTTGCACCAGACTTAGACCCAGTTATCAGCTACGCTACTGCTGGGATATTTGTGAAACTGTGACACGATTGACCAAATCTGAATTTTCCCTTTAAGCTCTCCGTGACGCAGATGTGTACACCCGGAATGATTTCACCTGACCAGCCACTTTCCCTCTGCAGACACACAGGGAAGCATCCCTGCAGAAAAATTAGCTATTGTATGGCATGAGCCACAAACAAGGCATTCTCTTCACCTTCACATTTCCTCACATAAATCTGTCGACATGCCTTGGTCAGACTGCATCCTTTCACCGTTCAACATCATATGACGTAGGGCACTTTGCAATAATTAGCTTAAAAAGTTAACTGAATCATTTGGTATCTGAAATTTATTACTCAACACTGACAAGCACAGGATTGAACCAAAAATAAGTTGTGGGGTTCCCCAAGGGTCAATTTGAGGTCTAATACCTTTTAACTTATACATGTTGTCTCTTGGGGATGTCATCAGGAGACACGGGGTCACTTTCACAGCGTCGCTGATGATACTCAGCTTTACATCACCATGTCTCCTGATGACCTTGAACCTATTAACACTCTTTTAAATTGTAATTAGATATAAAGTCGTGAATGGCAGAAAACCAGCCAGTCGGGGGTGCTGTTGCTGCAGTGCTCGTTCTCGTTAGGCCGAATGGGGTCCCGCTCTGTGGTCTAATAGTGGCAGAGTGGGCCCTGGGCTGCTTTGGATGCTGTGGCAATGACCCCCGGGGTCAGGTTGGGCCTTGAAATAAATGGATCCCCGTAATACCGTTTCCTCTCAGCAGTACCGAGCCAGACTGCTTCTGGAGATTTGATCAGTTTTGGGGGAGCTGGGTGGGTGGGTGGAAGGAGGAATCTGGTGAGGGAGGGGTGACAACTGTGTGGGATTGTCCTGTATTTTTTGTTTTATACGCAAGGTCTGTGTGCGATAAACATTTATATCACTTCTTTGGTTTTTACCTTGACTTCAAGGAAGGATTTGATGCACCAAAAGCCCTTTATGTCCATCAGTGCTTTCTTTGAAACTTCATTCTTCATACCATTGCTTCTCTATTCTTCTAATGTCAGGAATAGCTCAAACCATCTTACTTATTAAAAGCACATTTTTCTTCCATATGAAATTGAGTTCAAACTCAAAGTACAGCCTGTAATAAAACTCAATCAAAGGTGACTTTTTGATGAAAGATGCTTTGACAGATCAGAGTTCAGCATGTTGCAAAAGCACTGACTACTTGGCGTGATATCTGAGATCACCCATCATTTGCTTTATTGTTCACTTTTGCTGCAGCTGTAATTCTTTTATAGTCAATATTTGATATATTTGCTAGCATTATATCGTTTTATTTGCATCTCGTCTCCTACAATTTGCTTTTTAAGTCGACTTACTCCTTAAAAATTCAGTTCTAGTATGTTTTATTGATCCCTGAGGGAAAATGAAATTGCTACACAAAGTTAGGTCAATCAATACATGATTATTTAAAAACCTGTGCTGGTATGCACTCATATTTATTGACAGGAAGAACCTCCAGAGTGGTCACTGAAGTCAAACCCCTTTATTTGTGCAGAGGGTAATGCTGTGTAGCGTAGCCTGTACCAAGGAGGACACCGCTGTCCTCCTTGGTACAGGCGTCCCCAGAGGTCACACACTCCTCCCCAGAGTGGAGCCTGGCTCCTTCAACTGCTTCTCAGATTACACTAAAAATGAATTTAAAGGGAAAAAGAAGAACACAGAAGAAGCCTTGCTCAGAAGACTTGGTCTTCCGTCATTAGTTACCTGCATGGAACAAATGAAATGTCTACATCTACTTTGCCTTCTGTTGCTCTTCCAGCATTTTGGGGGAATCCAGAGGTGTTCTTAGGCTAGGCAAGAAAACACAGTCCTGTCAGCATCTTCAAGGTCTTTCATGTGGCCTCCTCCTGGTTGGACATGCCCATAATCTCTCTCCAGGAAACGGGTGGCACACTACAAGATGTTCAAAGCACCTGCTCCTCTTGATGTGGAAGAGCACCCGCTCTCCCCTCAAGCTCTTGGATGGCCAAGCTTCACACACCGTCTCTAGAATTAAAAGCTGCCTTCTGCTTATTTGCTGTTAATGAACACCTCATCGAGCATTTTCCCTTACATGATCGACAGGAGCATCAAAATACAAATGTCTTTTTGGCCTAAATAAATTTTCTACTACGGACTGTCTTTATGACACAATGTTACTTGGAACAATTCCCCTCAAGCGTTGAACAGAGCCAACAAACTGGCAAAATAAGTAGACCCAGGCTTCAAATGTAGCTGTTATGGATTGCAGGAAGTGTTTGTACTACTAAGATGATACCACTTTGATGGTTTTGAACGTGTGGTAAATGCAATGGTAAGGTTTTTGGATGTAATTGCAGTTCTGGGAATTAAAGAAAAAAAAGTTTAGTGAAATAGTATGACATTTTTTTTAAAATTTGAATCATTTCATCAACTTGCTTCTTTAAGTCAGTTAATTCACATGCAAAAGTGTTTTATCATTTGGAAAGTCGATTCTAGAATAAATGTAAGGAACTTTTTCAAATCCTACTCAATTTTCGGGACCGATTTTATTCTTGTTTTCATTCTCTCAATAAATGAATATGATGGGGCTTTAATAACGAAGCAGGCATGTACAAAAGAGTCTTATAGAGTGTGGTGGGTCGGGCTTGTTGCAGTATGAGTTATGGGCCCCCGCCCCACCTTACAACAGATGAGAAGATGGCTCCTGTGAGCAGTGTTTATCTGCACGGCGGGGGCCTGAGGAGAGCATGATGGATCTGCAGAGATCAGTTAAAAGCACACTGATGATGACCTAATGAGTCAAGCCGTGCATTAATCACTTCCTAGCTTGTGCTGAAAAGACAAATGGAAATGCAAAAGTTTTACGCTAATGATGAACTACTAACATTTCCGAGGTGGACAAGGGGAGAGGGAAGATTACGCTCAGGGGTTCATGCATAATCTGAACAGACATTAATATTTCACCCCTCCACCTACAGCTTTTAGAGGTATAATCAAATTTCATTACCAGCAACATGATTAACCAGAGCAGTCTTCAGTTCAGAGCCTCACACTGCGGCTCACTGCCACTCAAAAGCGTCTCCACCCCCTTCATCATTCACAAACCAAGCCTGGGCTCTGCCCCGGTCTGCTCACACAGATCCAAATCAGCATTTCATGACCGGCCTCACATCTCTGACCACACCGCGTTTACTCCGCTGGCGCCTTCATCTGTCAGTCAGGCGAGCCCCACGGGAGTAGCTCATCTCTGGAAATTCCTCTTCTCGTCTCTCAGGCGGGACAAAGACAACAGACAACTGTCACGGATCATGTCGCCTGCCTGATGAAACAATATGAAGTGCAGTACAAAAAAACAAAAAACAGTGAATGTGAAGAAAACAGTTTCTGCTCGTGCAAGAGCCTGGTCCAGGCCACCTAGAATTAGGCGAAGTAAGCCTTCAAGGCTCTAAACAGTGATGCTAAACTGGCTTAAGTCCTCGTTCCGTTGTCCACTGAAAATGCTGCTGTACAATAATATCAAGATGAAGAGTTGTGTTCCAAACTGGTGTTCTGTGTTGCTGACCTCTCTGTTTTCTGTATTCTCACCATCTGCAGCTTAAGCACACCTGCTTGTCATCTTTTCCTTCTTTTTTTCTTTTGTTTTGATTCAAGAAAGACGTGTGCGTTCTCCTGGAAGAATGTGACGCGGAATGAAAGGAGATATTATTTTTATTTTTCTTTGTATCTGTCATTTTCTTTCTATCTCCCTTATGACTTCTTAATCCATCTGAATGCACACAAGATAATGTTTTGGGCGAAATAACATGAGAGGAAAGATAGACTCCCAAGGACCAATATCTTTATTGCTTGGAGGATAAACGGATTATGTCAGCCATTTTCTGCTGCTGACAGCTTTTCTTATTAACCGATTTTATTTTTAATCTGCCAAGGAAGAAATGCGGTTTTATGTCACAATAAAACGCTGGTCACATCTAATGCTGCCCTCAAACAAACAGATTTCTCAAAGCCATGCTGGGATATTTGAAATAACTTTAAAGAGGGGGGTTTTTGGAGAGGGGAGGGGGGTCTCCATCATCATGCTTGTTCGGCTGGGGAGTAAAAGATTTTTAAAGTCCTTCACACTTGTATTCTTCTTTTAAATATTTATTTCTTTATTTTGCTGATCTCCGTAAAAAAGCAGCCTCCGTCAGGACAAAACGGCTTGTGTGGGGGCTGCCTGCTGCGTCCGTCCATGCTGCCCGCATTAGGATAACAGCACAAAGGAAAGCTCCACTCGCAGCACAGCATTTTCTTGAGAGATGCTCTGGAAAACAAAACTGGACAGCCTTTCCAAAAAGCAGGCCCCGTCTCAGGTACTTCCTGCTCTGCGTCTTCTCATCTGCAAGCAGATTCTGGGGATCATCTAAAATGAAACCATTTGAGCAGATTTAGATGGAGGAGGGAAGGGGGGGGTCGTTGGGTGTGCAGTGCCATGGTGCTATCATTAACCACAGGGCTTTAGCGCTGCCTGCTCTCTCATTTCATGCTCGTGATCTGAGGGTGTGAATTAGCCGACGCCCCCGGCAAACCAACTTAGTTACCGGGTGGACAACATGAAAGCAATACACAGAGCCGCATAAAGACTCCTCTCTGAGCCCCCTCCTCCTCCACAGCCTGCATCCCCACCTTCTTCTGAGGGACTGAGACGAGTAAAGGGGGGGGGGTGCCCATGTCACGTCTATAATGGACAAGTGGCAAGTTCACCTTTGCCTAAGCTGGGGGGCTTAGGCTCAAATATTCTGATTTACTAGGTGATGTTGAAATACATTAAAGCTTATAGTAAGTCTCTGAGGATAAGTAAAGTAATGCAAGCCTTGCTGGATGGAAGAAAATGCAACTCCTGAAGCAGAAACTGAGCTATGTGTCTTTATAAATGTTTATCTTTGGCAAAAACTGAACTTTTTTTAAAAAAATGGAAAAAGAAGCCAAACCTAAACCCCCAAAATAAGTTGAATCAAGAGCAAATGGATTTGCAGGCATGTGCATTAACCTACGTGGACTTTATTTTTCTACTGTAAGTCAGTGTTTTGGTGAAAGTACTGCTGGATTTTTAAATGGATTTGTGTGCAAACTGTACCAGCTGATGGAATAACAACTCTTTACAGAGGGAGAAATGATTGAGCTTGATATTGTGTGTATTTTCTGTCTACGTGTGTGTGCACGTGTGTGCGTCCTGCCGCTCAAATAATACTGACATCAGTGCAGATACGGATGCAGACACCTGTATCAAGTCGCATGACATTACAGGATCCAAATATTTCACCAATACCCATAATTCCTTGCTGACACGCTGTGTCCCAGTGACAGTTTGCTTCAAGAAAGAGCGATATGGACTCCTGTATAAATTTTGTTTTGCAGTCTGGCCGAGTAAACATCCTGGCTACCCTGAATGCAGCATTTAGACCTCATTCTGATTCATTCCCATCCAAACATCTGACTTTAAACGTTACTTTCCGGTCACTTAATGTCATTAACAGAGGAGGCTGAGAAAACACTTCTCTCCTCGAGCCACACTAAGGCGCTGCTTTTTGAAGCTCATGAATGAGTGAGTGCTTTTCATTTGAATTTAATGTCTCCACTTATTCCACAAGCTCCACCCAGCAGGAGACGGGAAGAGATGGCAAAATAAAGAAAGAGCGTTTCCTTTCTCTGTCTGTTTGTTTCCCTAAAACCATCAGATTCAACAAAATGTAGTCACCAGATACTTCATGAACTACAGGAATCAGCATATATGTCATTGATAACTCTAAAAAAACTGACATTTTTCTATTGTAAAGAAAACAATAGATGGGCTCATTTGTATCCAATCTGAAATATGGCTGATTCTTTCATTGCATTGCGTAAATTTGAGTCCTTCTTTGAATTTCTTTTGTCCATCCATATTTATGTTGATGGCGTCAACATGCTGCGTATTCAGTAACATGTCATTTCATCAAAGCCAGTTCTATAAATACCATCAGAAGTTGGTTGGCCCAGTTAGTTAAGGACTGGCACATCAGGGTTAGATTCCCAGGGGGCAGGATGAGCTTCATCCAGTGTGGATCCTTGGGCAAGACCCTTTGTGTTACTGTCTAACAAGGCAGCCACAAGGGGATGCAATTCCGGGTCTCCCTTTGCTGGTCCCCAGCCCACATAAAAGTACAAGGTTGTGTCAGGAAACCTATCCGGAGTAAACCTGGTGAACTGATCTGGCTCCCTTGATTTATTAGAAAATATCCTAATGTCAACTAAAGAAGCAAAAATCTATGATCTGGTAGAATCATGGTGGCCCTGAAGTCCACATCACATCACAACACAAAAACATTAAATATCAAAAGGAAAATTAAAAGAGCACCACAAAAAACGTAAAAAAAAACGACACGACATTTTAGAAATCAAAGCAAAACTTATTTTCTCGTCATCTTTAAGCTTCTGGCCACACCTACTGTAAAGGTTCAGTGACTGATCAATCAACTCTTTATCCAAGTTCAGGCAAAACGTCCTTCTGCCTTCCCTCTTCTTCAATAGTCAAAGGTCATCATCCAATCAGTTATGTCCCATAATACATCACTGATAATAGTAAGCAAACATGTATATTTCACAAGTGCTGCACCATACAAGAAAAGGGATGTTTACATTTTTTAAGCAAAACTAAAGGTGTATTCAGACTGGAAAATCCTTTGGTCATGTCATGACTGAAGGATTGACAGACCTAGACGCTGAAACCCAGAATGAGGACAAGGAGGTGAACGGTAAGTAAAGAGTTTTATTTTTCCTTCCAGGAAAGTTGGTGTGGCATGGAGGGCAGCGGCTAGTGGCGTGGCTGGAGGTAAGAGCGCAGCTTGGCAGAGCTTGAGGTTTCCACCGGACTGTAGGAGGACTTGGACTGACATCCACACTGGGGACACTTGGAGGCTGGAATCCTGAGACAGGAAGAGGCAAGTTAAACACAAGGCCAGACTTAAACATGGAAACATGAGCTAGACTTGAGACCAGGTTTAGTCACCATAAAGGGCAACGAACTGGCGTAGGCTAATGGGACTGGATCTCCTTAAGAGCAGAGCAGGTGATGAGGTGAATTGGTCCCAGCTGGTGGAGTCAGGAGCAGAGCAGGAGGGGGAGGGGGAGGAGACTGACAGGCACCATAACAGGTCAGGGCCGAGTCCTGAACCTTTGTATTTGGACTGACATTAGTCGGCCTTCCCAGTTTCGAACCAAGGCTTGTAAACAAAACCACATGACTAAAGATCTCATCAGTCAATGGTCAGCAATGACGAGGGCGGGGCAAAGAAACTAGAGGCAGAAATTACAGAAGTCCTGCTCTTTGCAGTCCTTGTCGGGAGAGTTCACAGATTCAAACTTTGTATTTCACTCGCCAATTTTAAATGTACGGTTCAGTGGAGGCATGCTGCAAAACTGAGGAGATGAGGGTATGCTGTTAAGTCTTTATGACATATAGATTGTGGGTAAAACAGTGAGAAGAATGTGTGTCATGTTGAAAGGTGTTTTGTTGGGTCTGAATTCATCCAACCACATGTAGCCAGGGTAAAAAATGGGACAAATAGAAAAGTTCATGAATAAATAAATAAATAAATTATTTTGTTAGTTAATTTATTTTCTCAATGAAAGCTCATTTGTTGTTCTTTGGGATGCATTATGAGTGAAATGTTATTTGCAGTACTTTTAACAGTGTTTGATTGTAGTTACATTTGATTGACGTTATGTGACGTGCATGAGGAGTTTGGAGGGAGAGAGCGGAAAGGGAGAGCGGAGGAGAGTTCCGGTTTTGGCAGGAAAGGACTGAGCAGCGAATGAATGCGTTAGTTCGTATGCCCCAGTAACATAAGTTTGTGCCGTGGTTCGTCCACCAGATGGTCCACTTTATGATCGAGTGCTGAAAACGTTAGTAGATTACAGTAAGTCTTCGCCCAGGACTTGTGACTGTTGGATACCGTGACGTTAGCCTCGTATGTAGCCGACGCTAACAGGTTTAGCAAAGGACTGAGTTGCCGTCCACAAGATCGGCTGAATTAAAAAACTCTGAGAAGACTGTTCCCGGACTGGAGAACGAGCGATTCGATCCAGATAGCACTCTGAGCCACCCAGGAAGCTCAGAGGACCTCTGGCGACGTGGGAAACGAGACGAAGACGAGGAAGTGGTGACTGCTAACGGCAACGCCGGTTTCAAAATGGAGTCGGAGCTGTGAGTCGGAGTGTGCCATTTCCGGACAGGAGCCTCGCGAGGAGAAGAGAAGTTGGTTGGATTAAAACTCAAGTGCACAAGGTACCTTATTTTATTTTATTTTTTTGCTGGTTCAGTGAAGCGACTGTGGAGTTTTTGGTCCCTACGAATCCAAGCATCGATTCAGGCCTGCAACGTAGGAGTTCAAAGGGGGTTTGCCGGCTTTAGCATAAGATAAAAGCAAATTTACTGAACTGTGATTGAGCGTTTTGCCTACACTGTGAGTGTGTGATTTTTATTTGTGCAATAAGAGTCTATATTTTGCTTAATTTGGTACCAAATCACCATATTATTATTGCTTTATTTTATATTCATTTAACTTTCATTAAAAAAGGGGTTAATGTTCACATTATAACTTGTGTTGGGATTTTATTGATTATTTGATTTCATATTCACTGTGGAGTTCACGATTATTTTAAATAGTGCCATCGATCCAAAATAATATTACTTTCTGTAAAAGTGAACAGAGAATAAGAACCCAGAGCCCACTCATTTAATCTACGAGTACAGAAGGGCTACATAAAATGGAGGCACCGCTGGGATGTTTTGGGTCGTTATAAATAAATTTAAAGGGGCAATAGCTTATTAAAGTTTTCATACGGTGACTGATTTTGAAATTTTACAATATTGCAAGACAGTAAGACGATGGCAGATCGTTCCCAACTGGCTGAAGAACTAAAGAGGTGGTGTAGGGGAGAAGGTTTGGAAGAAGTTAAAGCTCTCATGATTATGGCTCCTGAAGAAGTGGAAACAGCTGAAATAGAGGAAACCATACAGACTGTTAAATGCTTGGGCCGAGTCCGTGTCAGAGGGCGAATGTTCTATCCTACCCAGAACTGTGTGATGGTTTTGTGTGAATGCAAAGAGGATTGCAATGAAAATGTACCACCTGAAGTTTTTCATGCAGGAAGTGAGACAAGTTGGCCAATAATAACCCTAAGTGAAGCTCCAGCCCCAAGGGATTTCAGTTTCAAGTTGAAAGCTTTGATGGATGCTGAGGGAAAGACTATGAATGACATTAAAGGGTTATTACCAGAATCGGTTCCACAAATCAGCGCCACGGAGTCTATTTTGCAAGCAGTTGGTGATTTCCTGCAAAAGGCTCACAAGCCGCAGCCTGAAGGGGGATACCGACGTTTACGTTTGTTCTCTGGGAACATGCCGGTCCCACCTAATGAGGAGCCTTTTGACCAGTGGCTTGAGCAGGCATGGCTCATGGTAGAGGAAAGTGAAGGCACGGAGAAGGAAAAAAGACGCAGGTTGATGGAAAGCTTAAAGGGGCCCGCACTGGAAATTGCAAAGTCGATTAGAGAGGCAGACCCTGAAGCAAACCCTACTGTCTACCTGGAGGCGCTAGAGAGTTCATTTGGCACAGCTGAGTCAGGGGATGACCTCTACTTTGCATTTCGGCTAATGCAACAGCAGCCAACAGAAAAACTGTCTGATTTTCTGAGACGGCTGGAAAGAGCGCTCTCTAAAGTTGTACAGAGGGGAGGGTTCTCAGCTGACTACAAAGACAAAGCTCGCTTAGAACAGCTTCTGAGAGGGGCGGTTGCTTCAGATCTCATGCTAATCCAGTTACGCCTGCGAGAAAGAAAGAATGCACCCCCTACTTTCCTGCAGCTCCTAAGAGAAATCCGTACAGAAGAAGAGTATGAGGCTTCAAGGAGAAGACTAAACACTTCAGTCCACTCCATACAACCAAAGCAATCAGTAGATGTCAGCCCGACAGAAATACAAAATCTTAAAGCTGAAGTTAAAGAACTCAAGACCAAGTTAGCATCCTGCATGACAAGTTCTCAAGATGTGAAAGAGAAGAGTTATAGTGCTACTCCAGTGTCCACAATATTGTTCAATGAACACAGTGGTGAAACTGAGCTCACTGCTTTGAAAAAACAAGTCAAAAGACTACAACAAAAAGTGGCTCAGAGAGATATGGTTCCAGAAACCTCGGCCAAACCAACTTCTGTCACTGCCGTGGAGGTTAAGCAAAAAACTAACCCTCCTAGCCGAAATAGACAACAATCAGACGAGCAGTTTTGCTACCGATGCGGCGAGAAAGGTCATTTCATGGCAAAGTGTCGCAATAATGAAAATCAAACCAAAGTGATCAGAAAGCTCATCCAATCAGTAAAGATGATGAAAGGGAGTCAAAGTACAGACACCAATTCTACCTCGGACACAAACTGTCAGGTCAAGCAAGGTCTACTGACTTCCCCAACTCCAGCTGGAATCCCTGAAGGTTTGATTGGACCACCAAGTGTTGTGCCTTTAAAAATTAATGGACAATCCTGTGATGCACTATTTGGCAGCGGCTCTCAGGTCACTATTATTTTTGAACCATGGTACAAGAAGCACCTTTCCTCAGTCCCGGTGCATCCTGTGGCTGGTCTTGGCCTCTGGGGTTTAAGTGAGTCCAGTGTTAGCTACCCATATCATGGTTATGTGGTGGTTGATGTTGAGTATTCAGCTGCCGTAATGGGCACCAGCCACACTGCGACAGTTCTTGCATTAATCTGCCCCAGTCCAAAAGAAGATCAGATCCCAGTCATTGTGGGCACAAATACCAGGCATGTACGTGACCTGGTAAAGCAATGTAAAGAGCAAGGGTTTGATATTACTAAGACCCTAGGTATCAAGGCCCATTGTGACAAGACACATACGCTGGCAGGCTCGGTGTCTTTAGCCTCAAGTGATGAGGTGGGCAGTGTGATATGGACTGGTCCGAGCCCTTTGATTCTGCCTCCTGGACAAGACCTGCAAGTTTCCTGTAAAGTTGACCTCAAACAAGCAGTTGACAAAGAGATTCTGATGGTGGACACTTCTCCATTGGCACCTCTGCCAGGAGATGTACTTTTACAGCCCATGGTGGTACCAGCCAATGCTGTACAGGTCAACAATTTCAGAATCTTAGTGCAAAACCAGTCTATCAAAGAGACCATTGTTCCAGTGGGAGCTGTCATGGCTCATGTGTATCTCACTGAAAGTGTAATCTCCATGCCCATCCCAAATCTAGAATCCCCAAAGTTTGATAGCAGGCAGATCGACTTTGGTGAATCCCCCATTCCAAAGGAATGGAAAGATCGACTTAGACGAAAACTGGCTTCCCATTCCCAAGTCTTCTCAGTACAAGAGTGGGACGTAGGCCTAGCCAAGGATGTGGAGCACACCATCCGTCTATCGGACCCAAGTCCTTTCCGCCAAAGATCACGACGACTGGCTCCTGCAGACATAGAGGATGTGAGAAAACATCTGCAGGAATTACTAGGTGCTGGCATCATCAAAGAGTCCCGTAGCCCCTATGCATCTCCCATTGTCATAGTTCGCAAGAAGAATGGAGCAATACGGATGTGCATAGACTACAGGTTGCTAAACAGTCGGACAGTGCCAGACCAGTACACAACCCCCTGCATAGAAGAAGCTCTCGACTCTTTGTCTGGAAGCAAGTGGTTCTCTGTATTGGACTTACGTAGTGGCTACTATCAGATAGCCATGGCAGAGGAGGACAAGGAGAAAACGGCATTCATTTGCCCACTTGGTTTCTTCCAATTTGAGAGAATGCCTCAAGGAATAACAGGTGCACCAGCGACTTTCCAAAGGCTAATGGAAAAGACAGTCGGAGACATGAACCTGCTGGAGGTCCTGGTTTACCTTGATGACTTGATTGTTTTTGGAAAGTCACTAGAGGAACACGAGGAAAGACTCCTCAAAGTCTTAGATCGACTTGAAGAGGCTGGCCTAAAAATTTCCCTGGACAAATGCCAGTTTTGTCAACCACAGGTGAAGTACCTTGGGCATATTTTGTCTGCTCAAGGTGTCTCTCCTGATCCTCAGAAAATCGAGGCGGTTACCACCTGGCCTCAGCCCAAAGATTTAAAGACTCTGAGATCTTTCTTGGGGTTCTGTGGGTACTACCGGAGGTTCATAGCCAATTATGCTGCTATTGTGAGACCACTTACAGAGCTGACCAAAGGCTATGCCCCAACCCAAAAGAGCAGAAAAAAATGTCCAGATCCCTCTAAGACTTACTTGAAAGAGTCTGAACCCTTTGGTGAGAGGTGGGATGATGCCTGTTCTCAAGCCTTCAACCAGATAATTCACTGCTTGACCCATGCACCAGTACTAGCTTTCGCTGATCCTACAAAGCCCTACGAACTGCATGTCGATGCTAGCTTTAAAGGCCTTGGAGCTGTACTCTATCAACAACAAGAGGATGGTTTGAGGCCGGTGGCGTTCGCTAGTAGGAAGCTGAGCCAGTCAGAAAAGCGTTACCCTATACACCAGCTAGAGTTTTTGTCACTCAAATGGGCAGTGGTGGATCGTTTCCATGACTATCTGTATGGAGCTCGCTTCACAGTACGCACGGACAATAACCCTTTGACGTACGTGCTCTCAACGGCCAAGCTCAATGCAGTGGGGCACAGATGGCTCGCAGCTTTATCCACCTATGACTTTGATGTTCAGTACAGACCGGGCAAGCATAATATTGATGCAGACATTCTATCCAGACGTTTTTCTGATTTAGACCCAGACACCGAATGGGAAACCATATCTGAGTCAGTGGTTAAGTCAATCTGTCAAAAAGTCAAAGTGTCTGGAACCCCGGACAGTCCTATCCGCTGTGTTGACCAGATTGGAGCTTCCCCAGAGTGTGTTCCAGACATCTACGCCTTCCCATTGCAAATGGAGCTTCAGTCATTGGAACAATTCCCAAAAGCTGATCTGGTCAAGGCCCAAAAAGAGGATTCAGTGATTGGACCGGTCATCCAAGCACTTCAACATAATCAGTGGACAGGCTTAAGTCCTGAGATTGCATCCATGAAGCGCGAGAAAGATAAGTTGACTATACGAGACAACCTGCTCTATCGCATCATTAAGAGACCCGGTGATGAAGAGGTTGTCCAATTGGTTCTGCCCAAACAATACCACAACATTGTACTTAACTCTGTCCACGATGAGTCCGGGCATCTTGGCATTGAAAGAACCGTTGACCTACTTCGAAAGAGATTCTTTTGGCCAAAAATGTCACAAGATATTGAGCAATACATAAAAAACTGTGGTGAATGTGTCACACGCAAATCCCCTAACCAGAGAGCTGCCCCGCTTCATCAGATTTCCAGCAGTGGTCCTATGGATTTGGTGTGCATAGACTTTCTGTCAATGGAGACAGACTCAAAAGGCATGGGGAATGTATTAGTGGTCACTGACCATTTTACACGCTATGCACAGGCTTTCCCAACCAAGAATCAAACTGCTCAAACTGTGGCCAAGATCCTGGTAGATAAATATTTTGTCCACTATGGTCTACCAGCTCGCATCCATTCAGATCAGGGTCGTGACTTCGAAAGTCGGCTGATCAAAGACCTGTTAAACATTATGGGGATAAGAAAGTCACGGACTACTCCATATCACCCCCAAGGTGACCCACAGCCAGAGAGGTTTAACCGCACTTTACTCTCTATGTTGGGGACTCTGCGGGCAGAAAAGAAAAGGCAATGGAGTCAACACGTCCCATATTTGGTACATGCCTACAACAGTACAAAATGTGATGCTACTGGGTTTTCGCCGTATTATCTCATGTTTGGTAGAGAGGCGAGATTGCCAGTTGATTTGTGTTTTGGGACATCTCTTGACAAAACGTCAGAAAGTCATTCTCGCTATGTGTCAAGACTAAAGGAAGATCTACATCAGGCTTACAAATTGGCATCAGAGGCTGCAGATAAAGTTCACCAAAAGAACAAGAACAGTTATGACAAACGAGTAGGTTTCCAGTCCTTGGAGATTGGTGACAGGGTCCTGTTGAAAAATTGGGGCTTGAAGGGAAAACATAAGTTGGAAACCAGATGGAGTCCAATACCGTACAAAGTCACTGACAAACTGCCCAATCTTCCAGTCTACCAGCTGAAAAAAGAGAGTGGAAGTGGAAAAGTTAAAACCGTTCACAGAGACCACATTCTACATATTGGACAAAATGTGAGGCTCCCAGTCACCAGTGAAGACAAAAACTGTGCAAAGACAAAACCTAAGTCCTCTAAGGCGTCAACAGCTGTATTTGAGTCTCCAGGGTCTCAAGATACAGAGTCATTCTCAGAGGATGAGTACTACCAGCCTCCAAGACCGTACTACTGCTCAAGAGAGAGGATTCAAGAAGGCATAAGGCATGCTCTTCAGTCTCAAGAAAGAAGACGAGATAACCTCATCTATGAACAAGACAATGGAGAGGAGGAAAGACATCCTAATGGGGACAGTGCTGGTGAGGAACCACAGAATGAGAGTGTGAGACAGTATGATGTAGAAAGTGACTCTGAGATATCTTCAGGAGAGTCAAATCAAGAGGAGTCAGACCCAGATGGCGAGGAAGAGCAAGACCGCATTACAGAGCCAAAGGTGGATGACAGAACGGCACGATCTGCCAGACTCCCAAAACTAAATACCCCACATGACCGATTAGTAAATACTCCAGACCATAAGTCTAAGAGAACTATTAAGCCAGTAGTACGTCTGACTTATGATGAACCTGGAAAAGCTAGAGATCAGCCAATCACGATCATTCATAGAGGGGTTGTGATTACTATTGGACAAGATTAATTTGAGACACATCTAACTGTTTAGACTATTCTGCTGGTTCTAAGTTCTATGGTAGTCTGTTGGGGACACCAGACATTTAGAAGGGGGAGGGTGTAGCCAGGGTAAAAAATGGGACAAATAGAAAAGTTCATGAATAAATAAATAAATAAATTATTTTGTTAGTTAATTTATTTTCTTAATGAAAGCTCATTTGTTGTTCTTTGGGATGCATTATGAGTGAAATGTTATTTGCAGTACTTTTAACAGTGTTTGATTGTAGTTACATTTGATTGACGTTATGTGACGTGCATGAGGAGTTTGGAGGGAGAGAGCGGAAAGGGAGAGCGGAGGAGAGTTCCGGTTTTGGCAGGAAAGGACTGAGCAGCGAATGAATGCGTTAGTTCGTATGCCCCAGTAACATAAGTTTGTGCCGTGGTTCGTCCACCAGATGGTCCACTTTATGATCGAGTGCTGAAAACGTTAGTAGATTACAGTAAGTCTTCGCCCAGGACTTGTGACTGTTGGATACCGTGACGTTAGCCTCGTATGTAGCCGACGCTAACAGGTTTAGCAAAGGACTGAGTTGCCGTCCACAAGATCGGCTGAATTAAAAAACTCTGAGAAGACTGTTCCCGGACTGGAGAACGAGCGATTCGATCCAGATAGCACTCTGAGCCACCCAGGAAGCTCAGAGGACCTCTGGCGACGTGGGAAACGAGACGAAGACGAGGAAGTGGTGACTGCTAACGGCAACGCCGGTTTCAAAATGGAGTCGGAGCTGTGAGTCGGAGTGTGCCATTTCCGGACAGGAGCCTCGCGAGGAGAAGAGACGTTGGTTGGATTAAAACTCAAGTGCACAAGGTACCTTATTTTATTTTATTTTTTTGCTGGTTCAGTGAAGCGACTGTGGAGTTTTTGGTCCCTACGAACCCAAGCATCGATTCAGGCCTGCAACGTAGGAGTTCAAAGGGGGTTTGCCGGCTTTAGCATAAGATAAAAGCAAATTTACTGAACTGTGATTGAGCGTTTTGCCTACACTGTGAGTGTGTGATTTTTATTTGTGCAATAAGAGTCTATATTTTGCTTAATTTGGTACCAAATCACCATATTATTATTGCTTTATTTTATATTCATTTAACTTTCATTAAAAAAGGGGTTAATGTTCACATTATAACTTGTGTTGGGATTTTATTGATTATTTGATTTCATATTCACTGTGGAGTTCACGATTATTTTAAATAGTGCCATCGATCCAAAATAATATTACTTTCTGTAAAAGTGAACAGAGAATAAGAACCCAGAGCCCACTCATTTAATCTACGAGTACAGAAGGGCTACACACATTTCAGTGAGTTAAGGCCTGTTCACACCGGGACGAATTTCGCCGGCGATTTTCGCCGACGTTTAACGCCTTGTGACTAAACAAAGGGCACCAACGAGAGTGTGCACACCGACGCGAAAAAACGCCAGGCGTTAAAGCGTCAAAAAAAAAAAAACGCCTCGGGTTCGTTTTTTTTTTTCGACGCGTCGCGTCGAAATCTACTCGACCAATGAGAATGGCGCTTTTGCTCACGTGTCTGGAGCTTCTGAAGTTACAGTAAAACACAACTTGGGGGCGCTCAAACACAAAACTTCCTTGCTGAGCACACATACCAGCGAAGAAGATAGACGACAAGTAGCGTCTACACAGCCGCGAAGCAATAACGACGGACTTTCTAAAATATCCCCGAACCAAGCACCAGTTGGAGCTACTGGTGCTTGAAATATTCACGTTTTCTTTGTTTGATTCTGACAAGCGCGTAAATACTTGCTCTCTTCTTCTGAGTGAAAAGCGACTTTAAGAAGCGTAAAGTTGCGCAGCGCCACCTTGTGTACAGGAGTATTTCTGTTTTACATTAAGCGCCATCTAATGTCAGCGAATGAAATTGCATGTTCACTCCACTCATCGTCAGCGAAGATCGCCTGGGTATGAACACAAAAAACGTGGCGAAAAACGCTGGGGAATAACGCCTGGCGAATATTCGTCCCGGTGTGGACGGGCCTTTACTGTGTCTCATCGTTGTGGTTTTATGGCATTGTTTTAAGATAATTATGTTAAGGAGGAAGCATTTAGAATGACATCACAGCAGCACTGGGCATGTTCCGTGTAACAAGACAGAAAAGCATGCAAGAAGTTTCCAGCGGTGTTTCCAGCAGGTGTTCCACTCCGAGCACGGAGCCTATTCCGATGGAGGTATCTCAGAGCGAATCTCAGAGGTCACTCTGACTGGAAACAAACTGATACCACCCCGAAAGATCAGGATCTGCTTGGGTGTATTTAGTCTGAAAATTATCAGGGGAAGCAAACTCTGGTTCACTTAAATCAACAAAATGTGTTCAGTCTGGATAAACCCTAAAAGATGATAAATTGAACATTTTTTCATAAAAAACCTTCTCTGTTTGTTCACTCATGCATGGATGGACACATTAACCTTTTTCTTTTGCTTTGAACTGACCTCTGTATGTGGACAAATTCAGGATTTATTTTGAATTTTAATGTGAATAAAAATGCATATTTTTCCCCCTTAAATCTTGTGGTTCATGTGTGGATTATTTGCATCTCCGTGGTAGCTTGGGAAACCAGGACCTCCAGACTTTTGCATGGGTCTCCCTCCCAACCAGAAAAGGCCCCTGAGTATTCCCATTTGAAGCTTCTTAAAAAAGGCAGCCGTTAACTACAGCATCTTCTAAAATCAAGGTTATCTGTTATTATTTCTTGCAAATGAAACACTTGCTGGTACAATTTCCCAGTAGAATTTAAATCTGCGTTGAACAATTTTTCCACTTGGCCTGTTTACTTAAGCCCTGCTTGTTAAAACTATTCAGAGATGATGATCAGTCTTATCTGCAGGAAGGAGAGCGGTGGAAAAAACATTTAGAGAATTAGTGAAGATGGATTCATTCCCTATCATTAATAACAATCCTAATTTTCTCTTCAGACTTTCAAATGTTTGCATATCATTTGTGTTTTTAATTGGTGAAGTTTGATTAAACCCAGCCCCTAGTGTTACATGGCATTAGGCGCTGCCATATGTTTGGTTGAGAGCAGATACCCATTTCCATAATCATTTTGCTTGTTTGAGGCGCTTGTCTATTTGCCGCGCAGCTCTGATTGCATCTACACCAACTTAAGCAATGCTTTGTGAGTTTTTCCGTACATCGCTGTGACCTTTAATCTAACACTCACAGAATGCTCCCATCTATCATGGTTGTCACTTTGAAATTCCTAATCTCATGTGAAAAGTCTTTACAAGTGTGGTTGGATTACTCTGTGATAATTAATCATATTCAAATTCATGAAAACAAATTTTGTTTACATGTTTAGCGTCACCTAAAATGAGAAGAAGGAGAGAGGATGTGAGCTAGGTGAGTTGTGCATTTGCATAACATTTACTCCAAATCAGTGAGCAAAAGAATTATGTTTGCGCTGACATGAACATGGGGCATGTGCTCCTCTCATTTTTTATTCAAATTGCAGACAGATCGCATAGTGTTATTTTTCTGGCATTTCCTAAGAGTACAGTTGTTAATATCAGAAATGATGCTTTATTGAAGCCAAACTCGACACAGCTAGCAGCTGTAGCTCCTGCAGCTGGCTGAATGTAATCTGTTTTATTACATAAACGACGGGGGGGCTGCCTTTGTTTACAACTCATGCAGTTTAGTTTTAGTCAAAGCAAATTCAAATTTCAGTTTCTACTTGATTCCACCCGCCCCTGTTTGCATTTGAAAGAATGAAACTTGTGTTTTGATTTTGAGTAACTCAATTAAATCTTCCAAGACCAGTTGACTGTTCAACTAGTCTTGGAAGTTAAACTGGATTTCCTCTTCAACTGTCCATTTAAATGGATCCTGTCAAGCTTTTTTATGACGTCTGGCACATTTGCGTTCATTTATTTTGACTCTAAACATGTTTGATTGCAAAATTAAATGCACCTGATTGTATCATTCATATCATTTAATGTTAAGTTTAGATTTTCTTTTTTTTAAAGAAGGCCTAAAGACCCACTCCAATGAAAATAGTGTTCTTGGTGTTTTTGACATATTTTGTCTGCATTTATTTTATGATGTTAGAGGACTTACATGAATGATTTTACGTTTAAAACTGCACTTTTGAGTATTTCTTTATTCCAATTGACATGAATCAGGAACAGGTGAAAACTCAGACTTTGAAAAAGCTCAGGTTTGTGATGCCATAGGCAGGCCAAAGTCTCCCTGTGCCACTACAATTCTGATGCATCCACTTGCAAACAAATAGAACCATTTATGTTTCTGTTTTCCTTGTCAGAGCTCGCATTTGGCTCAAAACTGTACAACTGGATTGGCCTGATATTGCTCAACGCTTTTTTTTTTTTTTGGTACGCTAATATTCAGGGCTGCCAACTTTTCATAGAAGCTTGGAGTGAGACTCCGAAAAAAGAAGTCACTCTACGTCAGAAAGTCGTTATAGGTGAGTCAAGAGTTGTCCTGTGAAAGTGTCATTTTGAAAAAAAGCACCTCGTCGTAAAAAAAGGTGAATAGAAAAGTAATAATAAAAAAAAATGTAAAGAGCAACACCAAGAAATGGTTCACCTTGATAACATGAGAAACAAGCCAAACTACATACAAAGACATGACAGAAGGCATTTAGAAAAACATTAAAAACTGTGTCCCTTATACTAATGGCCAACCAAGGTAATTTGTGGAAAAAAAGAATATTTACATGCTTATTAATTATTGGTCTCACTACCACGAAGCTGTGGAGTACTAACAATGAATATAATTTTGAAGATATTTGACGATTTGGGTTCAAGAAGGGTGCCGTGGTAAACATGGTGCCCCCAACCCCCCACATCTCTTTCTCTTCTGAAAATAAACGGGACTTCATTTTATTGGAAGCCAGCACATAGGCCGCACCCCCAGGGCTCCTCCTGAGGACAGTAAGGATGGCTGTCTGAGGAGGAATATGTCCCTAAACATTCATTCATTCATCTTCTAAACCCGTTTGTCCCTTTCAGGGTCATGACTAAAGAGCAGCAGAAAGAGAGCGGCCAAAGAGATTCCATCTTAGGAAGATGCTCTTCCTGAAGCAGACTCAGTAAGATTGACCACTGAATACTTCAGACACTTCTTTGATGAACAGCTGTTGGACAATATTGTTGAACAAAGCAACTTGTACTGGACCCAGCAGAATCCAAACCGTTCCCTCAAACTAGATCGGCCTTCACTGGAGCAGTTTTTTGACACTGTGGTGTTCATGAGCTTTTTTAATTTACCTCGGTCAAGGATGTACTGGTCTAATGTCGAGGGTAACAGGTGACAGATGTAATTTTTCGAGACAAATGGGAAGAAATCAAACATTTCTTACATTTCAGTAACAACATGGCTCCCAAAAATGATGACAAGCTATTCCAAATCAGGTTGATATGTTGATTCTCTTCTCCCCAAATTTCAGGCTCTCCATTAAGACCACATGCTGTGTGTTGATGAGCATATGGTTCCCTTTAAAGGCATATCCTCCTAAAAGCAGTATATTCCCAAGAAGCCATACAAAATATATGACACAAATGGGTTGGTGCATTCTTTTGATATATATACAGAGAAAATTGAGCCTGCACCAGGCCAGCCAGACATTGGAGCCAGTGGAACCATTGTGCTAAAGCTTGATCAAGTCATTCAGGTGAACCACTTGCTTTACTTTAAAACCTGGTTTCCCTTTTTGGACCTGCTTGCTGCTCTTGCAAACAAGGGGGTACCTGCTCCTCGGACTGTGCAGCAAAACCATCTGCATGGCTGCAGTTTCCGTGCAGACTCAGAGATGAAGAAAAGGGAAGAGGAACATCTGAAGAGCAGCAGGCTGAGGTGGAGAAGGTGGACAAAAGAGCAGACAAAAGGTTTGACAACAGAGCAGGAATTGTTGCCCATACTTTTGCTAGCTCCCAATCAGTTTCCATTAGTTTTGATGCTCTTGATGCATTGTTGGCACCTAGCCAACAAGGCCAAATAGGCCCCATGTGGTTTAAGAGTGGGCAGAAAATGGGTTTGTCTGCAGTTTCCGTAGTGGCCCCACCTGTGTTTGCCCACATTGGTTTAAGTGGGCGCTCAGTGGGCTAGCTCGCTATGCTAGCCAGCTGCCCGGTGGACAGCGTAGCTAACTCTGCTGCATCTTGGGTAGCGGAGCTCGCCGCAGAGCTGTGAAGCTGGCTAGCATAGCCAACTTAAGCCAATGTTGGCAAAAAGAGGTGGGGCCACCACGAAATGTGGACAAACCCATTTGGGGCCAACATTTTCTACCCACTTTTAAATCATATGGGGCCTGCTTGGCCCTGCTGGGTGGGTGGTTGTTGTATCGGCCTGATTGTGAGTCTCTAGGTGTGCACAGAAAGAAGCAGATGGATTTGCCAGCTTTTTGGTCATTCATTGCACAGGCCCTCTGCATGGAAGGGATGAACCTGCTAGAGTGGGAAAGGGGACGTCTTTATTGACTTTACTGGAAATTGACAGGGAGCTTGAGAAGTTGAAACTCAGGGGCCCAACTAAAGCCAATTCCAGTTCAGGAATTTCGCACTGATGCGGTGGAACAATGGCCATTCATGGAAGATATGCATCAATGGTGCAGAATTCCTCACTGCGAGGGCCTCCGCTGTTGTTGATTAGCAACAAAGCTAAAATCATACAGTATCTATTTTATGCGATATACTCACATCAACTATCTCAACTTTATTTAGCATCTATTTGAATGCAAAAACATGATTGAATTTTTTTTTCATGATTGAAAATAAATGTTGGCGTCAAGGCATGAAGCCTAATGAATCTAATACGATTTCTTAGAATGTGTTAAAAATTTTCAATAACATGTTGAGAAGAGAAGGAACATTTACTGATTTTCTGCTGATTTTGATGTTTTACTGTGTTCGGCAAAAAAAAGAAAGAAAAAAAAAGCAACATCTTTAGTGTAAAAGAGACTTTCACCCTGTGAATGCTTTGCATGAGGGTTTCTCTAGCACAAGCAAGTCCTGCTTGTTTTCTCTTTGAAAAAGAGCCATTCTTTCCAAGCACACAGGGAAAAAACATTTCACTTTTCAATTACCCCCAGCTCCTTCACCTTTTTCATCCTCCCCAAGTCCAGTTACCAAGGAGAGGAGGGAAGAAGAGAAAGGAGGCTTTTCACTTGCATGGCAGCACCCCTCCCTCTCATTCTTCTCCCATCATTCCACCTTCCACTTTTATGCATGAAACAGAGAGATAGATTGAAAGCATTCACTGGCCATTCAGACAATGAAGAAAACAGATCTTCAGAGCTTTATTAGATATGAAGATCTACAATAAAAATCAATTTCTGGCCTCTTTATGCAGTTTAAATGACAAAGCCTCAACCTATTCAGCTTTTGTGAGCAGGAAAGTAATTCTGCTGCTCCAGCCGAGACAAGAGCACCGTATACTTTCCGACCTGAGATTGCAGATTCTAATATGATACAGACCTACTGAGATAATAGGAGGCACTTAATATCATCTGTTGAGAAGAAAAAAAGTTATCTCATATCTTTCGGTGGACAGATGGATGCAGGATGAGGCATAAATCAATTCATGGACGGAATGCTAAAGAGGCGGAGATGGACAGCTGAGCATCTTATTTTATAGTTCTAATGTGAACGTTCAGAGCCAAAAGAACTGTTTGTGGTGGTAATGAAGAAGAGATCAAATTTGTCCTGAATATTTAATTTTCTATTAAAATAAGGGATCTGAATTTTACCTTGGAAAAACTTTTTTTCAAAATAAGAGCATAAAAAACTAAAATATCTGCAGGAGGAAGATTGCCTTTGTATTCTATGGTACAAGTTTCAAGGGTTTTAAGTGGTCTTTATCGTGTTTGCCATTATGAACACGGTGGGTGACTTTGTTCTGCTTCCTGGTCCATTACTGCTGCGATGACTTTTCTTTGTCTTGCAACAGATTGTGTGTCTAGTCTCCATTTTCATTGTACAACAGATGTTCTGGTATACTGCTCATGTCTTTTTTTTAAATGTTCTCTCAGGACAAGAAACCAGTTGCAGCTGAAGGTCAAACTAACTGTGTTTCTGTTCTTAGAGCTTTCTTCTTAATCTTCCTTTAGAGGTTTTCCCTCTCCACAGCCTCATTGGAATGTCCTGAACAGAAGTGTGTTTTAACAATGATAATAAATTAAAGTTAATGTTTTAGTTTTTGTGTAACACTTTGTGACAACCTCAGTTGTAATCTGGTGCTTTGTAAATTAACTGAATTGAAAGGAATCTTCTTCTTCTTTTCCTTTCAGCTTCAGGGATCGCCACGGTGAATCAGCTTCGTCTATCAAACCCTGTCTTCTGCATCCTCTCCTCTTACACTACCTACCTTTATGTCTCCATTTACTCCTCTTTGGTCTTCCTCTAGACCTCTTACAGCTCTCGACTCAGGAGCCTTCTACCGAGATATTCACTGTCTCTCCTCTGGACTAACCCTAACCCTGAACCATCTCTGTCTGGCCTCTCTGACTTCATCTCCAAAACCTCCAATAACCTCTAACCTGAAAGGAATAAAGTTCTGTAATGTTAGAAAAGAGATTTTCTTATTTTCACTTTCTGTATCCTCATATCAACTCCTTTATTCTCCAGCAGACAAAGCGCTCACAGTAAAAATGTTTCTTATAACAATATTTGTCTTTGGGGTGCCAAAAGTTCAGCAAAATTAAAATGCTGCGAAAGTTATTGCATTCCATTTTTATTCCTAAGATTGAACCAGATTGATATATCTGAGGCAGAATTGAATTGAACTGACCTAAACCATTAAAAAACAATTTAAAAACGAGATAAATCTATAATCAAATCAAAATTAGAAAATTTCATTTGAGATATGGTATGTTTATTTTACAATAACATAAAACATGTGATGTCATCAAAGACTGATCCGTCCATCATTCCAGTCCAATGTGTGGAAACACTTTGAATTTAGAAAGTCATGTGACCATCCAGTGTGCTAGAATGTTCTAATAATGTTCCCTTTGGATTCTTTGGATGTGGAAAAACAACAGTGGTGAACTTTAGGTAACTAAAATGTGAATGGTTATGACATTCATTCTAGTTTACTTGTTTGTTTGGACACAGATTTCATTAACACTTGATGATCTGGAAGAAATCCAAGAATCTGGAAAACTTCACTGTTCAGTAGCAGGAATTTCTGTCTGAGTCTCACTGCTGGAAGTTTTGGACAAAGATGTTCTGAATTGATCTAAGGCCAGGGAATTGGATCCATTTGGATAGCTTCAAATGAACAAAAATTGAAAGTGAATCGAATTGGCAACCGCAAATATTGAATCGAATTGAACCATTAAAATGATTCATTACACCCCTATTACATTCAACACCTCATATGCTCATCAGAAGTAAGAAACTGCATTAAAAATGTAAAGTTGGACAAATTCCAGATGTGTCTTTTTCATTAAACTTGTCATAAAGGCCATAACACTTTAACTTCAAATCAATTTCCTAACAGACAATAGATTCCTCAGTTTACTTTGTTGGATGTTGTAAAGTTAGTCTGGGCTTCCTGTGTCAGTGCATGATTGTTTATCAATACTGATATCACTATTTTAGTTCTTTTAGTTTACTTCATTATGTAGTTTACCAATGCTACTGATCACGTGTATATTTTACTAAACAGAGTCACACATGGATGGGACTCCTTTTTTGAGATTGAAGCTTTGTTAAACTAAAAACATATGTATACTGTCAAGGTGAGGGGGGCTCGAGAGCCGGTAGGACCCAGACGCAGAGACGGGAGGCAAAACGGTTTCGGGACTAGAGGGTTTAATAAACAAACAAAAGGTGCTGCAGAGCAGGAATCAAAACAAAACAAAGCTTACTGTGGCGTGGCGAGGAACATGGAACATGGCATGAGGGACGAAGACACATGAAGACGTTACAGACGTTAATGGACCAGCACAAGAGGAAGGGAGAGACGAGACTTAAATACAGGCAGGGCAGACAAGGCACAGGTGAACATGATCAGGACAGATAGGGACCAGGAAGTAAAACTCAGGAACATGACAACACAGAACACCTTTCAAAATAAAACAGGAAACAGAACCAAACAAGACAGAACAAGAACTAAAGCAAAAACCAAGACAAAACAAACTCAAACCATGACATATACATTTGATTAAAAATGTAAAATTGCCTTTGACAGATGACTTTTATAAGCAGATTTGGACACAATAGAATGTGAAGAAATGACATTTAAAGGAGAGGAGAAAATGCTAATTGGCTATGCTGCAGCGGCAGCCAGAACCCCCCCAACGCCCGCATGGTAGCAGATAGAGAAAAACCCGGTTGATCTGCCACCCAGGCCAGGGCTAGCTGGACCGCGACGGGGGCCCCAAAAGCCAGAGAGTATGGAGGCATGGGGGGACAGAGTGCAAGCTCCAGCCAAACCAGGAAAGGCGCCCCCCCGCTGCGCCGGGAGGGCCAAACGTGGGGCACCCGCCCCCAGAAGAACACCTCATCACCACCCAGGAGTTCTAGGCATCTCCCCATCCCAACCCAGGACCCCCCAAAGGGAGACCCCGCAGTTCATTCTTCTATGGTCATCCGGTTTGTCATCTTTTTTTGTTTTGTCTTGGCTTAGATTGTCGATGTTCTAATAGTTTATTGTCAGTATTCATTTTTCTGAATGACCTTTTGATTTACTTCACATCATTTACGTCAGCCTGCGAAAGACTGGCGACCTGTCCAGGGTGTCCTGTCATGGTTAGCAGGCAAAGACTGACTCAATTGCTGGAACCCGGAAGGACGCAAGGCAAGCAGTGAGGTACGAGGAACAGGTTTTAATGAGATTGCGTGGATGAAGCTGAGTCCCAGATTTCCTGCGGTAGGCAGCGGAGATGGTCGGAGGGTCTTGGCGGCGTCAACCGTTGAAACCAGAGGAGCGGCGGAACGTGGACAGCGAGTCGTAAGCAGCCACCAGAAGGGTCCAAGCGAAGATGGAATCCTGGGATGAGGTAAGAACAGACTGGATTTAGCATGGAACGAGGCAAACATGGAACTAGAATTTTACGAGGCCAGGAGATGCACCGAGGAAGTACAACGAACTAGCGTTGATTGCAGGTCCGTGGTCTCCTTAAGAACCTGCGGCCAGACGAGGATGAGGAGGTGCAGCTGGAGGCATCAGGTGTAGCTGATGAGGGGGAGGAGTCAGCCGGTGGCACCGTGACATGTCCCCTGCCTTCGTCCACAAGTGGCCGGGATAGGCTCCAGCAGCCCGTGACCCCGAAAGGGAATACACGCAAGAAGATGAACAAATGAATGAATTTACTTCAGGTTTTGCAGGTTTTGTTGGAGAGCCACAAATTACTCATTTTTTTGAATGAATAACGGATGTGAAAAAAATAAAAAAAATAAAAATACTGTCAGATAGAAAGACACACAGTTATTTAAAAGTGTAAGTCTTTAGGCCTAATTCAAGCGCACTTCCATCTGCTCGCTGATTCTGCTGTACAACAGCACGAGGATCAACAGATTGGACCAAAACGCGGGGATAAAGCACTGTGATCTCAGAGATCTGTTCCAACTAAGACCTCCTGTCAGCTGTTTATCCTACAGCAGCTGCATTAAATGCATGATCCTCCATGGCAACAAACGCAAGAGCAGAATGAAAAAAGCTCTGTGTTCACAGTAAAAATGCTGAGCTCGTGCTAGCTACAAAACAGAACTGATTTATTTCATTTTCACCTTTTTCCATTCTGTTTTCATGTGTTATTATCCCATATACTCCTCCTATGGATGTTCAGTTGTGTTTCCTTGCTGCCTGTGACCCGATCTCTGCCGTTCCAATGTTTCAAGAAAACCCGTAATCGATGACATGAGACGGAGCAAACTCAACAAGACAAATGACCCATGTTGCTGTAATAACTCTTATTTTTTCTTTTTCCTTTTTGCTCTGATGGAGACATGGATGAATTAGAAGTGAGCACTGCATTTCCAAGGGCAAGGAGATAAATATTCTGCTCTCCTCCACCATGGCACCTCCATTCTACCAGTTGAAAAGCAATTGTTTCACTCTGCTGTCCCAACTGCAAGACATGTGCTACTTCAAATTAAACCTTCAAGGTCCTAACGTCATTTATTTGAGTCAAAACAGAAGCAGAATGGAATTCTGAGAAACAACAATAAATTCACAGTGGATGTTAGACAAAAATCACAATAAAGCGTCAGCCTCTTAGCAGCCGGCGCCTTTGCTGGTGGAGCTGAACAGTATCCAGGATGCTGCTCTCCATTCTTAGCATTAACAGCTGGAACTAATCTTCCCCAAAAAGACTTCTGTTTGGCATCTTTGATTCATAGTTCAGGCATTCCCTAGCGTCAGATACAGTGAGATGGGCCCAAAGGGGAAGTGGTTGATTATTAGCAGACTCCTCAACCTCCAGCACCAAGCCAGTTAGTGGATGCCGATTCACTGATACCATGGAAGCCTCCTTGAAAAGTGTGGACCTTGAGAAGAAGGGTTTTGCCAGAAATCCTCTTGTGGCTCCAGAGAGCAGAGAAAACAAAGATGTTATAAGCTAGCTTAGCTATTATCGTTCTCTCGCACTACATCTCCCCTGACACTGCATGCAAACCAGCCTGCGTTTGTTTGTTTTTTTGTTATTTATTGCGACATTATTACCACATTTTCCTCCCTTTTTCTGAGAAAAAGGAAAACTAAAAGGATTATTTGTGGAACAACTGCATCCATTAGCAATGCTGTCGTTTGCTGAAATGTGTGCTTGAGCGAGACAAAGGTTTAAGTCTGTGAGAAATACAAAGGAAAGACGGAAGACTGTAAAATACTTTAGTTAGACTAGCAAAAATTTGACTCTTTATCAATGTTCTATTTAGTTTGAGAGAACAAGTGCGCTGTCCACACACACACCCAAATATCCATCCATCCATCGTAGCTGTCTGATCATTTCTTTGTTTTCCCCCTCCGGCCAAGTCCAGATTTCCTGCTCTGTGAGTGCACTGTGGATGCACTGACTTGGTGATCCCATGCAGATTTTATTTATAGATTTTTACTAGAACAAATATACTATACAATCTGCATTATCTACAATGTAAGGATCTCCATATATTATAATCCCAAATTAGCCTGCATAATAATAATAATACATTTTATTTAAAAAAGCGCCTTTCAAAACACCCAAGGTCACTGTACAAAGTTAGAGGTAAAACACAATAAAATCACAACATGTTAAAAACAATAAATAAATTGGATTCATTAGTAAAATCAGCTGACAGAGAATGAGAAATTGTGTTCCGGAAATGCAAGCTTAAACAGATAGGTTTTGAGTCTGGATTTAAAGATCAGAAAGGAGTCAGTGTTACGGAGGTCTGTGCTTAGTATTGTGGATAGAGGGGTCTTTGCCACAGTGTTGGATAAAAACATCACATAAGGCTGCTCCTGTGGTCTAAAGCAGTGTTTTTCAACCAGTGTGCCCTCACTAACTGATCTAAAAACATATTCCATCTCCAGGATATCAGCTCTGTGTTCATCCAAACAGGCCCTGATAAAACACTGAGTAGCTAGGAATATAAAAGATCATAAAATACTTTGTGTTTATTTGATTCTATTAAAGACATTTTGATAAGAATGAGAAAAGTCCCTCCCCTTTAACTGTCTCCACCAATCATTCTTGAAGGCTTAATCGTATGTCACCAGTCTGACCAATCAGAAGTGGTTAAAGTCTTCACTTTCTTGTTCTGATTCTGCTCATAAAGTCTCTCAGTTCCAACAAAAACACCAGCTAAAGCTCGTCTTTAGCGGTGTAGCTTTCCACAGAATCCGGTATCAGACCGTGGAAAAAGTGAACAAAACAATGAAGCTCAGAGACGCTAATCTTTCTGCCCTTTTGCGGCAGTTTTCACACTACATCTCCCATGATGCATTGGGTCAGCGTACAATGAGTCGTCCTTGTTAAACGTCTTGAAACCACAATGTGACGTGGCTCAAAAAAGGTTGAAAAACACTGGTCTAAAGATTAAGAAAAATGTCCACATAGAGCCACTTTCTTTATGTGTGTAATGTACGGAGCCCGTGTCTTGACATGGAAAAATTAAAAAATATCTTGTTCCCACAAATTAATATCTTGTTCCCACAAAATAATATTCTGTTCCCATGAAATAATATTCCGTTCCCTCGAAATAATTAATTCGTGTGAATGAAATAATTAATTTGTGCGAACAAAATATTTATTCACGTCATAAGTCATTCATAAACACGGATATGCTCTCCGTCCTGCATCAAAAGCCGCTTTCAGCGGTAACTTCCGTGTCTCTGTGATCCACATACGTTCAATAAAGGGAAAATAAAACAAGAATGATCAATTTATTATTGTCTCAATGAATATAAGAAAAATATCATAAGATTTAGGATGCCTTAGCTTGCTGCTTCACCATCTGATTCTCCAGACATAGCTCCTAGCTCTGCCGCAGAGCTCTTTTGCTTGACATGCCGGCATTCGGGCAGCTGGCTGGCAGTCTACCGGCTAGTTAAGGGGGTGGAATAGGAATAATAATATTCAGGACTTGTCTTTTATTAACATACTCGTTAACAGTCACTTAACATCCGAAGGCTAGTAGGCTACATGCTACGTGGGCTATCATTTATCCATTTGTCTCGACCAATCACTGTGGCACTGTAACTGTGAGGCGTTCAGCGGATGTTGGATGTGGCTTGTTCTGACCCCCACTAGTGCTCTACTATTCAGCCAGCTGCCCTGGATTTAGCCTGAGAGTCTAATGAAGGAGATGGAGATCAGCAACAACTTTGCTTTGGAGTCTTTGCTTCTTCTGATGATGACATCAGGTTTTATACAGCTATAAATTAGCTATAAATTTGTGAGTGTTGTACTATGCAGAGACACAAATGATTAGCAATCAGCATTAGCATAGTGTGCTAATTGCTGAGAGCATTTGATGCAAAAACAAACAGAAAAGAGTCTTGGAAGTGAGAGACTGCAGTTTATAAGTTCATTGTGTGATTTTTTTACAGAGATGTTCAGGTCTTCAAGACATTATTATTATGATTATTATTATTATAACAGACTATAGATCTACATGTCATGTGCTAAGTTGCTGTTGAATGTTTGAGTAAACACTGTGGCTGACATGAGCACTGCATATGTCCTGGACACAGGTTTGTAAGTTATTCTCAATTGATGTCCTTCTGGAGCCACATTTTATTTATTGTGACTTTAGAGAGCTCAAGGAGACATCTTGTAAACTTCTGCCTATTGTTTCAGATAAAAGATAACATTTTTAAAAGCTCTAGTTCACTTGTGTTTAAAGAATTTAAAGCTTCGGTTCCGGTTCCGGGTTACACGGCAGGACGCGTGGCGTGCCTCTCTGCGAATACAACTATCTTCAAATTACTTAAAAGGTTGATTTTCAAAAAAGAGAGCTGACCATGCCCCCGAAGAAACCCCAGGAATATGAAGATCTCAAAAAGACTCTTGACATTATTCAAGAAACGCTGAAAAGTTTTATGGAACAAGTGTCGGCTAAGCTAACGCCCCTTTGGGATATGATGGAAGAGTTCCGAAGATTTCGGGATCAAAACGAGCAGCGAGAAAACCAGGTCGAGATTCTGGAGAAAAGACTGGACGATGTGGAACAGCAAGTAAGGATGAATAATGTCATTCTCACTGGAGTACCAATCAAGCCTCGAGCTAGCACTGCTAATGCTAGCGCTAGCGTAGCTAGCAGTGCCAATACGGAGATCAGTGCTGTGTCTCTGGATCAGCAAATACATTCATTTCTCACATCTAAAGGGATTTCCCTGGATCTCAATACCATCGAGACCTGCCACCTGCTCCCCAGGAGAAAGGAAACGGATAAACCAGCGATCCTCATCAGGTTTGTGAATCACAAACACAAGCTAGCTTTGATGAATCAAAGGAAACACCTGAAAGGTTCGGCTGCTTATCTGAACGACCATCTGTCCAGAAGGAATGCTGAAATCTCAAAACATGCACGGCTTCTCAGGAAGCGTAAGCAGATTGAGAACACTTGGGTTAAAGGCTGCAGGATTTATGTCAAACCGCTCGGTCCAGAGGACCGGTCCAAGGTTGTGGTTGTGAACACCATGAAAGACTTTGAAAAGTGTTTGATCACGGTCGTCTGAAACAACGTGGAGTAATAAACCAAAGAGCCAAATAATTTCAAGAAATATGACACGTGGATTCATCACTTTAACGTAACCTGAATAACAGCAAAGTTCTGACCTGCAGACAACTTGACCTCAACTTTCACCGTCGCTGATATCAGCTGAAGAAGGATATGGACCTGAA
The DNA here is from genome assembly GCF_053564925.1 of Oryzias latipes. NCBI lineage: Eukaryota > Metazoa > Chordata > Actinopteri > Beloniformes > Adrianichthyidae > Oryzias > Oryzias latipes. The sequence goes on from NC_136240.1 coordinate 6,674,873, forward strand.
TCTAATGTCTGCAGACATAACATTGAAGAGAACTATAAACTCTGTTTTGAACCCAGGAGATCAGCTGTTATCAGTAAAAGAAGAAATGCCAACCTTGGACAATCGACAGTTATGGACCCTTTTTACTTTTCCCCCACAGCATTACTTTATTATTAAAAAAAAAAAAAAATACAAAAAAATATTTAAAAAAAAGTAAAACAAATGATTAAATCACTTATTGAAAATTGTTAAATTGATTGACTTTTAATGATATTACTACACTTTTTCCAAAACTTGATAAATTGATTCAAAAATCTTTCCTAATGTAGCTTAATTTTGCACATGTTTTTAACTTTTGATACTTGATGCAATTTTTGCTATGAAAATTCCTGAAGTAGTGTTGTCTGCTTTAATAATATAGTATTATGTTTTATTCATATGAATGGCTTTTATAAGTAACATAAGCTGCATATATTTCAGATGACTGATCTGCATTTGCCATGTTGATTTCTAAAATAGTTATTTTTGACGTAATACTTAAGTAATTCATCTTTGTCATGTGCTTTATCGATATCTTATGATTTTTAATTCTGTCTGATAAAAACTGGGAACCGGATATTGATAAATCATGTAATAAAATGGTTACAGTATAATCGGGGTGGGATTATATAAGTTCGCTTCCTCCCACTCCCTTTCAAGCAATATTTATTAATATGTCTAATTATCCTAAGTTTGATTAGTTACTGTATGAATGTATAACTGATGTTTATATTGCTGTTGTGTATTATTTCTACTTAATTTGCTTGAAATAAACCAAAAAGCAGATACTGGCTTGATATAAAAATATGGCCTGTAAGTACTCATAGTACGCTAATTATAAACATAGTATTTTTAAAGTTAAAATTTATGGCAAGTAGGAATAAAAAATGCAAACAAGAAATCTGACATGCAGAACACCTTCAAAGCAAGCAAAAACCCAAGCAGAAAATCTCATTGTTCTAATCATAAAGACTGAATTTCATTCTAGTCTAAATTGATTTTCTGAGATCAAGAGACATTACTTATTGAAAAAAAGATGAATCGTAAGTAGTTGTGAAAATGATCCAGTGAGTTCTGGTGTTCTCCAGAACAAAGACTGTGATCCTGATATCAGACACTTCATTCATCTCCTCTCAGTGCATGAAAGACAAAGTAGGTAGCACATCAAATCCATTTGGAGCAGCACTAAAACATGATCAGCATCTGCATGGGCGTAGGGTCTTTTTGCCAAGTTTAATTATATTCATTACACAGCACACTGCATGCAAATGACCTTGATTCTTTTTCACTCTGTTTTTTCTGATTTGGCAAGACATACATCTGGAAGTCTGCATGTGTTACTGATATTATTTTTGCTTTGATTAAAACATTTATACACTGCTGTAACTCAAGCTTGTTGAAGGTTTAAACTCCTGCCCGCTTTAAATCCCGATAGCTTTTGGTCACCATGCAAACCCTGCATGACTACACATGCGTGTGCTCTCCACCCTGGGATTCATTATGACCAAAACACTAGTAACATTAACACAACTGCTTTTAGGTCAGTTTTGCATTAGAGATTTATGAGAAGTCTGCAAAAATGAAACTTTGAGGTTTCACCAGCTCTATCAGATCTAAAACCGAACTGGTTTGAAGGTGTACATTTTTGTCATTCTGGATGATATTCAAGTAAAGGTTGGTGAACGTCTAACATTTAATTCACAGCAAAAGAACATACAGGGGCAGAAAAGAGAAGACATGAGGTCTGGTTCTGAACAACCTGCTAATAGATAGATTTTTCTCCAAAGGCAGACCATTTAATAAGTTTCTCAACCTAAGAAGAAACTAAAAACAAGACAGATAGGCCTAATTCAGAGAATTTTGTGACAAATAAGGTGCATTTGCCGTAAACACGTATCTCACTAAGGTCTGTATAGCCTGGGTTGGGTTAGGATTAGGGATGTAAAAGATACAGATACCGTATTTTCAACACTACAAGATACTCTTTTTTATTCAAAAAACAGGCAGCCATGGTGCAGAGGAAGGGCGGTCGATCTCTGATTGGAAGATGGCCAACCATGTGTTTTGGTGTCCTTGGGCAAGAAACTGTGCCCCACATTGCTCCTGGTGATTATAGGTTGCTGCCAGTGTTTGGCAGCTGGGCCGCCATCAGAGTGTGAATGGGACTGTGACTGTAAAGCGCTTCGGGTATTGAAGTAAGGTAGTAAAGCACTTTACAAGTATACACTTTTTACCATTTACCATAATCCGGAGCACTTTATACATGGATTTATTCTGGTTGTGATTACTGATGTCAAAGCAATTTTACACGGCGCTCTGTCAAAATGTTTGGTTGGGTGTTATTGTGAATAAGCAAACATGCGAAATGTAGTGAAAATGTAGCGATGTCAGACTGTGTTTGTTTACGTGTTACTAACAAGGTAGGGATCTAGTGTAGTCACGATAACATTTATTTAAGCAGTATCAGTCTGTTTTTTTTTATGTGTTGCAGACAAAGTTGGGAGTTACAGGTGTTGTGAATATGCAATTTGAGCTAACGGTTATAACAGGGCTAATGTACAAGTTCAAGAGTTACTGTGAACACGGTTAATGAAGTCTGACTGTCTGATGGACTCATCTCTGACTCTTTTGTTTTGTTTTATGAGCCTTATAGTTCGATGCACCTTATATATGACACAAGTTCAAAAAAAGACCATTCATTGGCGGTGCGACTTATCTGGAGCACCCGAGAGTGTGAAAGACACAGATACGTACCAAAAAATGTATCAACCTGCGAGTAACAACAGTATGGGTTGAAAACTGGAAACATAGCCTTTTAAATTATAAAAAAGCCCTGCGTAGAGCTAGAAGCCAGTACTATTCAACCTTAATATCAGAGAATGGAAATAATCCAAGATTTCTTTTTAGCACTATTGCTAAATTAACTCGCAGTCAGAGCTCAGTAGAACCACATGTTCCTGTTTCTCTCAGCTCTGATGATTTTCTTACATTTTTCGACAGTAAAATCTCAAATATTAGACATAAGTTAAATCAAGTTATTCCTACTATCAGCCCAGAGCAGGCTGAAGCGGTAGAAGTGGAGGCATCCATAGAAACCTCTGTAATATTGGACTGCTTCACTGCTGTGGATCAAGCGGAAATAACATCAATTATTACGTCCTCCAAATCCTCAACGTGTCTGTTAGACCCAATTCCCACTAGACTTTTTAAAGAAACTTTTCCCCTAATTAATGATCCCATATTGACAATGATAAATGCCTCTCTGGAAACGGGTTACGTGCCACAGTCTTTTAAATATGCAGTTGTTAAACCTCTTCTGAAAAAGCCCAGTTTGGATCCTAGCATCTTGGCCAACTATAGACCGAAAATAAACCTGCCCTTTATTTCTAAAATCCTAGAAAGAGTTGTAGTTAAGCAGCTTTACTGCCACCTACAGGACAACAGCCACTTTGAAGACTTTCAGTCGGGGTTTAGACCTCACCACAGTACGGAAACTGCAATAGTTAGAGTCTCTAATGACTTGTTATTGGCCTCAGAAAAGGGACTACTTTCTATTCTGGTCCTGTTGGACCTCAGTGCTGCCTTTGACACTATCGACCACGGTATTTTACTCCATAGATTAGAGCAGGACATAGGGATCAGAGGATCTGCTCTCCAGTGGTTTAAATCCTATCTGTCCGATAGGTATCAGTTCGTTAATGTAAATGGCCATTCCTCTCAGTGCACTCGAGTCAACTATGGAGTCCCACAGGGCTCAGTCTTGGGACCGATCCTGTTTACGCTTTATATGCTACCCCTAGGAAACATAATCAGGAAACACAGCATTAATTTTCATTGTTATGCCGACGATACGCAGTTGTATTTATCCATGAAGCCTGACCAGAATGACCAGATAGAGAAACTGAACGCCTGCATCAGTGACATCAAGACCTGGATGACAATTAATTACCTCCTCTTGAACCCAGAAAAAACTGAGGTCATTATACTTGGTCCTAAAAACCTCAGAGATACTCTGTCTGCTCAGATAGTCTCCCTGGATGGCATAAGTATAGCCCCCAATTCCACAGTTAGAAACCTTGGGGTTTTATTTGACCAGGATTTATCATTTAATGCTCACATATCTCAGGCATGTAGAACTGCCTTTTTTCACCTGCGGAATATTGCTAAGATCAGAAATATACTTTCTAAGAGTGATGCTGAAAAACTCATCCATGCATTTGTTACGTCGAGGCTGGATTACTGTAACTCCTTGTTAGCAGCGTGTCCTAAGAGTTCCTTAAGAAGTCTCCAGCTTGTTCAGAACGCAGCAGCTAGATTGTTAGCTGGAACTAGCAGAAGAGATCACATCACTCCTGTGTTAGTTTCGCTCCATTGGCTCCCAGTTGATTCCAGAATCAAGTTCAAGATCCTCCTGTTAACCTATAAGGCCTTACATGGAATGGCCCCGTCCTATATTAAGGACCTCATAGTCCCTTACCATCCAATGAGAACACTTCGCTCGCAAAATGCAGGACTGCTTGTGGTTCCTAGAATTAGTAAAAGTACGGTTGGAGGTAGAGCGTTTAGTCACCAAGCCCCTGTCTTATGGAATAAACTCCCAGCTCATGTAAGAGAGGCCGACTCAGTTTCTACATTCAAAGCTAGACTGAAAACATTTCTCTTTGGACAGGCTTATTGTCAGACTAGTTAGTATTCAGAGATTATTTAACTTAATGTTAATTTGTTTAAATTAAACTTAATAATAACTATTTGTTTTAAAAGGCTGCTAGAAGTTGAAGCTGGGGTAACTATGGTGCACTGGGGTTCTGTCCTCTTTCCTGTTTTTACTTCTACCCTTCCTCTCCTCTATTCTTGATCATAATTTATCATTTAGTTCTCCATGCCTCTGTTTGGTACAGTGCGATTCATGTATTGTCCCTCTTTTCCTCTCCCCTCCTGGGGAGTGGGAGTGCTTCCAGACTCCAGTTGGCTCATCCGTGCTCCAGTTCCTGACCGTTTACCTCGCCTTTGCTCCTGCTCCTACACCTGGCTGTGGATCCTGCCTCTGGCTCATCTCTGGCTCGTCTCTGCTCTGTACCTGACCGAGTACCCCACCTCTGCTCCTGCTCCTACACCTGGCTGTGGTTCCTGTCTCCGGCTCGACTCGCGCCTTTGACTGTCCCCACAACCACGGCTGGATGAAGCTCGTCTGCTGGACTTTTATATATGTAGTTGTAGATTTAGATAAGTTAATTCTTCTCTAAGATTTCTGGTAAATCGCCTGTCCGTCCTGGGGGAGGATCCCTCCTTCATGTGGGCACCCCTGAGGTTTCTTCGTTTTTTCCGGAATCCGGTTTTTTTGGGAGTTTTTCCTTACCGCGAAGGGGGGTCTAAGGGCAGGGATGCCAGTATAGCTTAGTCAGTTTGTTAGTTCATTTTAGTATTTTTCTATTGATCTCTTTGTATTCGTGATCCTTTTGATTTCATGTTTTACTTCGAAGCCCATCGAGACGACTGTTGTTGTGATTTTGGGCTATACAAATAAAATTGAATTGAATTGAATTGAAAACCACATAAATGAACAAGATCATTGTTGGATCATAGTTTTTGTTGCTTAGAATTAAAAGTTTCACAAAGAAAAAATAATTTTCTCTTTTAAGATACATTTTCATTTATAGATTAAATGTCGAATGAATCATACATGGATCTAGATTTTTATCCATTTAGGTAAAAGAACTGGAGTTTATCATATCCACATGAGATAGTTGAATCTTATTTGTATTCATAAACCATGTTCAAGGATTAAAAGGATTTTTTAATGCCATTTTCAGTGAACAGCGCAGTTTCATAGACTAGGAATATGCTGTGGTGCTAATGTGCCGCACAAAACACTTTAGAATAAAAAAATAAATAAACAACAGTAAGCATAAAAATAACACAAAGACCAGAATAATAAATAGAAGTACAATAGTGCAAACAGTGCAAATGGAGTATGAAGAATGTGCAGGTAATGGGCTGGTAACTGGATATATAAGTGAAAAGTTTAAAGGGGAGGAGTTAAAAAGTGTTCATGAGTGTGATTGCAGAGGGAAAGACACTGTTCTTATGTCGTGAGGTTCTGGTCCGGATAGCTTTCTGCCCGAAGGGAGTGGCTCAAATAATCCATGTCCAAGGTGAGAAGGGTCGGCTGCTATCCGACCTGCATGCGCCTGCGTTCTGGAGACGTATAGGTCCTGGAGAGATGGAAGGCTGCAGCCAATCACCATCATGTATGGCGTGCATATCAAATTTCTTTTCTACGTTCCAGACAGAACGAAACCCAACTTTCCTCTGACACTTGCATAGTTCTCACTTATATTATATGGCTTTTTGACCAAATTATTCTTAAATCTGCTGAAGTTTGGAAACTATCTGATTAAAAGTGTCCATTGCTTTGGACATGTGACAAACAAAATATAGAATACCTGAAAGGATCATAAGCAAACATTGGCAAAGGAGACGTCTACATTTCAGCAGCTGGATCTTATTAAAGAACTCAACTGAAAAGGTGCTGAGGTGGTCTTTTCATTTTTTTTAGTTAAATGCAGGTGTCTGTTTATGAGTCCACAGTTAAGGCTTGATGCATGTGAATGTAAGTGTTTATGAGAGATTGTGAGGAGCTTTCATGCCACAAATTTACTTCCTATTATATCTTTCTAGTCTCCCTCATCGGTTTGGATTATGAGATTTAAAATATATGCTAATATACTCAAAACATACGATGCACTCAATGTTATAAAGCTGTTTTCATGAAGATAATTTTTCTGTTTGTGTTCATGAAGCTAAAAAATCCTTTGCAGTGCACAGAAATTGCAGCTAATCTGCTGACATGGTTGTAATGTTCTGAGGATGACTGCATGACAAGTTGAAAATTTTTGATTGCATGAAAATATGCATGGTGCGGTGCATTTTCTTGTCTTTTCAGAAAGCTTCAGGTACTCTTTTGACCGCCTAATGCCACCTGTGCTTGGCCATCCGCCACCAATGACTGGGACTCCCCTCACCGAATGAGCGTGGGCTGATGGGCCCTCAACTTTCAGTATTCTTATCCATCCAGAACTATTATTCATACCAGTCCTCTGCCTCGCCTCTCCACACTAGAGTAAAAAAAAAATCAAAGAGGGTATTAGGCAGCAGGGTTATTCCCAACACTTTGCTGGAGGCTGGCGTTAATCTGTGCGTTTTGGAGAAACGAGGTTAGTTAAGCATTTTAATGGCCCTAGCCCTGTGATAATTAGGCCTGCCCTGGAGGGAGCTCCAGTTGAGCCACTTGGGCCTTGAAATGGAGCCAGGCAACTAAAGCCCTGCATGCACACAATGATCCTGAACTAATTCCCTGAGTAAATATTTTCTCAGTTCGCTTTGCAGCTTCTTTCTCTTCAAAGTTGTAAAAGGCCTGTCTCCTTTTTTCTCATAGTCTCACTCTTTACCCCTCCCTCTGTAGATATTTTTAGCCGGAAAGCTCTCGGAGCGGTCTTTATTTCTTTCTGACACTAGACAAAACTGTCTTTTGCCTTCCAGTTTGCATAACTGGAGTCTGCAGTTTGCATGTAGAATGAAACCCTGTTGTGTCGTGTCTGACTGGCGTGGCCCCTGACCCCCATGGCCCTTGGAGGGGTCCTTTGACTGACTGATCTGATCATCCAAAAGGGGATAGGAAGTCCCTAAACATTGTCTGCAGCTCTGTCTTCCTGCCTGCATGGAGGCTCCCGCAACACGGAGAAGCCCCCTGAGCTACAGTGGCCATTGTTCCTCGTCACAAAAGACAGACATCACATTAGACGTCCTCTGTTTCACCATGACTCCTATTATCTTTGTCAACAGGAAAATCAAAAGCGTACATTGGCCCCTGCAACTCCCAATCAAAACATATTTATGAGCTGGAGGAAGTTTAATGATGTTACACCGGGGCGCAGCAGCTGGGCTGGTTTTGAGTGACGGCATACGCTTTCCTGCTTTTCTCACATGGACTGAACACATGAAGTTGTCAATCTTCTAGTTTGTGTCTGGGTGATGAAGTTTTCAGAGTGTTGACTGACACCAGGTCCTGAAGCTGCAGGAGCCGGGGTTTCCTGCGGACACTACTTGTTTGGCTCAGGGAACCTTTGTGGGCAGATCTTCATCTGACTCTTGCTCAGTCAGCCCATCTCTCCAGGCCATGGTGTCAGCCGTCATTTGTCTGTCACTGTGACACTGTCAAGTGCGTGTGCACACCTGTCTTTCTATGTGTGTGTGTGTGCGTTCACTCTGGTGGGTTCACCTGCATTTCTGCATTCATGTTGAGTCAGATGGAAGGAAACTTCTGAGCATCTCATCCAAACAGACAAGACAAGATGAATGTTTTCTGAACTCAGAACGCCATTAAAAAGACCATTGTAGCATTTGATTGATTTGCTGCATGAGAGTGGCTGGATGTTAACATAAAACCTGCAAATGGCTTCAATTTAAATATGTTACTTATCTGCCCTTCCCAGTGCATCAGTGTGAAAATCTTCTGCAGGTGTAATTTAATGGGAAGTGTGTCATTTTTCACTATCAAGTAATTAGGCAGTATTAAGTACAAAACATTGTTAGCTGGTCTGACGCGTGGAAGCTGCCAGGCTGACTAATGTGTGCGTTTGCACACCTCTGCATCCCTGTGGAAGGTTAGAGTGTTTGACGCAGAGCTCTGCTGACGGCGAGAGAAGATACATATCCAACAAAAAGTTTTTCACTGATTGGTTCATGTGAAGCTTCAGCATAGGGCTCAAAAATCTGTTCTTTACACCCTTTAACATCAACCTTTTAGGGAAAACGTTATTATTATTGCTGTGATCTGAAGAAACACAACACAAAAAAATGTTGTGTGTTTTAGAGTAATATTTTGCTTAATTGTCCTGTAAATGCTGATGTAAAAAATGAGTCATTTCAGGCTGATTTATGTGGCAGTTAGGGTTTTAATTTGAGCTTAAATCAGTTCACTGCACTTAAATGTCTGTTTAAGCACAATGTACAAAGCCATATCTGTACGTTCTGCAGGTGTTTAGCCATTTTTAAAAAGTGCCAACTAATTGTCAAAAGTAAAAATGCAAATAAGGTCAGAAACATTTAAAGTTCCACTGTGAGCATATTTTGATCTATTGTGAAAGCATTTCCATTTGTCTTTTAATACGCTTATGATGTTTTTAGGCAAACTCAAAAAACATTTCCATTTCCTAGGACATAGTTTCTGTAGAGCAGCGTTAGTTCATCGGAAATTCACCCCTGAGCTGTGGGGGTGACCGTTGACATGGAGTAAGGCTGCCATTACTTCCTGTTATCCATTTGTTTACATGCTCTCCCATAAGCTTAAATCCTTCACAACGCCAACCTTACATTACAGGCACACAAGATGGCGAGAAATATTGGAGGAATCCAGCCATACAGTTCTGATCCAGATTCCAGCTCGGACGAGGAAAACAAAGACGGATGTGGATCTATTTGTCTGCAGGTGGATTCATCAGAATGGAGCGGAGCAGGGAGCTGGTGACTCGCCCATCTGTGTCACACAAACAAGCTTTTTCCAACTGCATTTTTTCGTCTGCTCCTGATTCACGACAATTCGAGTAAAAAAAAGTACTCAGAAATGCAATTTATGTTTGATTTTCTTTTTACATGTCCTCCGTCATCTGAAAAATACCACAAAAGCATGTTAAAAAAACACAATTTTCATCAGTTGGTCTTGAAAAACTTCACGAGAATTAGAATCAGTTATGTACATTGATTAGAGATCTGGATAGTAAAAGGACTTTCCTTTGGCAACTTCATGACCAAACTCCAACAGAAAACTCAATTCATGAATGATTTCTGTCAGAGTCCTTGATGAGCTTCAGCTGCAAAAACCTTTACAAACTTAAGGCAGCTTCTCATGAACATGGAGTACATGTTACCTCCTCATCCTCCTTTATCGGCCTCCTGCCTCTTTGTCCTGCACTTCCTCTCAGTACCTCCATCATGCTGCCGTCCTCTGCTCCCCTCCTCTTTGTCTCGTCTCAAGGCCAGACCCAGTCATGGGTTCTGGCCCGTGCTGTGAGCAGTTACTGACCCTTTGTGCCACCTTTATCACAGCCTCCTTCACTGTGGGCTACTTAACCACAGCGCTAACTGCAGGTCTTGCGGGTCCCTGTGATTGTGCTCTGCATTGAGCACAGAGATGAGGATTAACACCGACACTCGATAAAGGGGTCAGAGGTGTGCAGTGATTATTTGTGTGTGTGTATTATGGCAGCGGAAGGAGGGGAAAAAAGAGAGACACATGGAGACAGAGTGTGAAAGGAAACCAGGAGTGTGTGTGGAGGAGCGTGTGGCTCTCAGATGGAGGATTGAAACAGGAAGGGGGGGCTGGGGACATGGCTGCAAGGTTGAGGTGAAATAGATGGATAAGGTTAGCTGAGTTATCAGACAGGAGCATCACAATCAAGCTGTCAGCTCAGTGCCTCCCTCTCTCTGCTCTCTCCCTCCTTTTGATAAACAGAGGAATAGGATTACAATTTGGACTGGTCCTGGGGCAGCGAGGAAGCCTGCCCTGTCTTTCAGCTGCATTCTCTGCTCTGTGAAAGGAGCGCAAGAAAGGCACAAATCTGCCAGACCAGGCTTTACGGGGCGGGGCAGCCTGCTGGAGGACGAGACTCTTTCCTCAGAAAAGTCAAGTGTGGAGGACAGCCTGCAGAGGAGAAGGTCCCACAATCCCGAGCACTTATTAAGAAGCTTTTTTAATTCACCTGTTAAATCAAATGATTATATTTCCAACACACTAAACTTGCACATTACGCTTAATTGCAACAACAAGCAAGTTTAACTTATTTGTAAGACAGCTGGAATGAATGACCTTGGCATTCCAAACAGGACGTACCTGCTGCTTCCAAGAAGGTAAAAAAGACTTCTATAGAGAAATAAACAGCTGTCACTCAGTCATTTTATTCCTCAAAATAACCATCCTTGCTCTGTTACCTTTTTTTATACTATTTTTTTCCTGTAGTACAAGTTCTTTAAGTTATAAACTGGACGAGAAAAGTATGTGGTCTCACACCAAACGTTCAAAAACATCTGACAGATTTCGTGTGGTCTGCTTTCAAGTGGTAGGGGTGTGGACTCCCAACAAGCTCACTCCTGATAGGTGAGGGCGGTTGCCACAGAGACGTTGACTCAGACCAATCCCTTCTTACTAAAGTTGTCTGGCTTCAACATGGCGGTGTCCGTATCACAAAAAATTGGCAACTGAATTGATTTATTTTGGTTAAAGCCAAAAGTAAGTCATTTTCTGTGGATGACATCACAGTCACTCAGTCCAGTTCTTAAATATATTCATTGATTTTACTACAGGCTTGAAATAAATTTCTCAAAATGGTTTAGACACATTTTTCTAAAATTGCTTCAAACAGAGAAGTTGCTTTTTTGTTTCTTTTGTCCCCTCCTACTCTACATTTTTGGACAGAATTTTTTTGTTTTGTTTGTTTTTTTGCTGTCAAAATTGGCAGGAAGACGTTCTGGTTTAATAAGTGAGATGCATGCATGCACATGCAGTATTAAAAGGAAATGACAATAATCTTTTAGGAATGCAACATTTAAAGTGCACGATTATTATTTATTAAGCCCTTAAGAAGTAAACAACAGTCCTATAAATATTTAATTGCTAAAAAACGTAAAACAAAAAACCTTAAAAACTGAATTTTTCTAGCTATTATGATCCAGCACCTCCACATTAGCTTCATACCACGGAAACATGACAGAGTGCTTGGTTTACATTGAACTGATAATATATGGACAGCCTCCTGTTTGCTCCTGGAAGCGTAATAAACATTATTGGTTTGATGACAGTACAAAAGCTTGCTGTGGTTGTTTTGTCTACGTTGTTCAGGACACAAAAGCCTCTCTGTTCCTCCAGTCCCCCCGCCGGCCGATGCCGGAGATTTTCCTTAAACGTTAACTCTGCAGAGAGAGTAGAAAGAATGTCGGAACAGCCACCAGAGCAGCAGGGCAATTAGAACAAATTAATTATGGCGGTGCAGAGCTAAAGCATGAAGTCAGAGAGCTTTCAGAGCCTCCTATCAGAGCCCTCCTTGAGAAAAGGGTTGCAGCTTTTGCTCAGGAAGGAGCCCCCTCTGCTCTGTGACCGCCATGTGGGGACGGCTGCGGTCTGAGGCTCCCGTCACAGCCGCCTGCTGTTCTGCCTGCATGGCTGAGCTGAAATGAAATGTGTGCTCCTGCTCCCACAGCCAGGTTTCCCTCTCAGTAGGATTCAGACGTTGACCTGCCATCCTCCTCCTCATCTGCAAGAACACAAGATCAATTTTCATGCAAAAATTTCCTTTCTTCTTTCCTCGTTCCTTACTCTTTCTGTGTCCGGGGAGCTACATTAAACCAGTGGAGGATCTGCAGTTCAATCACGTACTATCTATTTATTTGTTTATCTATTTAAACATGCATCTTCCACATTGGGGTATCTCTGTCTGGATGTGTGTGAAAGAGACAAACCACACACACACATCACACACTTCTGGTCTCAAACAAACGAATTAGTGTAGCAGTCGCTTTAGATTAACATGTACATGAGCTCGCTTTGTCGCAGGGAAGTAAAAACTTGTCTGGCATCAAGAAATTGGACAATTGTTTCTTTCAAAACGGATCAGGAACAGGCACGGAACCATGGTCGCCATAAGCTCAGACAACAAGTGCAAAACCTGAATAAGCAAAAACGCTGAAACAGATCCATGTCCCTATTATTTAGGAAAACCAAATCCCTCTTTTCCTCCGTTTTTTCAACTGTAACGTGGTTTCCAAGCGAGGTCCAGCCAGAAATCTTGTCGCATGGCCGTGAAATAAAGGAAGTGTTGCCATGTCTGACTATGCCAGAGAATAAAGCCAAAGCAAATTACTTAGGGAGAGTTTGGTCCAATTGGATGGCATCCCTTGGTATGTAATTCCCATGGCACGTCGCTGGCAGTGGTGTTACACGCCTCAATCAGGTGTGGGGGCCTGGAGGAGACCCTGCTTATTTGCATGTCCAAGTATGAGGGAATTTCCTCTTAGAAGGGAACCAAGCTTTGAAGTGGGTATTCCCATTTGGATTACCAGACTAAAATAGACAGTAATGGATCAGTCAAGTCATTCACCTCTAGTGGGCCTTTTGCCCAGTCCTTCTTCACCAACTAAACTATGACCGGCTTCAAAGGAAGTCGTTGAATGACTTCTTTTCCAGACAAAGCGCTGCAGATGAAACTGAGCTGACACACTGATCACTGTGACCTCTCCTCTGTGATGGGAGGGGCCTTCCACGTGGTGGCAGACCACAAGAGCTGACTAGTGTTTTAAAAGCAGGACAACACCAAACCACTGTTCTCTGCACTCCCGTTTCATTCTTTTTTCCAGACCTCTCAAGTTCTGCAACGATTTGTTGAGAAGACTTACCATTAATAAAATTTTCCAGAGATCCATTATTTTCCTCGGTTAACAGTGAGCTTTTGTGCAAAATATCATGAGATCTTGAAAAAATTTCAAACAGAAAACAGGTAAAGGAAGTCAGGAGACTTTGCAACTTTGCATTATTCCACCACTGTTAAAGTAACCAGTCCAAGCACAATCTTTAGGAGGGCAATACTTGATTAGGAAATATCTGGCCTATATACTTGACAGAGTAGAACTGAGATGAGGGCCAAAACTTCAATCAATGGGAAGGTCACAAATATTTACACAGGCAGTTCTCACTTAAAGTTCACCTCTCATCATCTTTCAAAGTATGTTCAAAGTGTTCCCGGTGGTCTTTTGATTATATGTATACATTATATATATATTATATATATTTCAAGAATGAGTAAGAACATCCCCACTTCCTGGCATCCATCTGTTTACACTCTCCCACTAGCTTACAGACCCTCAAAACCCCAACCTAACATTACCACTGCAACAAGAATGTCTAGCGATATTGGAGCTATCCTGTCGTACAGTTTAGATTCAGATTCCAGCTCAGACGAGGAAAACAAGAACGTACATGGATCTATTTGTCTAACAGTGGACGATCAGAATTGAGTGGAGCAGGAAGACTGTGGCCCAATGATTGTAGTTTGTACGTAACAACTACAAGTCTTTTTGAACAGCCTTTTTACATTTGCTCCTGATTCAACACGATTTGAATAAAGAAATACTCAAACAAAGTTTTCATCTTAATTTTCTTCGTGCATATCCTCCTTTACCAGAAAAATGCTACAAGAACATGTTCAAAACACCAAAAGCATGATTTTCATTAGAATGGGCTCAACAATGAAGCCAGCAAATTCAAACATGCTCTATGAAATACAGTAACTCTTCCAGTGTTTACCCAATTAACAAAACTCCAACAGATTGCTTCACGAGTGTTGCATGTTGGCTCAAAGCTGATTTTCTTCCAACAGAAACCTCTGGAATTACCTTTATTCTGTAAACAGTTGAAGAGTTACGATACATCAACTATTGTCAACACTAAAGCCAATGCTCTGGTCTTCAAGGGTTAAAAGACACCTTGGAAAAACTGTCCAACGTGCCCCTCAGACAAACAAGTTTCCATCTTTTCCTGTAAAGTGACTTTGTTTTTTTCAACGTGTATTTTCTTTTTGGAGAATCAGAAAAGCCTTGAAAACTTTGGGGAGACAATTTGATGGAACCTCACTTGGTCCTCTGTGTCCCTAATTGGGCTCCTGATATGTTTTTTTTTTATTTAATTGATTTAACTGCTGTTGATTTAAACTATTCCATCCTCCACTCTCTTTGCAAAAGTTTTATAGGTTTAAACCTGACATGTAAACATCAAACAATGACAGTCAAGCATCTAGACAGAGGTTTGGATGTAAAAAAAAGTAAATGCAATAATAAAAAATGACATAGAATGCCAAACATATCTTCTTTTCACCTTGAGGTGAAGACATCCCCATGCCCCGCCCTCCCCAAAGCCAGAATCATTATGAATGAAATAAACTTGTGGATGCAGCTCCAGACCAGGGAAACTGACCTTCATGGAGACCTATGATGTGATTCAATGATTGGGAAAATGCGATTGTGGATTTAACCGTCGACCTACTCTTTAAATGTATTAAATGAACTATTGTACACATACTCATGGTCAATTTGTGTATACCTACACAGTGTTTTACTATCTTTTCTAAAGAGCCCAAAGCCGTCCCGTTCACCCATTCACACACATGGCATCAACCTATATCCAACAGCGGCAATGTGGAGTTCAGTGTCTTACCAAAGGACACTTTGACACATGAGCAGGCAAGACCTGAACCTGTAAGGCTCTGATCAGAGGTCGACCACTCTACCTCTGCACCACGGCTGCCCTGAATGTACAAAGAAAACAAACAGGAGCTGGTCAAAATGCAGCTCAAGGAGTTCAACACAACAAAATGGATCCATCACAGTTGTTCTGGCCAAGCTGATGTTTAGCTAGACTAACACAAATCTGCAAATTAGGTGTAAAGTGAAGTGTGGGGAAATACATTTGAAACTAAAATAATGCCCTTAGTTCTATTACAGAAGAGAGCTATTCGAATTATTCACAAAGCTAAATTTAGAGATCACACAAATGAACTTTTCATTAAGTCAGGTTTATTAGAACGTAAAAATGTAATTGAATTGCAGACCGTATTAGTTATGTTTAAAGCCAGAAACAGAAATTTACCTGAAGACTTACAAAAGCTTTTTATTTTTACCACAGGAGACAAAAATCATAGGAGAAAATTTGATTTCAAACAACAGATTACTCGAACAACACTAAAGCAAAAGTGTCTGTCTATAGCAGGGGTAAAAATGTGGAATTCCCAGGAGAATCCGTTAAAAAGTTGTCAATATATTATTCAATTTAAACGGATGTATAAAGCTAAACAAATTAGTTTGTACAAACTTGACTGTTGAATGGAATGTTTGGAATGTATGGATTAAATGAATGGAATGTATTTACTGTTTATTTGAACTGTATGTGGTGAAATCTGAGCACAGGTGACGGTGTGAGAAATGTAAATATGATGCAATTTTTAAAAGGGAGCAGACAATTATAAGAATTGTGTTCTTCAATTCTGCTCCCTTCTAATCATGAAAATGTTCAATATGTGAGACAAACATGTAAACTTATTGGACATCAAGAATTTTCATGAAAGGAACAAATAAATAAATAAATGAAAATGAAAGTTGGGGATCTTGGAACTAAAAATTGAATACTGTGGTTTTGCAAAACACAAAGGACACGTTGAAGTAAAGTTTCTGTTCTGTCTTTGAACACTTCAAACACTTTTATTGATTTGACCTAATCTCTGTGTCTTTTAGCATGGAATCTGAATCACAATGTGTATGCAGAGTCAGGAGTGCAGAGCAACGCTTGTTGAACAATGTTCAGTCATCCACGGCGGGCTAAGCGCTCTCAGTGGAGGTCGTGTGACGCTCTTGTGGGTGTGATCTTTGTTTAAATGAATCAGGTGACTTTCACTCGAGGGCCCACTTCTTGCTCCGCATGTTTGATAAGCGTTGCATGTATTGGCTTGTTATGGTTCCTGGCATCGCAACGCAATTAGCCTGATATGAATAGTTCCCACAGAACCAACTGCACTTTCATTTTCTGATTCCACAGCCTGAAACACAATCGAGCAGCTCCTCTGATGTGATCTTTTCTGTGGACATGAAAAGATGCCTGCTTTTCACACAGTTGCAGCCGGCAAAAGAGTTTTATTCTGGCTTTGGTTTTCCTCCCACAACAGGTAAACAGAGAGTGTTGGAGGAATGAGGGAGAGCCAGAGACATGGGAATAAAAAGATAAACAGTTTGACCTTCTGTCTCTGCCAATTTCCAGCACCCCCCCTCCCTCCTTAGCCTTCTCTTTGCCTCTTTCGCCCTCAGCCCTGTGTCGGACGAATCCTTTTTGGAGGGATAAATAGCACTGCTGCGCTTTGATAGCCTCAGTCCCAAACAGCAGCTACCGATAAATAAAAGGAACTTTCTCCATTTATCTCTGTGAGAAAGAAGTTCCTATTAGGGTCCCCATAGCCACAGGGCCTTTCCCTCCTTCACTGCACAGCTTTGTAGATTGCCTGCTTGGTTTAAGGTGCTATTGAGTGCTCACCAGGACAATTACATGCCAGGACCCCCCTCCGGAAACGTCCCTCCCCACCACTTCCCTCGCCCCGTCCTGTACCTCTGCGCCTGTGTTGATGCTATCTGCGATGGTGCTGGATGGGAATGGTGTGAGCGGCGCGTCGTGTAATTGCGGCAGTGTGTGTGTGTGAGCTCCCCGCTGGAAGAGGGGACAGAGGGGGGAGAGTGATAATAGCCCCCTGAATGGTATGGAATAAAGTATCATTGCTTAGTGCCTGGAGTCAGACGGTGATGCTAATGCAAATGGTTTTTGCCCCCCACCTCTCTGTCTGGTGTAATGATAGCCCACAAACAGCATGCATGAGGAAACAGAGTGAAGGAGATATATAAATAAAAATAGCCCACACCTCAATGAAAATGACTTTTTGTGGCCTTTAGGGAACTTAAGACACACCTTTACAAACCCCCTTTGGGCCTTTCCTCCTTTTCCTGTTTTTATCATTTGATGAATTACACATTTCTGTGCAGACCAGCTCTGGGGGGAGATAAAAGCTTTTCCCCTTTTGCAAACTTCTATCAGGTCTTTTTTTTGTTCCAGGGTGAAGCGTCCGAGGCTCCGCTGATATTTTAATGGTTGATGAGCAGAGACTCGATTGTCTTTCAGCCGGAGACTCTGAGGAAAAAAATGACGGGCGCCACGGGCGCGGGCAGCGAGGAGGCCGAGTGCTGATCCGGGATCGAGGCGAGGATCTTAGATTGTGTGGGGTCACAAAGGGCGTCTATCAGAAAGAAGGCAGCCTCGGCGTGTCTTCTGTATCAGTTTCGTGGCTCACAGCACAGCCAGGGGAGGAGTTTAGGAATTCCTGGGGGGTGGGGGTGGGGGGACTTGCTGTGGCCCATAAACTGATAGAGGGAGCAGTGCTAATCGAGAAGCCGTCAGGCCTCTCCTTACTTCCCCACTCCTCTGTCGCCTGCGTTCACTCAGTTTCAGTGGTGGAGCTAAGCTCCTCTTTTATTTCATGGTGTCAGTTTCAAAGACTCGTCTTTTGTCTTGTGAAAGCTCAGCGTCTTAGCCGTCCACTTGTGAAGTGGACTTATTATTGAGTTGTTTAAATTATCTCTTGTACCAAAAAAAAGCACCCAGATTTAGACTTAAAGAATATGATTTATTGAAATGAATGCTTTGTCCCATTCAGAATTATCTTCACAAACGTTCAGTCCAAAAAGCTTTTGGAGTGAAGGTAAAGATGGCCGCTCTGCTTCTCCTGACAGCAGCAGCGGCTTTCTATAACGCCCATAAATGGTCACCTTCTCACACAGAGCCTTTGTAGCATATTATTTGGCTTTCCAGCGCCCTAATATCTCGGCAAAGTTTCGTACTGGCGCCTTTTGGCGGCCCCAGCTAAGTGGTCTTAGCCGCCTGTGATAGGCCCGTGTGCTGAGCAGGTTCTGGAGATAGCAGCTCTCTGGTGGCACGGCTTCTCTCACAGGTCCCTCCCTGGCAGAAAGCAAAAGAAAGGGAATAAAGAGGGGCTGGGAGAGAAAAGAAGCAGGCGGGAGGGAATTGACACAGAGCTTGGCGAGGAGCCAGAGCCGGCCTTCTTGCGTCTAATGTACGAATAGGGATTTATTTAAACAGTGAGAAGAGAGGACAGCTTCACAGTGCCAGATTAATTCCGCTTTTTATTCAGAAAATAAAAGAGACTTTGAATTATTAAGAGATAGCAGGATTAGAGGCCTCTCTTTCCAACCCCAATCTACGCTCTTTTTAATTTCCACTTTATTAGAATTCTTTTTGAAGTATTTTAATGTGGACAAAAGGAGAAGAAGAGAGAGAATGCAGAAAATATTAAATATCAGTTAAACTGCATTAAACAGAAGCCCAAGCCTCCATTTCTCCACAGTCATATTGATTCTGCTCCTTCACTTCTCAATTATCAACTTTCATTGTAGGTTCAGCCAAGTGCAGAGGCCGATTTTTGAAATGAAACGGCTTGTATCTTGCATTTATCCTCGCTGCTGCGGGGCTGTGGCGGGCTTTCTCGCTCCCTCGCACTCTTTTCACTTCACTTCCTTAAACCCCTCTCAAAACGTGTCAGAGAGGCTGATTGTGCTGCGCTATTAGGAGGAGGAGGAGGCGGCTGCCGGTTGTCACATTTGGCCGTTTCAGGTCAAAGGGAGGGGACGAGCCCGGGTCAGGCGGTGAAGCACCCTCCTCTGATCGTTCCCACGAGAAGTCCAACAGTAGCCAACCTCTGTTTACTCAACAAACACTCCATGCTATATTTGCTTCTTAGCTCCCATCCAGGGAACAGCTCACGCTCACATTACCGGCGAGCCGAGCCGCGCAGCATTGTGCCCTCCACAAATCTCAGCAGCCATAGGAATTTGATTGTGCCCGAGGATTCTCTCTGTCAGACAACCGGTCCGTAATCTCTGGCAATTCTTTGTGCTGGAGGATTACCAGTGAAAGTGTTACCACATATTTACAACTACTCCACTAACTCTCAACAGGCTCTCCTGCATCCAGCCCAGCCGCGGCTAAGCCACACTTAACATAGAAAATCAAGCCGAGGTTAAGGACATCTTCTTCTGAATCTAAGAGTGCGCTCCATCTGAGTTTAGCTCCCATTTTACCCTCCGGGATTACCTGAGTTCAAAAAGCGGCTTTTGTGTGTTTGAAAAAACGCATTTGTTTATGTGTAACGGTCTTCCCCAGAGACAGATCCGCTCCCCACAGCAATCTCATCCAAGTGAAAACAATCACTCAGTAATTGACGGCTCTGTACGGCAGAGAAGCTTAAAAACAACCAAAAAGTACATATATGTAGATATTTGAACATTTGTGACATGACTTAACTTCCTCATGTTTGATTATTTTGGTTTCATTTGTTTCCCTCTGTAATAAAGCGAAGAGAGGGGGTCAAGGGTCTTTTTTCAGCATCTGTGCCTTATCGCTCCATCAGAGCCCAAGTGTTTCATTCAGAGTCTCAGTAGATAGGCCATGTGTCTGGCTGTTGTTATTGAAATAAACTGGGCCTGTGCTGCCACCCCAGCCCACCCGCCCCTCTTGCCCCTGTCTGTTTTGAACAAGTGTATCTTCAGAAACACGCCAGCTTGTTATGGTAATGACCTGCACCCCCCCACCACCGACTCCATTCTGTGTGCCGCGGGGTGACGCTCTGCCTCTTTTAAAGGGAGGGGGTGTGAAAACCAAAGCACAACACTTGAAATAATAAAATGGAGTGTTTATTTATCACATTTCCGGTAACAGAGTGACAGTTTGGTCGGATTTTTGGAAGCCCAGGCTAATGTAGCGCAGAGACACACATGCACACCCGCACAACCCAAACTATTGTGTCAACTAGACACCTGGCATATGTGAGATCTTATTTCCATCATTACAAAAATACTGGGTACAAACTGACAAGCATAGCCTAAGCACTAAATGGAAATCATCCAATATCTGATGCTAACAACAGCCAACAGCGGCAGGAAAAGTGTTGCTCGTCTGACAGGAGAATTCCCTGGCAAATAATCCGCTGGAATGCTTCTTTACGAGGAAGAATTGAGACTGGAGCCCACCAGCAAATATTTTTGAGCAGGTTGGTTCTGCTGTAATTAAAATAGCCATGAATTCAGACACGAGACTGGAGCCACTTTAAAGGCAGTTGTGAGGATGGATGGCACAAAAAGAAAAAATAAACGGAGAACAATGTCAGAACTCCGTGCTGAAAGAATACTGATAAGGATCATCTATTTAAACAAACCTAATGCTTGGCTGCTTGTTGTGAGCTACATTTCATACATAAAATATGTTCTGTCAGTGATATTGGCCCTTATCTAAAGCAGGAGAGGCAGACGAAATTTGCAGCCTGTGTGCAAGCAGAGAGTGATAGAGGCCCAGAGCTGGAGATGCATGGCAGATAGCATCTGTCTGTCTGTCAGGCGTGCAGGCGGGCTGGAGCAATGGGGGAACACAGGGAGGCAGAGGAGGGGGCAGGAGGCGCACACAGCATGGCCCCAACACACCAAAGAGGCCCTGCCTCCTGAGGACATAGGTGACTCCCAACACACTCCTCCCACATCCTACAAACCCTGTCAAATGCCAGCTCACTTGTAGGATGTTTCCCAGCGGACCACGGCGACAAAGACGCGAGCGTAAACAATGCACAGGCTGCCACCCCTGAGCGGGGCGGTCCGGGTGGCTGTGGAACAGCGTCAGGGCTTTAGGGTCACTTTAACTTGGGGTTACAGAACAAATGTGAGGATGTAAGGTCTGTTCTTGCTTTGATCCAATCACAGCTTTGCTTTTTTATCACATTAACCCCTCATTCATTATGAGGGTGACATTGGCGCTTGTGATGAATTAGCCCTGTGAAGTGAGAATAGACCAACACAACAAAGTCAAGGTTGTGGCGATGCAGACAAAAACACATTACACACTGCAGAGACACACAGGCTGGGTGACCACTGAGCCCTGAATGCAGCAGAATACAAAAACCACTGCTTACATTGCCTGTACTTTATAAAGGCAGAGGAGGCTGCACACGTGCACACTCGTGCATGTGTGATGCTATTTCCCCATCTGGCCTGTGTAAACCAGGCTAGGATATTTAAACAGGATTATCTGCTGGAATAAGGTCTGAGATGCAAGATGCTACCGTGCTGAAAAATTCCATTTGTCAGATCACTGGCTTCCATGAATACTTAAGAACGGTAAAGGGGATAAAATATCAACTGCTGAGTATCCCGGGCTAATTGCGCTTGTAGAACACAGCGAGGCGTTTCAAAAATGAATATAAGCACTTCATTTAAAGAAAGAGAAGCACCTCAGACTGAGAAAATGGGATGGATTTTTAGGACTGAGGAGACTGGGGCTAAAATCAATGGGGTGAACAACAACCAGATGACGCCATACTGAAGACCATCGAACATACTATCCCACTGTTACCAAAACTGAGCTGAGATAAGACTGACAGAAAGTTTGATCTGTGAATGAAGAGAAGCAGCTGTTTGCTGGTTCCCCCGAATGACATCCTTGGATTTATTATTGAGGGCAAATATTTCTGGCTGTTTCCCGCCATCTTTCTCTGTAACATGTTCAAAGGCTGAGAGCCACTTACCTTCATCTCTTTAGTTTTCGTATCCCAGCAGTAACAAACGACAAAAGAACAACGGCCAAATACAGTTTTTACCTTTTTTTGCGAAATAAAACAAGTGGTAAACATGAAAAAAACTCAAATGAGATGCTGTTGGAGACTTTATATTATAGAGACCCCCTTTATTCACATACAATAGAATATCTATTTATTAATTAAAAAAAAAGACTTGTGATGAGTTTATAGGTTTTGTCAAAGTGATGTACAGTCATCAAAATGCAGCTTAAAAATGCTTAAATATAAAAATAAAAATCCTGTCTTTTCATTGATCACTTTTTTCTGTGTGGGTTTTTAACACTTCTTTGGTAATAAATAAATAAATAAATAAATAAATAAAACAGCAAAAAAAGTAGAGAATTTTTTAATTTCCTGTTCAAATACACCAGAGAGCGGCAGGCTTGGTGAGGTATACACCATAAAAAAAAACCTTTATTTGTAAGTACTTCATTCGTAGATTACTGGTGCCGCTTTGTGACTCATTTTGTCTTCTTTATTCGCTAAAAATGCATATTAGAAATACACTAGGTGAAAGACGCAGTACGCCTGTCTCAAGGCAGAGGGCGCTGGTGATCTCAGAGAATGTGACACCGCACCCAAATGACAATAGAATTAGTGGAAGCTAATCAAGTGCAGCCGTCCAGTTATTCTTTAACATTGTTTAGCATCATTTTCTAAATGGAGGATTGAACTTGGTAGTTTATGTAAACACGTCACTCAGAATGAGCATCATGGACATGGACTTAAAATATATATATATAAATAACTTTTTTTTTTCTATGCCACAGTTGAAATTTAAAACAGCAAACAATTGTTACATGCAGGGTTTTTTCACAGTTTTTTCCCCCTTTGCCTCTGCATGAGCTGCATGGGCTGCATATGCTTCCTGTGAGTGAAGACACCTGGTGGAGACCTGATGAGCTCTGCAATCAAGACCCAGAGCCAGCAGAGCAGAGCTCTTTCTGGATCACAACCCAGATGAATCTGAACAGCTCTTTATGTTGGAAAATGTGAGAGGTTTGTGGAAAGGTAAGACAGGTGTACCCTGGGTACTCTGTACACCTCATGTAGATTGCTTTCTGTTAAAAACACTAGGTGAGTTGGTTGTTGCCACCCCTTGTATGTTTTATCACCTCTTTGTAGATGAGTCAGTGAGACTTTTGTTTTCTGGTTCCGTTCTAGAGCAGTTATAGTTAGGCTGTGTTTTGTGTTTACGTAGCACAATCAATTGGTGAATAAGCTACTCTGTAGGTTTCATTTGTTTGTAAGTCTGATGACGTCATTGCCTCGCCAGCTGTGAACCCCACACGTCACTGTTTTGTGGTGAATCTGGCCAGACGAGGCGGCTGAATGAATCTGAGATCCAGGCATGATACAGTTCCAGGATAGTTTAGTCTCATATGTTCTTCTTTGAAATGTGCTCCGTCTTACACTGGTATAGACTTTATTGAAATAAACATGAGCTGGTTGCAAAAAGGCTGGATTTTAGGGTTTGTGTTTTATTCGTCATTGATTCATGATGCAGCTGGTTCATCGGTCACAGTGGTTCTGCTGGTATGAAATTTACCAGCATCTCTTCTGAATCCAACCAAGTGCAGAGTGAAAGAAATCCTTATTTGTTAGGATGTATTAAATGACCAGAAGCAGACATTTACATTAAGTTGCTTGTATGTTGAACACATGTAGCCAGATAATGGAATTGACATAAAAAAACATCGCTACATGTTAGCTGCGTTAGCGTATGCACAATAACACCCAACAAACATTTTGATACAGCCCTTTGTACCTCTCAAAATCAATTCAACATAAGTAAGCAGAACAGAACGAATCCATATAAGGCCTTTAAATGTTCTTTATTTTACACTGCACAGAGATCTGCAGGCACAAACTCAAGTTGATGTCCTTGTATGAATGTATAACTGCTGATTGTATTGTTTTGTGCGTTATTCTTGCTTTGATTGCGTGAAATAAACTATTTTAAATCAAATCAAAAACCAAATAAGGCTACAATCTCTAACTGTTTAAATGGAATTTAGCTGACCAAACAATTAAGATCTTTATTCTTTCAGTAACCAATCAGATACCAGAATGTTACACCGATTAATTCGAACAGATCTTTTTTTTTCTGTCACAAAAACATGAAAATTACTTTCTACTGTCAGCTATAAAGACAACATGGACGGTACTTTAAGTCTCCATGTAAGTCAACTGATTGTAATAAGGTAGGGCTGGGGAACATAGAATTTTTTATTTCACAATATAATTTTTTCATATCAGGCGATAACGATACATATCACAATATAATCCAGATAACTATATTTGTCAAATATGAACGCTCTGCTCATAAGAGAAATGTTTAATCATCATCAGGTTATCTATTCAATTGCTGATGAGTTTCATTTAAAAACAAAATATGAATTCTACAAATAAATTCCAATGTTTTTAAGTTTTACAGAACAAACCTAAAACTGACAACCTCTTTTGTCAGCATCCTGAGAATAATCTAGAAACTAAAAGCAAACAGTCTGAGTTTCTCAGACTTTTGCTGCTGTGCAGGTCTGACCGTTGTTGTTTGTGCTGGAGAATCATCGTTTATTTCAGTCTGAGATTGAACATGCTTGGTGGCTCTGCTTCAGGTGATAAAAAAAGGTTGGTGGTGTTTCCAGTTGTAGAAGACACATGCTCTCTGCAAAGTTTGTAGTGCACTTTACTCTGTTTTTGTCAGATTTTAAATCACTGTAATACCTCCACACATGGGCCAAATTTAATTTTTGAGTGAAGATTTAAAAAATCTACAAGCCAAAAATATTTTTTACTGGCCAAATTATTACACTAGTTTACACAGAAATACCTGGTACCTTTTTTTAAAATTTCTTTAAGAAAAGGAAATTGCATTAAAGCCATTTATAAATGGTATGAACGTGTCTTTATTGTCATCTAACTATAAACTCAAATTCAAAAATACTGTTATTTATACATGATTTTTTCTTCTTTATTATGCATTTTTCGGCCCCCTCTGACTTCAGTTCCGCCTGCACATGAGTGCGTTTGAGCTTGTAGAAAAACACACTTCTGTGCGTGTTTATATGCCGTCATAAGGGCCGTCAAATATTTCTGGAGACAGTAAACTTTTTTTTGCTGTGTGTGCACAACGATTTTGTTGCTGCAAATCTGTTTTTACGCAAGGACAAATTGATATTGCAAAAGCACTAAATTAGTTTGCTCTTGCAATTTTTTTTTTTTTTACAGATGCACAAATTCAGTTTGCAGATGCAAAACGTTCCTACATGTGTGGACATCATTATACAACCATAAAATACTTCTGAAAGGAACATGACTCCATGTGTCAGCAATGCACAATTTGAAGCATGAAAACACCCCACTGCACATGGAAGCCACAGCGGCAAATGTTCAAGACCTCAGTACACATTGATTAAACCTTGCAGTGACATTCTTACATTTTATACAAACTGACTGAAGACTTAAAAGCTTTCCTTATAAAAAATAAACTCCTTTAAGTTTATTAAGATTAGATATGACAGCAATGCAAACAGCTGCTGTAAAAATCGATGTCATCCCTAAGCTCTGTTGGGTAATTATTTCAGTGATTAATATTGATTAGCAGCTGTGTCGAGTTTCTAGTCTATTGGTGGAGAAAGTACAGGAACCTGCACAGTGCTGGAGATGTGCGTGTTTCTGAGTAAAAATTACCCATAATGCTTGTTTCATGTTGTGAATTAGATACAGATACTTGACCCACTCCAAGCAATACGCTCCATTTCTACACACTTCTGGATAACAGGGTGTTTAATGTCTTTAATGTCAAATCAAAATGTGGTTGAGCTTTAAGTATGTAGCAAACTATGAAAAATCATACAAAAATATTCAATCTAGTCACTATCTCAAAGTCTCAAAGATTTATTTCCAAGTGATCTTGAATGATCTTTCATTTTTCTTGCATCTACATGCATGTTTAGATTTAGAGAAGATTCATAGCTTTTCATTTATAGCTTGTTTTCAGACGCATAGTTCTTTCATCTTTCAATCTTATTTATAGCCCAAAATTTACAACAGTTGTCTCAATGGGCTTCCTACCGGTAATTGTGTAAAATAAACAAAACATGAATCATAAAGAATATGAAGTCACAGAATTCAATAGGTATTGGCTAAACTAAACTCGGCAGACTAAGCTAAACTGGGAATCCCTGACCTCAGTGAGGAAAAACTCCTACAAAAAAATGGATTCTGGGAAAAAAAGAAGAAACCTCAGGGCTGTCCACATGAAGGAGGAATCCTCCCCCAGGACGGACAGGCGATGTACCAGAACTCTCAAGGGAAGAAATAAATTATCTAACACTACAACTACATGTTTAAATAGTCCAGCAGATAGGCTTCATCCAGATGAGTGGGGGAACGGGGGGCGTGAGACGAGCCAGAGGTAAGGTCCACAACCAGGTGTAGGAGCAGTAGTAGAGACGAGGTAAATGGTATACAGACGAGTTCTGCGAATTGTGTCCTTTCGTTTGATCTCAGAGTTTTTTTAAATCAATTTCATTTAATAAAGACATCTTTAGTTTGATTAATAAACCTGAGTGTGTTGAATTGTCTGGTTTTCAGTTTGTCTTTGTCAGGTAATTTGCTGTTGTCACTTTTTTTGGTTCCTACTTGTGTCACTGTTTGTTTTTTGTTCATTTAGTAAAGTTTTACGTTTTCACGACTATCCTGGTCTTCTGAGTTTTGGCTCCAACACACCTTCTGACAGTGACAGAAGGTATAATCTTCTTCTTTCTCTTTCGGCTTTTCCCATCAGGGGTCGCCACAGCGAATCATCCTTTTCCACCTCACTCTATCATGAACATCTTCTACCCTAACATTAGCCAACTTCATGTCCTCTGTTAAGACATCCATGTATCTCCTCTTTGGCCGTCCTCTTGCCCTCCTGCCAGGCAGCTCCATCTCCAACATCCTTCTACCAATATATCCACTATCCCTCCTCTGAACATGTCCAAACCATCTCAGTCTGGCTTCTCTGACTTTGTCCCTAACACAGGCAACATGAGCCGTCCCTCTGATGTACTCGTTCCTTATCCTGTCTAACCTGGTCACTCCTAAAGAGAACCTCAACATCTTCATCTCCGCTACCTCCATCTCAGCCTCTTGTCTCTGTCTCACTGCTACCGTCTCTAACCCATAGAGCAGAGCTGGTCTCACCACTGTCTTGTACACCTTTCCTTTGAGTCTTGCTGACACTCTTCTGTCACACAACACTCCTGACACTTTCCTCCAACCGCTCCAACCTGCCTGCACTCGCCTCTTCACCTCTTTTCCACAATCCCCATCACACTGAACTGTTGACCCCAAGTACTTAAACTCCTGCACCTTCTTCACCTCAGCCCCCTGTAACCTAACGCTTCTACCTTGATCCCTCTCGTTCAGACACATGTATTCTGTCTTACTACGACTGACCTTCATGCCTCTTCTTTCCAGAGCAAACCTCCACCTCTCTAGCTGTTCCTCCACCTGCTCTCTACTCTCACTGCAAATTACAATGTCATCTGCAAACATCATTGTCCAGGGAGATTCCTGTCTTACCTCGTCTGTCAGCCTGTCCATCAGCATAGCAAACAAAAAAGAACTCAAAGCTGATCCTTGGTGTAGTCCCACCTCCACCTTGAACTCCTCTGTCTGACCTACAGCACATCTCACCACCGTCATACTTCTCTCATACATGTCCTGAACTACTCTGACATACTTCTCTGCCACTCCAGACAATCTCATACAGTACCACAGCTCCTCCCTCGGCACCCTGTCATACGCCTTCTCTAAATCTACGTACACACAATGCAGCTCCTTCTGACCATCTCTGTACTTTTCCATCAACATTCTCAAAGCAAAAATGGCATCAGTGGTGCTCTTACGGGGCATGAAACCATACTGCTGCTCACAAATCTCCACCTTCTTCCTAAGCCTGGCTTCCACTACTCTTTCCCACAGCTTCATTGTGTGGCTCATCAACTTTATTCCTCTAAAGTTGCTGCAGTTCTGCGTGTCACCCTTGTTCTTAAAGATCGGAACCAGAACGCTTCTCCTCCATTCCTCGGGCATCTTCTCACTCTCTAAAATCCTATTGAACAAACTCGTTAGAAATTCCACTGCTGTCTCTCCTAAGCACTTCCATACCTCCACAGGTACGTCATCAGGACCAACAGCCTTTCCGCTCTTCATCCTTTTCAGAGCCTTCCTAACCTCATCCTTTCCAATCTCTGCTACTTCCTGCTCCACAACAACCACATCTTCCTCCCTTCTTTCCCTGTCATTTTCCACGTTCATCAGCTCCTCAAAATACTCCTTCCATCTTTTCTGTACACTCTCCTGGGTTGTTAGCACCTTTCCATCTCTGTCCTTTATCACTCTTACCTGTTGCACGTCCTTCCCATCTCTGTCTCTCTGTCTGGCTAGTCTGTACAAGTCCTTCTCTCCTTCCTTTGTGTCTAACCTGTCATATAGCTCATCATAAGCTTTCTGTTTGGCCTTTGCCACCTCTCTCTTCACTCTACGCTGCGCTTCCTTGTACTCCTGTCTACCTTCCTCAGTCCTTTCTACATCCCACTTCTTTTTAGCCAACCTCTTCCTCTGGACGCATTCCTGTACTTCCTCATTCCACCACCAAGTCTCTTTACCGTCTTTCCTCTTTCCAGATGACACAGTGACAGAAGGTATAATGTCTTTAATATTATTAGTAGTCATGGCTAATGGATATATTTAAAAGAGGGTCAGCGATGATGTTGGTAAAAGGATGCTGAGGTTGGAGTTACCTAGAAAGAGGTCTAGAGCAGGGGTGGGCAAACTTTGGCCCGAGAGCCTTAAACAATTTAACCTAGCCCAACAAGCTGAAATAAACTATATTGATAATCCTCATAAATGTTTTATTTCCCTGTAATTCTGCCAGAGAGCAAACGTGTGATGGAATTATTTTTCCATCATGTTGAATAAAAAGAATTTAAATTTAAAATAAATTACAAATGTATTTTTTTCTGAGGACATTTTTTTTCTGATCCTCATTGTATTTTTTTAACTTGGTATTCTCTGTCGCTCTTGCCTGCACACAGAGAAATCCGCTCTCACATCCATAACTCCTCCTCGCTGATGTCTTTCTAACCCTTTTCATTTGATCCCTTCTCTCCATGCACTGATGTTAATACTTTATTAGGCCATTGTTTTCCACTTAAAGTTTGTCTCATTCAAACTAGACTTGCCTCTGTCACAAAGGCATCTCCTTGGACAAACGACAGTTTGTCTTCCAGAAAAGCTAAACGTTACTAAAGAGAACTCCCCTACATGTAGTCTTTTACAAACATGTAAAAGACTACATGTTTGTAAAAGACTACATGTTTTTTCTTTTAGTTTCTTTTAACAATGCTGTTAGTGATGCACGGGCTACATACTTCTCCAGTCTCATTTCTAAAAGCAGAGGTAATCCTAATGAGCTATTTCACACCATTTGTGAAATCGTTATGCCCAGTCCACCTCCCGTTCCCATCCATTTGAGTGATGATTGTGAAACGCTTTTATCCTTTTTTATTGAAAAACTTGGGTCTGTGAGAAGCTCTCTGTCATGCAGCTGGTTCTGGTTCTGTTCCTAGTCCTCCTTGGCCTGCAGATTTTAGACACGGTTTTACCTGTTTCTCTCTGAGCTAGTTAGATTAGTTGGCACCATGAAGTCATGCTCTCTCGATGTGATGTCAAAGATGTCTTCCAGTCCATTGGTCCTTGCGTCCTGGCAATAATTAACTCGTCCTCGCTGTCTGATATTTGGGTCTGCTCTAAACTGGTTCTCCTCATATCTGACTGGTAGATCATTTTTTGTAGCGTCTTCTTCATCCCTCACTGGTGGTGTACCGCAAGGGTACAGTGACCTCTGTTCATTTTATATCTGCTGCCCTTTGCAGAACATTTTAAGCTCTTTTAAGGATGATTCTTACCATTGCTATGCTGATGATATTCAGCTATATGTGTGTGTTTTAAACCTCTGGTTGTATTTAAAATTCAAATTTTACGCAGCTGTCTGGATTCGGTCAAAAGTTGAATGATAATTTTCTCCAACTAAATGAAGCTCAAACTTGTGGTCCTCATCTATGTTTCTGACAGTTGCCTCCCCCAGACAGTCCAGTGACTCTGTCCACTTGCTTCCTTTATCAAGCTCTCTGTCAGGAACCTCAGGGTATCTCTATATCTAGTTTAATCCCTTAACTCTCGTGTTGGGTCACTTGTTTGTTGTTAATTGTTGTTAATTGTCATTGCCAAACATGAATTGTGTCATGTTCTGAGATGGAGATGCTCATGCATGCTTTCCTTTCTTCATGCCTTGATTATTGCAACTCCATCTTCAGATGTTTAAGTAAAACATCTCTTGAACGGCTCCAGAATGCTGCAGCAAGGCTTTTTACCAAATCTTCCAAGTTTTCACACGTCACCCCGTTACTAATCCAGCTGCACTGGCTCCCCGTCCATTTCCGTGTGCATTTTAAAATCCTGGTTTAAATATTTAGCGCTCTTACAGTAACAACCGTGTGCCGGTCTAAATAAAATACCTTGTGCGGCCGTACGCTCCCAGCAGGTCCCTGAGATCATGTCACCAGGGTCTGCTGGTTGTTAAGAGGTGGCAGAGCCTTTGCAGCAGTGGCTCCATCCCTCTGGAACTCCCTTCCTCACAGTCTCAGATTCTCAGACTCAATATTTTCTTTTAAAAAGCAACTAAAATCAAATCTTTTTAAAGCGGCTTTTTTCCTAGCTCTCTTTTTACATTCTGTGTTTTACTTTGTGTTTTACTGTGAAGCACTTTATGATTTTTCTCTTAAAATGTGCTAAATAAATAAAGTTTATTACTATTATTTGTTTGAAAGGCTGATCAATTTTTAAAGGGGGTGAATGACCTAAATGTAAGAGAACTGAGGCAGGATGACGGACATTTTAACCTGGCCTTGTTTGATATAATCTGTCCAACACTACAGACTCATCACATACAGTATGACCATCTGTACATCTAGTCATTTTAACAATAGATTGTTATCGTCTCCCTTTCCGTGGTTTATGCATAGAGTATATGTCACACATTACTGGAATTAAACGTTTATCGTCATTTTAGCTGTTAGCTTTTGCTTTCTGCTCTTAGGTTTCAGCTTTAAACACACTGGCAGGTTTTCCTCCAACACTTCCAATTTCTTCTGCCGAGCAGAGATCAGTGAGACAGGTGAGTGATCTATAGTTTTCCCTGAGACAGATCGTCTGCAAGGTTGCAGAGATTAGTCACATCTGGGGCTTTTAAGAATGCTGCAAATTGCGGCCTTTCTTTAACGCAGCTGATAAGGGGTTAAATGAAGGGGGCTGCCTTATCGGCCCACTGCTACCCATAAATCACAATTGCCTGCTCCTTTCCTCTACCCCTGGTGGTTTCTATCTGCATCCTGGGGCTGGCAAGATCCCACCATCAGCACGGCTACTGCCACATCACATGGTAATAACATTTGCCTCCTAATTCGCCCTCTGCAGACGGTGCTTCAGAAGCGTTTCTGTTTCGCACAGTCTGCTTCCCGTCAGCCTTTCTTTGCTTCTCGTTGTCTTCCTCGCTTTGTGTGCATTTACAAGTCTTCAAACGAAGGGAGTCATTCCTCCTGCGAGAGCTTTTAGACTTTAATCCTCAGAAAAATACTGACACTTAACAGCCAATTCAAGGAGGAAACGGTCTTAAATGAGATTTTGTTCTTCTTCTGTTTTATTGTGAAAGTCAGTGGACAGCCTGAGCGCTAATGACCTCTGATGCAACTTAAATATTAACACCCTCCCTCCTTTTGTTGCTTTTTGGCAAAATATTAATTTGCCTGTGCAAAAGAAAAAACTGAAGCTGGAAAAATTACAGATAACGTTAAAGTCTGCCTGCGATCAATTTCTGGTTTATGGTAAAAGCAGTTGTCTTTGATTATGCCGTTTTTGGCCAAAATCAAAAAAACGGTGTAATTTTCAAGAACATAGTTTCTGCAGAGTGACAGTAGTGAGTTGTGTAAGGGACCGTTGGCACGGAGCAACCCTACCCCCCCTCCCCATTGGGAGTTCGGAGCGGAAAGCTTCAACTCCCTGCAAGTTGTCAAAAATAAGCTTTTTCTTCAAAGATGTTTCTTTTCCTCCTAATTCTCAATTATTTATATAAAGAAATTGAATTTTAATCTTAATTTTCTTTATGCATGTTCACCATCATCAGAAAAATGTCACAAAAACACAATTTTCATTGGAGTCGATCTTTAAAAAAATGTAGTTTTTCTTTGCATGAGACTAAAAGTAATTAAACAAATAAAAAACGGTGTGTGACAATGTTTTATAAAAAAAATCTTTACAATACTTATGTAATCTACTTGTTTGGTTAAAATGTTATTAAAATCTAGGAGTTTATGTGAAACAAATGTTTTGAGGTTCTGACATAAATGCTTTTGTTATAAAAGCATGATAGACTCGCTCATGAGCGAGTTGTCATCAGAAATGTCTTAACAACACTGATAATAATATATTCTTTCTATAGTAAAAAAAAAGCAGATTAAAGTATGATGACAAATGGAATTATTCTGAGTATGGCTGATCTTTTAGGTGTATTCTGTTTAGCGAAGCACCTGAGAGCATGCATTTACCCTCACACTTTTCATTTTAGTTTTTAATTTTAATTCATTTTTATGTTACAGTAAATTTAAGCTAGAGAAAGCCTTTTCTCAGCCTGAAACAAAAGGAGGGAGAAGTGTCTTCACCTCCATATCCATTTTCATTTTTGCTCAGCCTGTTTCTCTTGCTTCCTGTTTCCCTGCTGTTCTTGTCTTTCTGTGATGTTTGTTCAAAGCCTTATTTTCTTTTGGAGTTTCTAAATGGCGACCATGACATCTAACTGTATACTTTTCTAAGGACGGTTGCTTTGACATTTTATCTATGATCTCATTTTGCTTTGAGGAATGTATTACTGAATTAAAATCAATAAAGCAGAGAAAACATCAGTCCATCCTTAAGTGACAGAAGAAAATCATTTAGCACACTTTTGCATGAGTTTAAAGCACCTTTCAGTTTTTTATGCAAGTCTACAGTGATTTAAGAGAACAAATAGAAGAAGGTAGAGAGTGTGACCTTCTACTCTAAAGCCTCTGCAAAATTCACGAGTAGATTTAGCAAAAATCCTCTTTTTTAACTTGAGTTTATTAGGTCTTTAAATATGGTGTCAGATCACAAAAGCTGCTAGAGAGGTTTCTTTCAGTAAAGTCTTCAAAAAACTAACACATCATTTCAGTAAACCACATAATTACAAAAATGATTTCTATTTATTTTATATTTAAAACAAAAAAAACTCTTTTTTTTATTATCATAGCACCACTTAGCTAAAAAAATCAAAGGGAAATAACTTTGTATGACATTTAGTCATTTAGGAAAACTATAAACTTTAATGAAATATTTGTAGAAAAGTATCAGTGGAACATTGAACCTAATTGCTGGGAGCTTTTGTGGTTGTGTATGTGTGGGTACACTTGTGTGCTTTGGGGGGGGGGGGGTGCGTGAGTGTGTGTTCTTATCAGCTGGTACCTGTGTGGCAGGTGATAGAGGGGAGAGTGGAGGCAGCCTGATGTGGCAGCAGCTCGACTGATGGAGCAGCTAAGCTGGAGGAGGAGTTAAAGGAGTGGGCCCGGCCCGCGCCGTGTTGCTGCAGCTCTAACTGGAGACAGATTAAGGACTGTGCATTTATCTTGGCTTGTAAATGAGTGACTGGCCAGTGTTGTTACTGCCAGGCCAGGGTATTGGAACAAGAGGCTTAAGATGTTATCAGGCAGAAACGGTGCCTGCAGGCACTCTGAAGATTATAAAGCATGGAAAGAGACAGTGGGAAAAGTGTTGACAAACAACCAGGGGTTATTAAACATTAATTATATGCTAAGCTAACTCTCGCTCTGACCCATCAACATAAAGCTTAGGAGACCGTGGGGGTTCAGCGTCCCTTTATCAAGGTCAAAAGTCATCAGTTTTGTTTGAAAGGCTTTGAGCTGCTGTGTTAAACAGACAATACGTATCACAAGCCTTTACTTGTTTCCCAAGTCTTACTACTGGAAGAAATCAACTAATTCTTTTTCAAAACATAAATAGTGATAAAACCCATTTACCGTTTCTTTGAGCTAATGTGGTAAATCTAAAAAAACAAAACAAAAAACACAAATCATGCTTCCTCTGGATGTGATAGTTGCCATCAGCTCAGTTGAAGCTTTCTCAAGCTTTAAACAATCCTGTTTACCTTTAGCTCCCCTTTAAAGCTTTTTTCATCAGCCATTAAACCTGCAGACTCCTTGAGCAGTGCACATAATTTGATGGTGGTCATTGTCTCCAGCAGTGGCACCTTAAGCTGTGTGTTTTTTTAAGGAGGAAATGAGCACAGTATCTAAGACTCTAAGAACAGAATGATGTAGACCTCTGCTGACGAACGACTCTAAAGTCCAGATCATAGACGTTTCAAACATAAATGTTAAATAAAACAAATTCCCACATATGTGGGAACTGTTAGACATCAAAGCTTTAATCTAGAGGGAAAAAGATATATTTCCTTCAAATAAATAAATACAATACAGATAAAAGACGATTCTATTTACCACCCTTCTTCCAAACCCACTGAATCCAATTTGGGGTTGCAGGGATGCTGGAACCTATCTGAGCTGAGGAAAGGCAGGGTTCTTTTATTTGGACTGGAGAGGTTCCCAGTCCATCGCAGGGCCAAACATACATACACACTCACAAGTACAGACAATATAGAACGATCAATCACTATGAAGTAGGGCTGCACGATATGAGGAAAACGCTCACCGTTCCAATTCTATACAGAGCCATTGGGAAATTGTTACCATTCAATATCCAAAAACAGTTCTTAGACAATCAAGGAACAAACTGAGGGGATGTACGAACTTCAAGATAGAACTGATAAGAACCACAAAGAAAAGTTTCTGTGTGTCGGTGTGTGGCACTAAACTTTGGAATGGGTTCAGTAATAAAGCTCAATGTTCAAATATCCAAATATTCAAGAAAATGTATAAAGAAACTCTGATTTCCTGATATAAAGATAAGGGGAGTGTCATGGTACGACTAGGAAACAGAGTGACCCAGATGCAACCCGAAGGAGACTCAGACTAGGAGGAAAGTTTAGGATTTTAATTTGGCTGAAGGTGGGTAATGGCGTTTTCCCCAGAGGGATGAGCGTCGGCTGGCTGGAGGAGTCTTGCAGAGGGAGTCCAGGAGCGCAGCATGTGAGACCAGAAGATCTCGACCAGGTGAGTATCAGAACTGGATAATCCGTTGGAGGAACAACGAACTGGCATCGACTGATGATCCACAGGATCCTTATGAAGGCAGAGGCAATGATGAGGTGAGTGAGATCAACTGGTGGCATCCAAAGCAGAAGAGGCGGGGGAGGGGGAGAGTAACTGACAGGCCACCATGACAGGGAGTTAAGGATCAACAGGTGTTTGAATAATTCCAAATACATGTGTGAACTTGATTGTGGTGAAATAATCAAAGCTCTTTTATTTACAACCACTGAGTTTTACATTGTGTAATGCGCAATAGTGATTACTGAATGTTTAAATTATAATTCCTTTTCATTCATCTTCTATTCCGTTTTGTCCTTTTCGGGGTCACGGGGCTGCTGGAGCCTATCCCAGCCACTTGTGGGGGAAGGCAGGGGACGGCCTGGACAGGTCGCCAGTTTGTCGCAGGGTAGAATGTCCACAATCACACACCCATTCATTCTCACACTCACACCTAAGGACAGTTTAGAGTTGCCAATTAACCTATGAAGCATGTTTTTGGACGGTGCCGGATATCCCAGAGAAAAACCACGCATACACGGGGAGAACATGCAAACTCCACACAGAAAGGTCCCCCATTGATGTTGCGTTTTTCATTTCACCCAGCCGGGACTTGAACCAGGGGCCTTCTTGCTGTGAGGCAAGAGCGCTAACCACTGCGCCATCGTGCAGCTACGATAATTACAATGATTATTACACAACTGTTACCGTTACTGTTTACGGAAAT
Source organism: Oryzias latipes (assembly GCF_053564925.1). Classification (NCBI taxonomy): domain Eukaryota; kingdom Metazoa; phylum Chordata; class Actinopteri; order Beloniformes; family Adrianichthyidae; genus Oryzias; species Oryzias latipes. The sequence goes on from NC_136240.1 coordinate 6,711,235, forward strand.
CCTTAATGAATGTTTTCTGAAGATACTCAATTCTTACTAGACACTAGATTTTGTGACTTTTGTAACTATGAAGTCTCAAATCCGAAGTGGATTACAAAAAACTATGTAAAACTATAAAATGAATTAACTCAGTAGGGGTGGGATTGCATAAACTCGCTTCTTCTCACTCCTTTTCAAGCAATAAATCAACTTGACATGACTTTAGTTAATGATCACTATATTTATTTAACCAAATGTGATTTAAGCCTCTTTTTGTCTGTTTTATTTTCTGTTTTTTTAATCTATGCATTAAATCATTTCTAAAATGAGTTTGATAAATCTGTGTACATTCTGTATTGCGTTGACTACAATGCTTGAAATAAATCAATAAATCAAATCAACTCGCGATTTGTGACATCAGTGATCAATATTACAATGATGATACAGTAAACCCTTGTTTTTCGCGGGGGTTACGTTCCAAAAAGAACCCGTGATAGGCAAAATCCGTGAAGTAGAAACCTATTTTTTTTACAATTATTATACAATTATACATTGATAAGGAAGAATAAACAGGCTCAAGCATTTGTTTCACAAATCAAAGTACTTTAGAAACGTTTTTTTCAACAAATAACTTATGTACTGTCAAATAATAATTTTAATCATCGATGTGAACAGAAGGCTTCAAATTGCGGAGATTAGCCCCGCCCACTGCGACCAGAGTAATTGGATTAAACGGGAGAAAATGTAAAATGATTATGAAAAAATTCAAAGTACAGTCGGACAAATAGTGACTCAGGTGTATTTCTCTGTTCTACAGACTGAGCCGCTGCATCCTGACTCCGCTCAGCAGTGTTATTGACGCACAGGTAGAGAAAAGCGGAGTGACTTTTTAGCCAGAGTGCAGAACACAATGCACAATGCAAATCCATGAGGTAGCAAAACCGTGAAAAGTAAACCGTGTTATAGCGAGGGATCACTGTATATATATTGCGATGCATGGACAAATAGCAAAACAATTAAATATATGATTTCCATTTTACTGCATCAGTTTAATTTAGAGTCAACATAACTTGGATTATACTTCAAGTGACCCTCGTCTACATAGGAAGTAACCATCTAACATAAAAGGGCTCTGATTCAATGAAGTTCATTGTGTCTATAAGTTCTATTAAGCACTTAAATTGTTTTTTTATCAGACACTGGGTTTGTTTTGTGTAAAACCTACCGACATGTTTCGGCGGAATGCCTTCCACCTTCGTCAGGGTCGTCATCAGATGGTGGCGTGTGACGTCTTTAAAAACAGCTGATTTGTGACTGAGGCGGAGTCACCTGTCAAACTTTGACAAGTGACTCCGCCCCTTGATGTCCGTCTTTCTCTGGAGGATGTTGCTCCAGGTGCTAGAGAGCAGGAAAGCCCCCTCATCCCGACTCCGCCTCAGTCACAAATCAGCTGTTTTTAAAGACGTCACACGCCACCATCTGATGACGACCCTGACGAAGGTGGAAGGCATTCCGCCGAAACATGTCGGTAGGTTTTACACAAAACAAACCCAGTGTCTGATAAAAAAACAATTTAAGTGCTTAATAGAACTTATAGACACAATGAACTTCATTGAATCATTACGAAAAAGTTTCGGACAATTATGCATGAGAGAACTCCGGCGTCTGGAAAAACTGGAACGTAAACGGGCGCGCCAGAGGAACCATTTGCGGTTTAACCTCCGCTGCCGGGATGAAGGGATTATTCCAGCCAGTCTCAACATAAAGAACCCGATCAGAACCGACAACGCAGAGCGGATGATCAAAAGAGTGCGGAGGGCTTTGGTCAAAGAAAGAATCCGGTGCACAACGAACAAGATCAACATTTTGGAAACACAGCTGGAGCGGGAACTGCAGGACTTCACACAGCGACACTCGCTTGACAAAGAAACAGAGGAAAACCTGAGAGGACATCTACGCAACGTGCACAGCAGTGAGTACGAAAAAACAAAAACACGCCACATAGAAAAACTTGAAAAACTAATAGCCAAAGCAGGAAAAAAGCAAGAACTAAAAAATACCATAAATGATAAATGGATTTCCAACCTATCAAAACACACACTATCCGAAGCTGAACGCAGTGTATTATCACACGGATTAAACTACGCCATAACCCCAAAACAGATCCCGCATGAGGAGTTCATCGTAGCCACCGAATTAGCATGTGAAAAAATACAGGACCCAGGAGAAAAAGCAGCACTACGCAATGAAATAGCAGGCATTCTCAAAACCGCAAAACTACCACCTAGTAACATAACCAAAAAAGAAATGGCAGCCATCCACAATCTGAAAAACAATAGAGAAATCACAATACTACCAGCAGACAAAGGCAGAACCACAGTCATCATGGACACAGAACAATATGAAAAACAAATGAATGAGATGCTTCAAGACCGGAACACCTATGAGGTCCTGAAAAGAGACCCCACAGAAGCAAAGAAGAGAAAACTCAAGACTGTACTCAAACAGTTACAGGAGGAAAAGAAAATAGACAAACAAACCTATAACCATCTCATACCAACAGCCAGCATCATCCCCCGGATCTATGGCACTCCAAAAATACACAAACCTGGAGCACCACTAAGGCCCATAATAGACAGCATGGGATCAGTAACATACAACCTATCCAAATTCATCGCAGATATTTTGAAACCCCTCCTAGGAAACACAGATTACCATTGTGAAAATGCAAAACAGCTGGCAGAAGAACTCAAAAACACAAAGATGGAAGCAAACGAGATATTCATTTCACATGACGTAATATCATTATTCACCAGGACTCCAGTAGAAGCCACACTACAAATAGTGCAGGAACAGTTAACAGCAGACAAATCACTAAGGAAACGCACAAACCTTACAGTTAATGACATTACACAACTCCTCCAGTTAATTACTACATCCACGTATTTCCAATACCGTAACACAATTTACAGACAAAAAGAAGGCTTTCCCATGGGCGACCCACTATCAGCCACAATGTGCAGCTTTTTCATGGAGGACCTGGAAAAGAGAGCAATAACATCCGCACCAGAGCACTGCCGTCCAACCTTGTGGAAACGCTACGTCGACGACATTCTGGAAAAGATCAAAGCAGGACACACGCAGGAGATCACAGACCATTTGAACACGATGGACGATACGGGACAAATCAAATTCACACATGAAGAGGAAAAAGACAACTCCATCAACTTCCTGGACATCAACATCAGACACATGGAAAACAAAGACATAAAAATAAAAATACACAGGAAACCAACTCACACAGACCAATATTTATTATGGACCTCAGAACATCCTACCACTCACAAAATATCTGTCGTAAGAACCTTGTTTGAGCGTGCAGAGCTGGTAACGGACGGGGAGGACAAAACGGAGGAGAAGAAACACATAAAAAATGCACTAACCAGGTGTCAATATCCTCAATGGGCCATAAAAAAGGGACAAACACAGGTGGAGCAGAGGAAATGCAAGGAAGTAGAGAAGGAAAAACTGAGGAAAAAAACAGAAAACAAAGGAATGGTTACATTGCCATACATCAGAGGAATCACAGAACGCATCCAAAGAGCCATGAAAAAGCATCACATCAGCACCCCAGTGAAACCGTATAAAAAACTCAGGCAACTACTGGTTCACCCAAAAGATAAGATTGAACAAAATAAAAAATGCAATGTCATTTATGAAATCCCATGTCACACCTGCAATAAAACATACATCGGAGAAACAGGACGCTCCTTCATCACAAGAAAAACAGAACATCAAAAAGAATGCGAAAAGGAAACAAACAAAATACTAACAAGAGCCAGACGACAACAGGCAGTTCAAGAAAACATGAAATCAGCCATAACGGATCACTGCAAACAAGAAAACCATATCATGGACTGGGAAAAGGCCAAAGTCCTCCGCACCGAAGACAACAGACACCGCAGATGGATCATGGAGGCGGTGGAGATCAGAAAACGAGCCCACACTTCCATGAACCGGGATGAGGGGGCTTTCCTGCTCTCTCACACCTGGAGCAACATCCTCCAGAGAAAGACGGACATCAAGGGGCGGAGTCACTTGTCAAAGTTTGACAGGTGACTCCGCCTCAGTCACAAATCAGCTGTTTTTAAAGACGTCACACGCCACCATCTGATGACGACCCTGACGAAGGTGGAAGGCATTCCGCCGAAACATGTCGGTAGGTTTTACACAAAACAAACCCAGTGTCTGATAAAAGGGCTCTGTGCGATTGGTCGAATGCATAAAGGGATTTTTTTATTTTGCTAAATACTTCAAGCTGCCATAAGATTGTTTTACCACAATTAAGTTCACCATTTATTGCAATTTTTGCCTTCTTTTGCAATATGCCTGTTGTATGTTTTTGGACTGTGGTAAGAAACCGGAAAGCCTGGAGACAACCCACAAATGCTCGATGAGAACTTGTAGACCTCACACACAAAGGTTCCAACCGGGATTTAAACTAGAGAGGCGAGATTTCTAAACACTACACAACCATATCGCTGTTTCTGTTTACATCACCATTTTTCTACTGCTAGAATTAATAAAAATGTATTTTCCCAGGAGGGCTGCTAAGGTCTATATATTTAAGGGGGAAAAACTTAAACATCTTTACATCTTCACCTTACATTTTGTTTGATAGAAGATCAAATAAATCCAGAGCTGTCAAAGTTAAAGTGTCCATGTGAAGTTTGGTTCACGACACACAGCCTTTAATGTTTATATTCTGACTTTGGATTAAGTGAGAATATATTTGGTTTTTTATCAAATTAATTTGAATAAAGGTCATTGAAATTAGGGCTGTACAGTGGTCCAGTGATTCCTGCTCTTACCTCATAGCAAGAAGACCCTGTTCCAAATCCCAGCTGGGTTGTCTTTTTGTGGACTTTGCATGTTCTCCCCGTGTATGCGTGGGTTTCTCTGGTTTCCTCCCACAGTCCAAAAACATGCTAAACTAGTGTGTGAGTGTGATTTATGGCCCTGCAACAGACTGGCGACCTGTCCAGGGTGTACCCAGCCTTGTCCCAACATTATCCTGGACAGGCTCCAGCAACCCCCTACCCAAGGGATTCAGGGATTAAAAAAATGGATGGATGCATTCAAGGGACACTCTTTGATCAGACACAGATATGCAAACCTTAGCAATGATAATAAGTGTTTATTTAGAGTGAACGATTCTTTGACTTCTTCTTCTTTCTCTTTCGGCTTTTCCCATCAGGGGTCGCCACAGCGAATCATCATTTTCCACTTCACTCTATCATGGACATCTTCTACCCTAACATTAGCCAACTTCATGTCCTCTGTTAAGACATCCATATATCTCCTCTTTGGCCGTCCTCTTGCCCTCCTGCCAGGCAGCTCCATCTCCAACATCCTTCTACCAATATATCCACTATCCCTCCTCTGAACATGTCCAAACCATCTCAGTCTGGCTTCTCTGACTTTGTCGCTAACACAGGCAACATGAGCCGTCCCTCTGATGTACTCGTTCCTTATCCTGTCTAACCTGGTCACTCCTAAGGAGAACCTCAACATCTTCATCTCCGCTACCTCCATATCAGCCTCTTGTCTCTGTCTCACTGCTACCGTCTCTAACCCATAGAGCAGAGCTGGTCTCACCACTGTCTTGTACACCTTTCCTTTGAGTCTTGCTGACACTCTTCTGTCACACAACACTCCTGACACTTTCCTCCACCTGCTCCAACCTGCCTGCACTCGCCTCTTCACCTCTTTTCCACACCCCCCATCACACTGAACTGTTGACCCCAAGTACTTAAACTCCTGCACCTTCTTCACCTCAGTCCCCTGTAACCTAATGCTTCCACCTTGATCCCTCTCGTTCAGACACATGTATTCTGTCTTACTACGACTGACCTTCATGCCTCTTCTTTCCAGAGCAAACCTCCACCTCTCTAGCTGTTCCTCCACCTGCTCTCTACTCTCACTGCAAATTACAATGTCATCCGCAAACATCATTGTCCAGGGAGATTCCTGTCTTACCTCGTCTGTCAGCCTGTCCATCAGCATAGCAAACAAGAAGGGACTCAAAGCTGATCCTTGGTGTAGTCCCACCTCCACCTTGAACTCCTCTGTCTGACCTACAGCACATCTCACCACCGTCATACTTCTCTCATACATGTCCTGAACTACTCTGACATACTTCTCTGCCACTCCAGACGACACCCTGTCATACGCCTTCTCTAAATCTACGAACACACAATGCAGCTCCTTCTGACCATCTCTGTACTTTTCCATCAACATTCTCAAAGCAAAAATGGCATCAGTGGTGCTCTTACGGGGCATGAAACCATACTGCTGCTCACAAATCTCCACCTTCTTCCTAAGCCTGGCTTCCACTACTCTTTCCCACAGCTTCATTGTGTGGCTCATCAACTTTATTCCTCTATAGTTGCTGCAGTTCTGCGTGTCACCCTTGTTCTTAAAGATCGGGACCAGAACGCTTCTCCTCCATTCCTCAGGCATCTTCTCACTCTCTAGAATCCTATTGAACAAACTCGTTAGAAATTCCACTGCTGCCTCTCCTAAGCACTTCCATACCTCCACAGGAACGTCATCAGGACCAACGGCCTTTCCGCTCTTCATCCTTTTCAGAGCCTTCCTAACCTCATCCTTTCCAATCTCTGCTACTTCCTGCTCCACAACAACCACATCTTCCTCCCTTCTTTCCCTGTCATTTTCCTCGTTCATCAGCTCCTCAAAATACTCCTTCCATCTTTTCTGTACACTCTCCTGGGTTGTTAGCACCTTTCCATCTCTGTCCTTAATCACCCTTATCTGTTGCACGTCCTTCCCATCTCTGTCTCTCTGTCTGGCTAGCCTGTACAAGTCCTTCTCTCCTTCCTTTGTGTCTAGCCTGTCATATAGCTCATCGTAAGCTTTCTGTTTGGCCTTTGCCACCTCTCTCTTCACTCTACGCTGCGCTTCCTTGTACTCCTGTCTACCTTCCTCAGTCCTTTCTACATCCCACTTCCTTTTAGCCAACCTCTTCCTCTGGACGCATTCCTGTACTTCCTCATTCCACCACCAAGTGTCTTTACCGTCTTTCCTCTTTCCAGATGACACACCTAGCACCTTCCTACCTGTTTCCCTGATAATCTCTGCTGTAGTTTCCCAGTCCTCTGGAAGCTCATCCTGACCACCCAGGACCTGTCTCAACTTCTGCCTAAATTCCTCACAAGTTTCTTCATTCTGCAGCTTCCACCACTTGGTCTTCTTTTCTGTTTTCCCTCTCTTCTTCTTCCTGACCTCCAGAGTCATCTTACACACCACCATGCGGTGCTGTCTGGCTACACTCTCTCCTACCACCACTTTGCAGTCATTAACTTCTCTCAAATAACCTCGTCTACATAGGATGTAGTCCACCTGAGTACTCCTACCTCCACTTCTGTATGTCACTCTATGTTCCTCTCTCTTCTGGAAGTAAGTGTTGACTACAGCCATTTCCATCCTCTTCGCAAAGTCCACCACCATCTGTCCCTCCAGATTCCTTTCCTTCACACCAAACCTGCCCATCACCTCCTCATCACCTCTGTTGCCCTCACCAACATGCCCATTAAAGTCTGCTCCAATAACAACTCTCTCTCCTCTTGGGATACTCTCTATGACCTCATCCAACTCACTCCAGAATCTCTCCTTCACTTCTAACTCACAGCCAACCTGTGGTGCATACCCACTGACTACATTCACCATCACCCCTTCAATTTCCAACTTTAGGCTCATCATCCTGTCTGAGACTCTTTTCACCTCCTCAGAATCACTCCTACCCCGTCTCTCTTCCTATCAACACCATGATAGAACAGTTTGTATCCTCCTCCAATACTACGTGCCTTGCTGCCCTTCCACCTTGTCTCCTGCACACACAGTACATCTACCTTCCTTCTCTCCATCATGTCTGCCAGCTCTCTGCCTTTCCCTGTCATTGTGCCAACGTTAAGAGTCCCTATTCTCAAACCTATGTTCCTGCCTTTTCCCTTCTCTCTCTGGCCACGGACCCTTCTGCCTCCCCCCTTTCTTCGACCAACAGTAGTCAAATTTCCACCGACACCCTGTAGGTTAACAGCATCGGTGGCGGTCGTTGTTAACCCGGGCCTCGACCGATCCGGTATGTCTAAAGTGTTGTGGATGATTCGCATGGTTATTTTGGCAATTTTTACGCCGGATGCCCTTCCTGACGCAACCCTCTCTATTTATCCGGGCTTGGGACCGCCACAGAAGTAACTGGCTTGCTACCCCTGTGGCTAGATTAGTGAACGATTCTTTGACTGTTGCTCTTAAAAACACAGCATTGTCCATTTCCCCCTTGCTAATCTGCTCTGGTGTCGTTTGTCCTGCTAACGCGTCTGAGCACAATGGTTTCTGATGTGTCTTGTCTTGTCTAGATCTTTTGTTTTGCAGTTTGAGGAAAGATGCTGCTCCTGTGCGCTCACACAAAATCAGACTTCAGTTTGACTTGCCAGAGGGCAACAGGGTGAAAAGGGGTCAACTAGGAAAGAATTTCCATCAGAGCATCTGCCTTTGCCCTATTTTCACATTGGTTGTGTTTAAATGCAAAATCTCTGTTTTTGCAACACTAAGATTGTTTGGATTATATTTATTTTTTACACATTAAAATATTGGTCAACATAGTCTGGAAAAGACTCACACAGAATCAGAAAGTATCACTTTGAAGCAGCATTCAGGGAGTTGATATCAAGACTTCTTTTGTTTTACTTAAACAGTGTTTGACTGTGTTTCATAATCAGACTATTCCTCCATGTCTGATTTAATGTGAATTCATACACTTGAAATCTGTTAAATGTTTTTTTTTCAAAGTTCTTTGAAAATCAGCAACAGCAAAAGTTCAGAATGACTAATTATGTGTTTATGTGAAATCCAGTCCACAAATCTGTCGCCTTCAAAAGATTATTTTTGTGTGTGTGTGTTGTTTAGTTGTTCTGACCTCTTAGGCTGGACTTCTTTCTACATAATATTTGCCAAATTTAGAGCCATACGATGTAATCTGTGGCTCTTTTTTTTTTGAGGACCTAGTCACTGCCAGTAACCCACACAAAGAGATCACCAAAGATACAGGGATGCGGTGCAGAGGTCATCAGAGAGACGTGAAGACCGCGAGGAGTGTGGTCAAAGCAAAGGCTTTGTGTATCCCGTGCATGTGTCCTGACATCAGCTGACCCCACCCTACAGGTGAGGACTCCAAGAATATGGATACAAGAGATGAAAGAAGCAGGCGATGGAAAGCCCAGGCTTTTGGACATTCGAAACTAGATTAGGTTTGCCCTTCTCTGTGTGCCCTCCTCCATGCACCGTACTTCAAATACTCCTGCAGGAGACTGTGGGCTGTCGTACTTGTTAACTTTGCTGCTACTCCTTTAAAAAAGGTTACAAACTCGTGGAATGGGAAGCGGCTGTGCTGCTTCGTTGCGAAGAAAAGCGAGGGACAGTGCAGGCTTTTTGATATTTTATTGGAGGTGACAGGAAAGTAGGAGAACACAGGTGTCAAAAGCCTCCTTTTATGTCAGACCTGCAGAATCCAAGAGCGAGGACATTTTTAAACACTCAGAAAAGTCATGCCATCAAAGAGAGGTACAAAACTACCACAAATAAATTATAACATGCCCAAAGCTTTGATTTTTTTCACTGCATTTTAGTAAAGTGCTACTTTGAAAAGTTGGTACTGATTAGTTCACATCAGTGTCTTTTATTTCCAAATATTCCCCAAAATGACCTACAAAAAAACAAGGACAGTCTGCAGTCTTCAGTTTGCTCCAAGCTCGCATCCAGCTGCTTCTTCACCCCCAACTCCAGCTCAACCCTCCTTACCAGCTCTCAAAAACATGGACCCCCACCTCTATGAGTGATGCCCTTAAATAACAGCAACATTAAAGTCCCAAACCAATCATCTTTTGATCTGTTTCAAAGCATTCCTGGTGGTATTTTAATCTGATTAGCCAAAATCCAAAAACCTGTGTCGTTTTCTAAGATAGACTTTCTGCAGAGCAGCAAGAGTTCATGAGAAATTCACCTCTGAGTTTCGGGAAGGACAGTTGGCGCGGAGTAAGCCTGCCCCCCCTTCCATTCCCTGTTGGTGAGAGCTCTCTCCCACTAGCTTACGGCCCCTCACACCCCCAACCTAACATTAGCGCTGCAACAAAAATGAGCAATATCAGATCTATCCAGCCGTACAGTTCTGATCCAGATTCCAGCTCAGACGGGGAAAACAAAGACGTTCATGGATCTATATGTCTGTAAGTGGATAATCAGAATGGAGTGGAGCTGGGAGCTTATGGCTCATCCAACATATTTTTCTACATAACAAATGCAATCTTTTTCAATTTTTTTTATCTGCTCCTATTTCGCAACAATTTGCATGAAAAAATACTCAGAAATGCTATTTTAAGCCTAATTTTCTTTTAATATGTCCATCATCAGAAAAGTGCTTCAGGAACATGTTAAAAACCCCATTTTCATCAGAGTGGGGCTTTGAGAACATTCAAACCTATTAAACTAAACATGACATTATCCATTTACAAAAATGTTAACAAAAATTCTTAAACAATTACACAGAATGCTTATTTCATTCATCAGTCGCTTGATTCTTTTCCCTGCCCAGATGTCTTCACCAATGTTCTCTGTGCTTACGCTGTGCTGGAAGAGCTTTGACTGTTCATTTAGCTAGTCGATGAAAGTGGCAGCTGAATCTACGAGGAATGAGGAAAACGTGGTCAGGAGAGCAGCCTCATACAGGGAGCTGAGTGGACGGGTGAGTATGGGAGTCTATAGGGGTTATATGGTGGAGGTGAATGAACACTGCAGCTCATCTGTACCTAAAGTCAGGTGTGTTTTTCTCTGCAAGATACATTACCTCCTGCTGAAGACAAAACCTTTGTCTTAAAAGACATTGTTAGTTTAACCTTTAAAGCATTATTAAGTAAAAAAAATGCAAGCAAGTTTAAGATGGAAGCTCTGTGTGTGATGCACCTATTTATAAGTATTTTTTGTTGTTAGAAAAATAGTAAAGAAAAATAAGTGATTGACATGTGGAATCACATAGACACTTTTCTCTGCACTATTATGAAGACATCGACTTAAAATTTCATTCCTAAAATAGAATATTTGTAAGGCCATGGACTTAACCCCTTGACGCCTGTAGAGACATGCATGAAATCCCTTCTGCTCCAAAATTGCCTTAAATTAGCATTTACGTAAAAGCAAAAACAAAAGTGATATTTTTTCCTAGCTATATGTTGATACAGGCGTTGAAGGGTTAATTTTTTCCACAAATATTGTGTGTTTTATAAATAGAAGCTATTTTTCCATATATCTGTTGTAGATCTTTGTTTGATTTGGAACCAGATTCAGAAATTAAAATACAGGAGAAGAGAATTGCATCCTTAAAACCAACTAAATCTCTTCAAGATTACCATGATGCTGGAGCCTATCCTTATCTGCTGAAGGGTGAGGGTGGGGTATAATCTGGACAGATATCCAGTCCATCACAGGGCCACATAGAGGCACAATTAATAAATAATTAACCTATAAAGCATCTTTTTGGACTGGAGGAGGAAGCCAAAGACAACCCATGCTTGGGGAGAACAGGAAAATCATCACAGAAAGGTCCCGCCCGGGATTTGAACCAGTGCCCTCTCTCAGTGAAGCAAGTAACCATTGCACCACCGTGACACGCTTAGTAGAACTGAGATGAATAAACTAATTCAAAGGTTTCCTATCAATTTTATATCTTTTTTATGTTCAATGAACATTTAATCAGAACATTTTGTGCATTAAATTTTACACTTTTCTTAAAAAGCGTGCGACCATGGTGATTTTTTTTTTTTTTTTAAAAGGTCCATTTAAAAGCACAATCAGGGCTTCTCTGTCCTCAGACATGTCTAAAAATTCACCCCAACCTTTTGCAGCCCCCAGAGACGCCCAGCTGCAGTTCACTCACCCACTTTTTTGTTGAGGCAACATGAAACAAACCAGAGAGCAAGCAATTTTATTGTTCAGTGGTATCTTTAATTGTGATGAAAACGGATTATGTAGATTTCTGTAAGCCTCCCTGACAAGACATATTTCAAAGTGAATAGGCAACAGAACAGGAATATGTGTCAGTGGTGGAGGCTTAGTGGAACGTCTTCTCAATAATAGGGTAATCCTGGAGTCTTGGGATCCCTCATTTACCCTCTCAGCCGAGAGATGACGCGCATTGGCCTCCAATTATAGCCCAAGACAAAGCAAAGGACTCAGACTCTGTGTCTAAAAGCCATAAAGATATTGCTTTTATCTTAATTACTCTGTCCAGCATTGCCAGAAAAAAATGTAACATTATTTCACACCAACAAACATAAAACAGTTTTTTTCTGCCCAGTAATTTAAATTGTGCTTTATCCAAGTGACAGACATGTCAAAGCCTCAGCAGGGTTTAGTTAGTCCCTGATGACAAACCGTTTTCTCACTGAGTTCCTTCTAATAAATTAGTGTCTCGTTTAAAAATGCTGATAAACAAGCATCTTGATTCTAATCAATTGACACCAAACCCTTGACAGTATGAACAGTATGGAGTATTGGGGGAATTGGACTTGAAATATTGGATCGGGCAGCTATACATTAGGACTTAAACACTGTCCATACAACCTAACCTGACAGAATCAAATTTACAAGGATTTATGCTAACAAACGTGTTTTCTGTGCAACTGTAATTGTCACTTTAAAAAAAGTTATGATAAATAGACAAATGAGTAATTTAACATTAAAGAGTGGTTACGTTTATTTATTTTTTCATTTAGTTACACGTATTCGTTATGTCTGGCCCTTTGAGGACAGCCACTATGCTGATGTGGCCCTCTGTGAAAATGAGTTTGACACCCCTGTTCACCCCTTCTATACCTGTTTTGGCCCTTTCGGGGGTCACAGGGCTGCTGGAGCCTTTCCTGGCCACTTGTGTGTGAAGGCAGGGGACATCCTGGACAGGTCACCAGTCTGATGCAGGGCCACAAACACACACTCATGCACACTCACATTCCCACCTAGGGACAAGTAACCAATAAAGCATGTTTTTGGACGGCGGGAGTAATGAGGAAGCTGCACGGGGAGAGCATGCAAACTCCATAAAGAAAGGTCCCCCATTGGTGATTCTGTTTCAGGTCCCCCAGCCAGAGACTGGAATCAGGGCCTTCTTGCTGTGAGTCTAGAGTGCTAACCACTGCGCCACCACTCCATGTTTCTTTAAAATTTCCCCTGACCACATCATCAACATGTCATTAAGCAGAGTTCCTGATTAGTTGACCCAAAACCAAAGTTCAAGTTTTAAAACTCTGTAATATTTAGAAGGCGTGTCAAAATTTCAACATGTGTCAGAATTTTCTAAACGTCGCTTGGAACTCGCCACCACATTTGAAATCCGCTGGACCGGCTGTCCAGATTAAACCACACAACCTCTCCCTGCATCTTTACGCTGACTTAGCAATAAAACCGGATATCACTGATAAACAAATGCAGTTGGGTGTGAACACAGCATCTGGATTGTTTGTCTTACCCAGATGGCCAATTTCTTACAGAGGTTTGATAACATATCAGCCAAGATGGTCACACCCACAGCAATGGAAACATAGACTTCCAGTAAGTCCAGTATGTGACGACATGGGTTTACTATCCTTTCTATGTTTCAGGGTAAGACTGTGTTAAGCTACGTTCACATCGCCCTTGGATTCGAGCAACGACTTTCAATGAAAAGTCTATGTAAATGCATATAAATGCAGACTTCTGTTTTCAGAACTCTTGCGTTTTATGTGTAGCTACACAAGTTTTTACAATTGTTTGCTTCATTTACAGAATGCGTGGCCATTGAACGTGCATTGAAAGTTAAATCAGGTTAAGCTGTAACCAATCAGGGCCTTTTATTTGGTAGTGACGTATGAACGGCGTCCTCTTTCATCCACGGAAGTGCCAACTGTTAAAAAATTGAACATGATGGAGAAATGAATAATTGTGGATTGTGCCCGGCCAGAATTCTATGACGCCGAGTCTTTCATGTATTGGAATAGAGCTGTGAAGGGAAAAGCCTGGAGAAGGAATAATCAGATTTTTAAAGTTTTAACATTTTGTATCAAGCCTTTACCAGCTCTAGGTGGCGGTCCCTCCCTGCTTGTCCAGTGTGAACACTATACACTGAAAGCGCGTTCAAGAATCTTCATTTAGTGCAAAAAAGGATTAAGGTAAACAGTAAATCTCAATACTGGGTCTGCTGAGACACATCACTAAACACAAACTGCAAATGTCAGGGAAAGAGGCTCAGACACAGGTCAAAAAGTCTAAAAAGGTCACAGCTGAAAAAAGGAAAACCAAAGGAGACCAATACCCTGAATACAGAAAGAAGTCAACTTAAATAGGGAGCTAGCTAAATCAGTTAAGTGTTCACAGATGTGAGGAGCCACAGCCTGCACAGAAAGAACAGGTGAAACAAACAAAAACCAAACAAACACATGCAGAACATAGCACCCTTTTATAGTGGCATAAAGTATGCTGTGACCATTTTTAACTGACATCTTAAACCACATTTTGAATGTTTATTTCCACAAAATAACAGCTTTCAAAGATTGTAAATGGTTTAGGATGAGGTTTAACCAGTTCAAAACTGGTTTAACTGGTTTAAACTGGTCTATTTTGCCTGTAATAACTGAAGTATTGAGAATTCCAAAATGTCAAGTCATTTGTTGTTTTCTATATAAAGGGAGTTTCCAGTGGTGGGGGGACTTCACTGTATTATATAAGAACATTTTGTGATTAGAGGATAAATAGACAGTAATTACTGCTGGGGGTCAGCAGAACACATAGTCAAAGTGTTGGGTGTGGCCACAAATTTAAGGCAGTCACAGTGATTTCATAACCTGAATGGGAGATTTCACAGCGAATCTGGAGAGAAAGGGGGCATGCAAAGTTGTGAAGAATCGATGATGGACTTTTTTCAGAGTGAGACAGATAAAATTGACCATGAAATCTGAAAAGGGTATTAAATTGACTAGAAGAAAGGAAGTGGAATAGAGTGAGCAGTGTTTTGTTTTTGTGAAGATGCTGGAGACAATTTGCATGAAAATCAAAAGGAAGAATTTTAAAGCAGAAGATCTGGTCAGAAATGAAATGTAGACAGTCCTTTATTTGCTTACATTAATAGCAGAATTCCACATTGTTCCTTGTTTTTTTTAAGCTGTGACATAAGTGATCATAAATGGTTTAAATACATCCAAGGCTGTAGGTTTTCTTTAATGTTAGCCATTTAAAAAAAATTTCGTCTTCATTTTTTCAATAATGCTCAGAAATAATGCCTGCTTTCTGCCTGGACCCTTTGCAACAGTCTCTGAATAACTTTGTAGGAAAAAAGGAAATGTTCACACAAAGCTGTAAAGCTTCATCCCGTTGTTCCCACCTTTTATTTTTCAGCTGCCGGTGTTTTTTTGTTTTTTTTTGTTACTTGAAAATATGCTTCCAGAGCATTTTTAAAAAGCTGAATTCACTGCATAACTCAAAGGAATAATAAAGGGCCATTCTTCAATGTGTGCTGGCATCAGCATGACCTTAAGTATGGTCCTCAGCACATCCTCCTTCATAACTGTGTGTCAGACTCTGATGAAGAGTACAACGGGACAACAGAGGAGCGTTTTGTTCCTTTTAATTTATCTCCTGTTCCCCAATGAGCTCAGTGGAGACAAACACAAAAAGACTTGCCACCACAGAGGTGCTGTTAGTGACAGTTGATACTTCATATGGAGCTTTACTACACTGGCTGACCACAAAGCACTTTCCACTATAACTTACATCCATGTGCACAAGGAACTTTGAGTAGCTTTCTATGTCCATTCAAAGATGTTGGTTAAGCAGGGGTAGCTCTGCTGTGGGCAACAACAAAGGGTGATACTAGACAACAAGAGGAAAGACTTCACAAACTAAAGTTTTTGAGAAAGCCTCTTGGATAAGAGGCAAAACATCTTCAGCTAAAAAATGAAGTGCAGATAACCCACTTTTTCCGTTGTTTTTACTATGACACTTTACACTCGTTGGCCACTTTATTTGGTACAGCAGTCCAACTTCTCTAATCAGCCAATATCAATAACCTGATATAGAAACAATGCATATGAACTCTCACTCAAAAATTAAAAGTTGTGAAAGCTCTGTCAGTATTACGTCAGATATGTCGAACCATGGCATTTCATTAAACAAAGCTATTAAAGTTACAAAGAGAAAGAAGAAAACATGAAATATATTTAGAGCACACATGGGAGCAGCTAAACCCCAAAATGGTCTGTTTGTCTCCGTTATACTAGTGATGTTTGAGAACAGATGAGACCTTTGAGGCTATGAGGTTATCTTCTGCCAGATCCAACAGACACTGATGAGGACTTAAAGAAGACAGATTCTCCTGAAACACTTGTACACCTTTTCCAGTTTTGAATGCAAAGTGACTGTATTAGTGCATCTATCAATCTTCAGAACCTGCTGAGTCCTCTCGGGGTCACAGGGTTACTGGAGTTCACCCAGCTACTTTAGGGCAAAGATAGAGTACACCCTGGACAGGTCTGTTGCAGGGCCACACATTCACACACAGTCACATGCACATCTAGAGGCAATTTAGAGTCACCAATTAACCTATGAAGCATGTTTTTGTTCTGTGGGAGGAAACCCGAGTGCCTGGAGAAGACCCACACAAGTACGGGGAGAACACACTAACTCCACCAAGCCGGGTCTCAACCAAGGGCCTTCTCGCTATGACGCCAGAGCGCTAACCTTAACACCACAGCCTCCACATTAGTACAGCTACAGTAATTCATATTCTGTTCAAATTATATAAAAAGATCTCGCCAAAGGATTGGCAGTTTGATAGCTCCCCCTTGTAAGTGTTGAGTCTGAGGAGTTGCTGGGAAATCTACTCATGTTGTTTGTGTTTGCTAGATAAAAGGACGAGTTTTAAAATTGAGTTGCTCCCCTATACCCTGAATAAAAGACGAGTCCAATAAAATGGAAAAGTAAAATGTTAATCAATTAAAAGAACTGATCAACGTCAAGGCCACTTCCCAAACTGACTTGAAGGAATTTCTTTTTTTGGGACAATGGCTTGATCCATTGTCCAGGAAGCCCCATTCATCATGGTGATAAAGAACATGGAGGACCAAAACATTTTGCTGTCATAATAGATCCACCAAAACCAATTGTAGTATATTAGTTTGGAAATGACACACAGAGAGCAACGTGGGTTTTTAGCAGCAGACGGAGTTCCTTCGTACCATGAAATTCATATACTTGGCTACTCGGAAAACAATTCTTGCTGGTGTGTTGAGCAGCCTTCCAGTTTTCCCAGAGAGAGTGACACTGCAGAGGGAGGGAGCGTGAAGCTTCTTTAATTGCCTTCGGTCACCCACAACGTCGAACCGGAGCGCCACGCAGCTTAGCAAAGGAACCGGGCAAAGGGCCTGATAGATATTTTATCGCCCAAGTTAACGGTTAATGAATTCCCAAAGTGAAATCTGTCACTTCAGAAATAAAGAGGAAGGCAAATTAAAGGGAGATAGAGAGAGACAGAAGAAGAAAGGAACTGGAGAGGGTGACACAGTTTTAGAAAGCCCTATCTTTCGGCCATCCCCGTTTTTCAATGGAATAAAGAAAACTCAGCCTCTTTCTTCTCCTCTTTTCTTCTCCCTCCTCTTTTTTCTCCCCCCATCCTCCTATCTCTCACACCGCTTTTCTCTGCAAAAATTCTCATGAATGATTTATATGTGTCTTGTTATCAGCAACGATTTCTATAGACCCTGACGCATTCACCAAGACATTTGTGGCGTAATTGTTAATTTTAATGCTATAATGGCTTCAGATGGGAGCTCTGATTAGACATTTATTACACAATTAAATGAAACATACTCAAGAATCACAATAGCCTTCCGTAATTATTTCAGGCCATTAATAAAATGGGCATTAAATTATATTGGACACAAAAGAGAAGTGAAATAGATTTCCATTAGAGCAATAGAAGCAGAGAGAGGGTAATAGATCCTGCCTGAATTCACTCTGAAATTAATTGTTGCCCAGCCTATTTCCACACACAGCGGAATAAATGAATGAGAAAAGAGAGGAAGAGAAGAACGCGTTGGTGGCCATAAGAGGAGGGGGTCACATTAAGAGCCTCTGATAAAAAAGCTTTTGTTTGACAAACTACAATGGACCTTCAATTCCAGAGAGCACACTGTCACACCAGTTTCAATCTTAGTCCACTCCTGCAGAGATCTGGCTAGAGGTTATATCCTCTTCCCACATGTCTGTAAGCAGCTAAATCTACCTGCAACCGCAAACTTCTCATGCTGCGTTCACACCAGGCTCGGAAATATGCATTCAAACGACCACATCCAATGTAAGGCCTGTAGCAGGGTTCACTCTGGCTGCGTCGATTTGCGTGCAAGCGGCCACTTTCAATGAATTCTATGAAAACGCACATCAACCCGAATTTTGGGCTTCCATGTTCTGAACTCTGAAACATTAACGCGTTAAAAACTTCGCTACGCAAGTCCAGTCGCAGGCTCTTCATACAGAACTGGGTTTCATTGATCGTTCACTGCAAGTTTACCCAGTTGAACTTATTGGATGCTAAAATGTGACTCGGATTTGGTGGTGACCTGTAGGTCGCAGAAAAAAATGTAAACATGATCACAAAGGAGAAATTAATAATTGAACTTTTTCGGTCCTGCTAGAATTCTATGACACTAAATCTGTCATACACTACGTTACCAAAAGTCTTGGCTCACCCATCCAAATAATCAGAATCAGGTATCCTAATCACTTGGCCTGGCCACAGGTGTATCAAATCAAGCACTCAGGCATACAGACTGTTTACACAAACATTTGTGAAAGAATGGACCGTTCTCAGGAGCTCAGTGAATTCCAGCACGGAACTGTCATAAGATGCCACCTGTGCAACAAATCCAGTCGTGAAATTTACTACTTTACTTTCACCTAAATCTTCACTGTCAGCTCTACCATAACAAAATGGAAGAGTTTGGGAACAACAGCAACACAGACATGAAGTGGTAGACCACGTAAACTGACAGAGGGGTCCGCGGATGCTGAAGCACATGGTGCAAAGAGGTCAACGACTTTCTGCACAGTCAATTGCTACAGAGCTCCAAACGTCATGTGACCTTCAGATTAGCCCAAGTACAGAACGCAGAGAGCTTCATGGAATGGGTTTTGGTGGCCGAGCAGCTGCACCCAAGCCACACATCACCAAGTGCAATGCAAAGCGTCGAATGCAGTGGTGTAAAGCACTCCACCACTGGACTCTAGAGCAGAGGAGACGTGAAACTGTTTGGAGCGGGCCCTTTCCTCAACATGACTGTGCTCCAGTGCACATAAAGACATGGGTGACAGTCTGGTGATGATGAACTGGACTTGCCTGCACAGTCCTGACCTAAACCCAATAAAAGACCTTTGGGATGAATTAGAGCAGAGACTGAGAGCCAGGCCTTCTCCACCAACATCAGTGTGTGACCTCATCAAAGCTGTTTGGAAGAATGGTAAAAAAATTCTTAGAAACACTCCTCAACCTTGTAGACAGCCTTCCCATAAGAGTTCAAGCTGTACTAGCTGCAAAAGGTGGACCAACATCATACTGAATTCTATAGGTTAGGCGGCACTTCAGTTCAAATATGAGTAAAGGCAGGTGAGCGAATACTTTTGGTAATATAGTGTATGTCGGAGGAAAATGTATAAAAGACAATGCCTGGAGAATTTGTGGATTTGCACCGCTTTGACATTTCGTGCCAAGCCCTATCAGACTGTAGATGGCGGACAAGCGCTAGTAAACAGTAGAAAAACACAAGAAGAGGAAATGCCAAATAGTATACTTGTTTAGTGCTTTTCTACCTTCCTTGAAGGTACAGTCCCATTCACAC
Organism: Oryzias latipes; assembly: GCF_053564925.1. Classification (NCBI taxonomy): domain Eukaryota; kingdom Metazoa; phylum Chordata; class Actinopteri; order Beloniformes; family Adrianichthyidae; genus Oryzias; species Oryzias latipes. The sequence continues at coordinate 6,731,202 of NC_136240.1, forward strand.
CCATACAAATAAACACCCTTCTTCCTGCTGACCCCACCAAGAATTCTAATTTTAGAGGCCCACAGTCACCAACCTTGGCGTCATCATGGACAGTGATTTTAAATTTGATAAACAGATAAATGGCGTTTTAAAATCAAGTTTTTATCATTTGCGGCTTTTATCTAAAGTTAAACCCTTTTTATCTTTTAATATTTTTGAGCAGGTCGTGCATGCTTTTATCTTTTCCCGACTGGACTACTGCAACGCACCTTACGCTGGGGTTTCCCATAAGGCACTTTCCCGGTTGCAGTTAGTCCAGAACTCCGCTGGTTTTAACAGAAACCAAAAAATATGAGCACATTACACCTATTCTTGCGCCTTTGCATTGCCAGCTCGTGCTCTGAGGTCAGAGGGCCAGCTCCAGCTTGTGGAGCTCATGACAAGGCTCAAAACTAGGAAAGACAGAGCGTTCTCTGTTGTCGGCCCTAAGCTGTGGAATGCTCTGCCATCGCATGTCAGAACAGCGCCCTCTGTGGAGCGTTGTAGATCCCGTCTTAAAACGCGTTTTTACTCTCTAGCTTTTAACACAGCGTGAGTTGTGTGGTCCTCAGTGTTTTTATCCGTATTTATCTGTGTTTTTATCTTGTTTTTACCTAGTTTTTTTAAATTATTTTTTTATTCATTTTACTGATGTACTCTGTTTTTATTTTGTTTGGCAATCTTTTGTCTGTTTTTTGGTCACTGTACAGCACTTTGGAAACTGCCTGTTTGTTTGAGAAATGTGCTAAATAAATAAAGTGGATTGGATTAGATTCACTTATTCACACGCACTTACACAATGATGGCGGCTACGCTGGCACCAACCCATAACTACAAAAGGCAATGTGGGGTTCAGTGTCTTACCGAACAACACTTCGACACATGGGCAGGCGAGGCAGGAATCAAACCTGCAATCTTCCGATCAGAAGTCGACTGCGCCACCGCTGCACCACAGGCGCCCCTGAAAGAAGCTCCTACCTGCCGTTTCCTGCCACTCCCTTCGTGTTTGCTGTGTGAACATCACTGGCTGGATGTGTGTCCATGAAACCGCGTATTTCACGTACTTGCATGAGGCAGATGCTAGGGATGGCCGGATCGACCTGAGTATCAATAGTATCGATAGCAAGGTAAAGTATTGATCCCAGCATGATGAGATTGATACTTTCGATAATTTTGTCACAGTTTTACTATAATATGTAAAGTAAAAAGCTTGAATTTACTTATGGTGTCCATCTATCTGCAGTGTAGCCAGATAGGGCGAAAAACAGCCTAAATTTATTAACCCCCCTACCCAGCTGCTGCTCACGCCTTGCCCCCTCCCCTTCTGCTTCATCAGGATGCTGAGAGATTCATTAAAGAGCCACATATTTGCATTAATGCTGGCATAGTTTGTATTTGTATTTAGCGGTACCCACAAAATACATTTTGAGCGGCAGTGTCTGCAGAACTAGGTGTGTAACATCCAATGGGACTTTTTTTATTTGTGACTTTGTTATTTTATTACTGCCTTTATTTTAAATACATATATGTTTGCTGTGCATTTTTTTGGCTTTGTTTTACTTTGTTACATTGTAGTGGCTTTTTAAAAACTTTGCAGGAGCTACTGTTTCCTTATCATTTTTGTAGTATGCTATTATTAATGTACATGTTCTATATTTGACACATGTTCACTTCAGATTGTTGTAATGAGTTAACAAACATGTTTATTTTTAGAAACTCTCTAAAAACTGTGTTATATAATACACTTCATGAAACAAAAAGTTGTGTATTTCCCCAAAATTTTTATAGCAAAACAGTATTAGAATAACTATCGGTATTGGTATTGACATCAGTGATATTAGTAATTAATTGGTATGGGATCCATACACAAATTCCCAGTATCGCCCACCCCTACCACACGCTCCTGATGTGTAAGCACCTTTTGTAGACGTGGGTTTCGGGCTTCCACAATCAAAGCTCTCGCGTTCACAGGTCACTACACACACATGTTAGTATGTTTTCGGGCTTTACGTGCAAAACGCGAGTCCATTGAACACGCTCTAAAAGTTAAACCAGTTGAACTCTGACTACTTCAGAACTTGGATTTGGTAGTGACATATTGGCAGCGTCTTTTTCAATACATGCAGGCCCCTCTGGTGGAAAATTGCAGTTTGTGTCTGGCTGGAATGCTATGACACAAAGTCTTTCATATATCGGAATAGAGCTGGGAAAGAAATAGCTCTACAAGATTCACCAGATTTGCGCTGCTTTAAGATTTTGCACCAAGCTTCTTCCAACTGTGAGTACATGTGCTGGGATCGGGTGGCAACAGTTCAGTGTGACCATTGTATCCTAAAGGCTTGTTCAACGCGCGTTCTTGAACGTGCATCACATGCCTGGTGTGTATATTGCTTCACACTGAGGCCCATTAAGGAGCAATAACAGGTTAGGTTTGGTAAATGGTGCAGTAAAGTACAGCCTAACTGTCTGTTCTTTGATTAATAAATGACCTGCCACATCACCTTGCAGTCGCAGCAAGATACGGGTCAAACTTAGAAGATGAAAGAAAAAGCATGTATAGCAGCTTTGACTCAATCAGAATCTTCAGGAGCAAAATGTCAAGGAAGATAATCAAAAGTGTGGTGCTGCTCAAATCAAATGAAGAAAAAGGAAAAAAAGGAGTATACACAATGGAACAAATTTATTTCAGAACGCTGAGATTATGAGAGTTAAAACACATCAAAGGCCAATGTATGGCAAAGAATTTCTGAAGCCGTTTCCAGTGGGAGCTCTAAATTGAACCGCCCTTTGAAATACCAGTCTCTTGAGATCCACAGTAAAAGAAATAGACAGTGATATCTTGCAAGGCAAGAACAGATCATTCAACTGAAATTAATTAATCATTCACTGTGAAGGAATTTGTTTTATTATTATCATTGTTTAAATGTATTTCTTTAAATGTTAACTCAGATTGACCTTTTTACCTCTTCTGAAAACAGTTCTGTGTGTTTGGTCATCTGCTTCTCATGCCCAGCCAGGAACAGGGGGGTTTTACGACACACTGTCCTCAGCTGATAAGTGATACTGTTTGAAGTTAGAATCCACCAAAGGGGTCATTGTATGACACCCCCTAATGAACTTTTTGTCTTTGTCTTGAATTGTTACCTCCCACTTGTGTTCTTAATAAAAGCAGCACAGGGAGGGGCAGACCTTTGAGAAGAGAAACGTGGTGGACCTTTTCCAACACATTTGCTCCTCTCCCTCGTGCATGAGAAACTTGATTCTTGTTGTGGTTTGTTGTTTATAATTGTGTTTTTCTTTAATGTCTAGATGCATTTATCTGACATTCTTTGGTCCTTCGAGCCGGAATGACAACATATCTGCGTCCTTGGGGGAGGATCATGCCGATTGAAGTCTGTGCACAGCCCGTGAGACTAGGTCTCCGGAGGAAAGTCCGTCGTAGTGAATTCTACGCCGGCCAATCGACTGGTCTGATCCCTGGGTCCGGATTGACGTTATTCGTTAACCAGTCAGACCACAACGACAAGGCAAGTACAGCGCTTTTTCAGGGGTTCGAGTCCCCGAAGTGGCCCAGAATTCTGAGGGACAGGTTCAAGTCCTGTTGCCTAAAACACGTGTGGGTTTGGAGTCCCGGAAAAGTCCAGAATTCTGTATAAAGGTGTAGGTTCGAGTCCTGCAGCCTAAAACGCGTAAGAGGGTTCAAGTCCCTAAAAGGCCTATTAAAATTTAAAAATAAATAAAAAATAACGTTTTTTTTGGTGTGAATGTGTGTGCATGTGTGAAAGGAGTGAACTTGTTCGAAGCAGTGAGCAGCTGGAAACCTTGCGGTGTTAACACAAGGCTGCTTGTTGGAGTAGAACAAGATTTCATCTCATTAGGCTTTAGGTGAAAAGAACCCAGAGTCTAAAACGGGTTTTGCTCCTGGGAGGACCCTAAACGTGTGACCGGATCAGACAACAGGTCTGACCTAGAAGCTTGTTGCACGGGGAGTGAAATTCGGTCCTGAGAGAAATTCTCTGTTGGTTCTGATCACACTCTGTGACTAACATAAATAACAAAATATATATAAAAAATGGGGGAATTCAAATAAAAAAGTTGAATTACCATCAGATTAAACATATATGGAAAGAGGTTCATCCAGGTTCAACTACATTCTTGGTAAAATGGGATAAAAACTAGGATTTTAAGGGGAATCTTGGAGTGCAGGCATGTACTGAATTAGTTCAACAGTTACCAATTCAAACCAGAATAAAACCTAAAAAAGAAACAAAAAAAAATAGTGAAGAATTAATTTGTGCAAAACTGTGCTTAAATGAAGCAACGAAAAATAAAGAATGGCATTCAGAAAAGTAAAACTAGAGAAGCATGTCTGATTGCTAAAAAAAGGAGGATAAATCAGTTGTGAGACTCAGACCCCTGCAACAGCAGGCTGCAGCGGGCTGCAGACCGAGCAGGAGCAGGATGAAAGGGGGGGAGAGCAGAAACCAGCTGATTTCTCACCTCCTCCCTACCAGGGGACAAATGCTCCTCTGTTGACGGGTTTTTACCCACCAGTGACTGATTTAAATAAACCAGAAAAAGAAAAAATAATGTTAGGAGGAAAAGGGAAAAAACTTGTTTGGAGTAAAACTTTGGGGGTTGGTTTGGAAGAAGCTGGAGAGTCATCTAAAGTTGCAGAGACATTTCCAATCATTGAAGTGCCCAATCCTAGAGATGGAGAAAATGGCCAGAGGCCTAAACTTCTTGTGTTTAGGACCTGGACATTAGAGGATGTTAGGAAGGCAGTGAGGGGAGTTATCTCTCATGGGCAAATGATGGAAGTTCAGAGAGCTTACCATCTGAATAGCATTAAATGTCAGAAAGCATGTATGACTGCTATGAAAGCAGACTGGGCAAAAGTAAAGGAATCCTATGGATGATGATGATCCACCCAGACCTCTTCCGCATAACAGTCTAAGAGTTAATTCAAAGTCTTACACTTTTAGGACAAAGAATTAGAGAAGCCTTTCCAATGAGACCTGATTATGGAAAGATTGGTCAAACTAAAAAAAAATGGAGAGTTAGTGTTTGATTTTAGAGTCAAATTTGAAGAAGTTTTAAAGCTAATAGTGGACTCAGAGATGATGATAATGATGAAAGTCCCTATAGGCAGCAGCTGAAACAAGCTTTACTGCAAGCTATGAGACCAGAGATTGCAGACTAGATAAGGACACTTTACATAGATCTGCCTACAGGAGCACTACAACAGTTTGTGAATTTTGCTGTTCATGCAGAAAAAGTGATGGTGAATAAAAAGAAATTTAAGAATCAAAGTGAACATACATTTTGGCAGGAGGAAAGTAGTGATGTGTTTTTTGGAAGGAATGTGAACAGAGGAAGAAATTGTGGTCGTGGAAAAGGAAATTTTAAAGAAAATTTTAGAGGAAGGTCTAGAGGAAGTAGCAACAGAGGGTCAGAGCAAGTTGATGATGGATGTTGGATTTGTGGACAGAGAGATCATTAGCTGAGAGATTGTCCTGAAAGGAAGAAATCAGATTGACTAGATGGTAGAAGTAATGTCAAGATTAACAATGAATCTGAACCAGAAATTCAACGAATTTGTGATGAATTTTTAGATCTCACTGAAGTTTGTCTTATGGAAAAGCCAGAAATAACTCTTTATGTTCAGGGACAACCGTTTGTTTTTCTTTGTGATTCAGGGGCTTGTAGAACTGTGATAAGAAGTTATTACAATGATTTTCCTAAGTCAAATAAAACAATACAAATGAGATCTGCAGATGGTCAAATTGAAACTAAACATTAGAGTAAACCAGTTTGTTTTGAAAATCCTGACACTAATGAAACAACAAGCATTCCTGTGGTTTTAGCACAAAACTGTCCTTTTAATCTTTTAGGGAGAGATGTCATGATAAGATTAAAGTTAGGAATTTACCCCACCAGAGAAGGGGGGATGCAAGCACGACGTTGCCCCGATACAGACATCTGTGTGCTAGAAGGCAGAGGTGAACCACACTATTATTGGACTTTAGATCTACCTAAAACTGATCTTGGACAGACTGCAAAAAACTTAATGGAGAAAGCAAAAGCCAGAGTGTCACCCCATGCAGATTTTATGTCTTCAGACATTCTGTATGTCATGTTAAGATGCAAAAAGTCTCCTAGCCCTGACAGGGGATATGATGAAGCAGTGAGTAAACTAGGATTTCAAAAATGTACAATAAATGATTTTTATTGGAAAGATGAAACTAGTTTCTGTACTGTGACAGAAAAAAAATTTAATGTGTACAGAAAGAGTGACAAATTGGAAACAAATGGCAGATGCAGTTCCATTTATTTCTTGTACTAAAGGTTCACGACAAAAATGGGAAGAAATGAAAGAACATGTGCAGGAAGTGACTTATACTTTGAACAGGCAGAAACAAAGTGGGGTTTTGCTGTTGTAACTCAAGATAAGGTTTTGAAGGCAGGACCCCTGCCTGGAAATTACTCAGCACAATCAGCAGAGTTTACAGCTTTAACTGAAGCATGCAAACTGTTTAAAGATAAGCCAGTTACAATCTATACTGATAGCCAATATGCGTTTGCTATAGTGCATTTTATTTTGTCAACAGTGGAAGAACTCAGGGTTAAAACGTCAACAGGAAAACCAGTAACGCATGTAGACTTACTGAAAGAATTATTGACTGCTGTAATGTTACCATCTAAAGTGGCAAAATGTAAACGTGAGGGACACACACAGGAAGAACAGATCCTATTTCTAAAGAAAATGCCTTTGCAGATGCAACAGAAAAGCAAACTGCAACAAAAGATGTAGAAATATGCACAAATGAGGATGTGACTGCAGATGCAACCGCTGATTTTTTAAAAAGAAATGTCACCCAGTGCACCACAACAACAAAAAAGATCTATGGTTAAAAAAAAAAAAGGAGCAAAGTTAGAACAAGGTCTTTATGTCAGCACAGAAGGACAACCTATTTTACCAAAATCCATGTACAAATGGGCAGCAATTTTGAGTCATGGGCTTTGCCATGATTCAACAGGGGGGATGGTAAACTATGGTAAACTTAGAGAAATATTATACAACTTATGGATTTATGCTCTATAAACTCTATAAAAAATTTTTTTGTAAACAATGTGTTACATGTATGCATCATAATCCCCAAGGCAATGTTAAATTTAAGAGAGGAAAATTTCCTGAACGAACTTTTCCTTTCCATACAATCCATACGGATTTTATTGAATTGAATAAAAGCAAAGGATTGAAATATTGTTTAGTGATTATTAATGCATTTTCCAAATGGGTTGAAATTTTTCCATGTGCAACACAAGATGCTATTACAGTAGCTAAAGCTATTTGTAAAAGAATAATCCCAACTTTTGGCATACCACAAGTGATAAGGAGTGATAATGGTACACATTTTGTAAATCAAGTGATAGACAAAATGGTTCAACATCTTTGCATTGATCTAAAGAGACATTGCAGTTATCACCCACAGAGTGCAGGATTAGTTGAGAGAACTAATGGCACTATCAAATCAAAGTTAAAGAAATGCATGGAAGAGACAAACAGACAGTGGCCTGACTGAATAGACTTAGTTCAGCTAAGCATGCGTATCACACGCACAGCAGGTCAACCTTTAACGCCTTTTGAAATGTTGTATGGACGTTCTTATAGGTTACCAGACCTTGATCCTACACAGCAACATTCTCCAGATGATGATGCAAATTTAGTGGATTATTTGAGAAAAATGTTTACCACTAAAGATGTGCAAAGGACAAATCAAGTGCCAGATTCCTTTTTATCTCCACAGGACACCTCACCAGTGCAGGTTGGTGACTGGGTGTTTGTGAAGGCCATAAAAAGGAAGTGTTGGTCCAGCCCACGGCGGGAAGGCCCATTCCAAGTCCTGCTGACTACACCAACAGCTGTAAAGATTGCTGAAAGGACGTTTTGGATCCACCTGTCACACTGCAAGAAAAAGCATCTGGGTGAGGCTAATTCCAACTGCTAGGTGGGGAAGTCTGACTACAAAGGGAGGCAGCTGTATAGAAGCTGCTTGTCTCAACGTCAGCGAAGCCGAGACATCCACCTAGTCTTAGGGAAGAAAGCACACCAGAACTCTTTTGCACTACACGGATCCTACACTGTTAGAGGACTTAAGGAGGTGATGTGCTAGTAACCTCTCCCTCCCGAAGATAGGAGCAACCACATGGATTCGATTCTTTTGGAATCATTATCCACTCGCAAGAAGAACCACCAGTGAGGAAAGAAACATTTCTCGACGATGGCTGATCCAGATAATCAATGACAGGGTTTCCCATGCAGTTCCCTGCCCCAGAGGACGTTGTGTTGGATCTAATCCAGATTTAATTCCAGGTAACAATGGTACTTATGTGGTTGATCAAATGTTTTGGTTATGTGGGCAGGCCCTCTACCTCAGTCTGCCTAGAGACTGGAGTGGGATTTGTGTTTCTGTAAAGGTCACAGGTCACACTTTCATAGTTTCTGCAGTCCATGAGCCTCACCTGCGTCACAGACGTAACCTTATTGATGTCAAGCCACATGATTCCATTTGGGGATCAGATGTTCCTGGAGACCATAAACACTGGAATACTGGGGAAAAGGTAACTATGGCATTGTTTCCCTGAGTGGGAAATGCTAAAAACACTTTCAGAATTGAGACCATTGATTATAGATTAGGTTTATTTTTGATTATTTTTGAACGCTACAATTAAAGCATTTAAAGGCTATAGTGAAGAAATGTCAAGCATGAGACTTATGGTTCTACAGAACAGATTGGTTTTGGACTTATTGGTTGCTCAGGAGGGAGGTGTTTGTAAAATGTTAAATGACACCTGTTGTACATTTATTCCTGACAACACCGATGAAGGTCACAGCGTCACTGAAGCATTACATCAACTTGAAAAGGTTCAGCAGGCAATTCAGGATGACAGGAAACCCCAATCTTGGGATTTCTTCTCCTGGTTTTGCTTTTGGTTCCTGGTGGCAACTTTTGTTAAAAATAGTGACACCTATTCTTATGGTACTGATTATATGTTGTGTGTTCACTATGTGCATTTTTCCTTGTATTCAATCTATGATTTCCAGAGCAGTGAATGGTGGAGTACAAAGTGTTCTTCTGAGTCAAGAATACAACTTGTTATTAAAGGGAGAACAAGATGACTGTAATGATTTTGAAATTGAAATGACTTGAAAAAAAAAAAAAAAAAAAAAAAAAAAAAAAAACTTCTCATCTGAGTGTAAATTGAAAGTGTTATGAAAATGAAGATGTCACAGAAAACTGAAAAGAGATGTGATATTGGATGTGAGATTTTGACATTTATCAATGATAAAAAGGAGGGAGTATGTGAAGGAATTTGTTTTATTATTATCATTGTTTAAATGTATTTCTTTAAATGTTAACTCAGATTGACCTTTTTACCTCTTCTGAAAACAGTTCTGTGTGTTTGGTCATCTGCTTCTCATGCCCAGCCAGGAACAGGGGGGTTTTACGACACACTGTCCTCAGCTGATAAGTGATACTGTTTGAAGTTAGAATCCACCAAAGGGGTCATTGTATGACACCCCCTAATGAACTTTTTGTCTTTGTCTTGAATTGTTACCTCCCACTTGTGTTCTTAATAAAAGCAGCACAGGGAGGGGCAGACCTTTGAGAAGAGAAACGTGGTGGACCTTTTCCAACACATTTGCTCCTCTCCCTCGTGCATGAGAAACTTGATTCTTGTTGTGGTTTGTTGTTTATAATTGTGTTTTTCTTTAATGTCTAGATGCATTTATCTGACATTCACTGATACAGATTTGTGGGACTGTATGATTTCTTCTACCATCATTCGGTAGCTTCAAAAGGCGCATTCTTTAAAAAGTGTTTTCTTCATTATTGAATATCTGAGTTTGCTCATTCTTTACCTGCACTTTGGCTCGCCACCGTGATTTGGGGTTTCATCCGGGATTTCCCCCTCGCTGAAATGTCTGTAAAAGAAACAGAGAGCGAAGCGGGAAAGCAGATTGATTTGCAGAATTCAGATTGCCACAATGTGATATTGAACATTTAATTCATCGCTTGCTTCATGACAGCTTTTTAGTTCAGGTCTCAGAGGAGCTGGGGAGAAAGAGTGGAGAGAAATGAAAACACTTGCCATTTGATTATACAGTATATTAAAATAATGATTTAGATCTGGCTGTCTGTTAGCCCTGGGTCATAGGTCACAGACGCTCAGTGTTATGCTTTCCTTCACATTTCTTCAAAAACGCACCCCTTGATGCTTGTCTTAACTTTCCATTCAGCAGTCCATATGACATTAACTCAGAGGTTAAACCACATAACTCATTTCAAAAGGAGTCTGTGATGTCCAACCCTTCTTCATGTCCTCTTGGCCTCAGAAAAGCCCGGTAAACACCACAGGGGCCACCTACAGGAAACGGCTAAAGCAAGAAAACATAGCCTTCCCTTTAGCTCTGCATTTCTTTAAGCTTTTATAACTGCCATTTCCAATTAATGAAGACATTATGTTAGGTAAAAAGCTGTACTGAAAATATTTTCTAGTTATTAAAAAGGACAGAATGAGCCTAAATGCCAGCGCTGGCCATGTGCTCCATGACAGGCAAATTACAACCGCAGATGAATTGTGGCTCCTGGCACTGAGGAGAGGTAATGAGTCAGTGTAAATGTGTCACAGGTGTTATCACAAATATATTTTATTTAAAAGGTTGTAAAGACGCTGCTATTTAATTTAAAATGTCCTTAAATACAAAATGTAGTCATGCGAAAACATAAGCTCTCATTTCGGCTTCCATCACTGATGAGTCGTGTACATCATCAGTATCATCATTTTGTTAATATTGATTTTTTTTCCTCAAGGTTTGCTTGGCAAGAAGAAAACCTTCACTTAAAAAAATGATTTCCTCAAACGTGAGAGTGTGTAGAAATCCCCGAATGACACACAACGAGCCTTGATTTAGTCATCCCAAACAGACTGTGATGCCATCATGACGTCAGGCTGACAGACTGTAAGTTTTGCATGCTCATACCAGAGAGGATCTTCCAAATTGAATCTCTGGCTGAAGTTGGGTTAAGATGTTTGTTGAGGGAAGGAACAGTGGGGTAAAGGAGAACCTGCAGGGCCGTCATGCACTGCAGGCAGCAGGTGTGTGAATAAATGAATTAACTCTTTAAAATCCCACTCTGATCATCTTTTTATCTATTTTCAAAGCATTTCCTGTGGTCTTTTAATTTTGATTATGCCCTTTTTAGCCAAAATCAAAATACCTGTGTTGTTGTCAAGGACACAGTTTCTGCAGGAGTCCATTAGAAATTCCCCTCTGAGTTGTACTGTTGGCGCTAAGTAAGCCTGCCCTCATTTGCCATCATCCCTTTGTTCAAACTCTCTCCTGCTATAGCTTACAGCCCCTCACCCCCCCCTAACATAACAGTCCTGGTGCAGCAATATTGGAGCTATCCAGCCGTTCATTTCTGATCCAGATGCCATCTTAGACAGGGAGAACAAAGACGTTCATGAATCTATTTGTCTGCAAGTGGATGCATCACTTACAGACAAATAGACTCTCTGCTCCATTCTGGCTCACTGTGGAAGCTTATATGTACGTACAATCTTTTTTAAAACAACATTTTTGCATCTGTTCCTGATTTGCACCAATTTGAATGAAGAAATACTCAGATTCACAGTTTGAAGCTGAATTTTCTTTATGTTTGTCCTCCATTATTAGAGCATGCTTAAACCATCCAAAAAACTATCTTTGTCACAGTGGGTCTTTAGTGAGTCAAATAAAATGATCCCTGACAGCAAATCACATGACTTCCACACACAGTCACCACTGAAAATAGCCTTGACCCACAATGAGTGCTGGTGTCTGGACTTAGCCCCACATCCAGAAAACCTGCCTCAAAATAGTGATCATTTTTGAAACTTTTGAAATATTTCATTTTAACATTTTACCTCAGAAGGAGGAGTTAAAGATCAACAAAAAAGACAACATAGTAGTCTGTCCTCATCTTTGGTTGCAGATGTACAACTATGCTGTTTTTGACTCCGAGATTTGATACCAAAGGGCAGACTTTGCTGAGCAGGTAATGAACCCACATGTTAGCTAGGGGTGTAACGATACATATAGTTGAACCGTTTCGATACGGCAGTTTCGGTTCAGTTCACTTCTGTCCCGTTTCGGTACGTTTTTTCATTTTTCCCCCACACATGCATTGTAACGACTCAGCTGCTTTGTCACTCATAGAGGGGAAACGAGAGCCGAGCTGCTGTTTAACTAGCTGCTAAGACTGTCTTTGCCCCATCCTCCACTCGCCCTCAAACAGTCTCAGAGAGAGAGTAGACAGAGAAATAGATGCTCCATCTCCTTTTCAGCATAGAAACCCGTTAATTATGAACACACACCAACAGCGTAACAACATGAACCTCACTTCTCTTCATAGCGCTCTCAGTGATGGGGAAGGATTCAACACAAGATTTCACACTTGAGTCTTAGTGGCTGTAGGCGGGGCTGACCCCCAGGTCACCACTGTATTAACTTTGCACTGAAGCGGAAGTAATGTTAGCCGTGATTTTCCTCCGAGACGCTATTAGGTGATGGACAGTAAGCATGTCAACATCTGGCTAATGCAGACGCTAGGCCAGAGATGAGGACCCCCCCCCCCCCCCCCCCCCCCCCCCCACAATGTCCTTACACTCTCCTGTGTGGGGGGAACACTTTGGCTTTGTTGTCAGCATCCATGAAGGAAAAAGACAATTGGATAAGTCCAATGCTGTGTGTTGTCATTGTTACACAAAGATAGTGTATGCCATAGTAACACATCGAATTAGTTAACAAATTTATAACTTAGTGTATTAAGCAGATCACCTACATAGGTCGATTTTATTTATTATGTAAAACCAATGAATGCATTTTGTAAGTATTTTTTTCTGCCTTCGTTTTTTGTACCGAAAAAATAACGAAAGTAGATAGATGTATAGATAAAAACTTTATTAATCTCCCAAGGGAGAAATGCAGGTGTCCAGCAGCAAAACACACACAATAAATAACAATGAAATAATAGTTCATAAAATAGCAGTTCATATCAGGCAGATTGGTTAATCAGCAGTACCGAACCGAAATGTACCAAACCGAGCCCTGTGCAACTCTGAATGGAACCAAATTGAGATTTTAGCATATCGTTACACCCCTAATGTGAGCTGAACCGTCCCGTTGTAAAACCTTCTTTGGACTAAATGTGTTCGTTATTTAAGTTATTTCTCCTGTACTTTGGTTACTTTACATTCGTCACATTTAGCTTTGATTGTGAACAAAGGATTCCACTACTACTGAAATGCAAAAAAGAAAAGAAAAAACTGGCAACTTTCCCACCTTGAAATGAAAAAAAATAGTTCTTCTATGGATGCATTTATTTCTTGGGTAGCAGCCTGGAGTTTTTGTGGCCACTGGGTACCAATTATAAAGTCCCCCTCATAAATCATGAGGTGCAACCATTTTAAAGATCAACAAACAGTCAGTCCACACAGCCTCTGCAGGGCATGGCGAGCACGTCTATACAATGACCTCCACACAGGGATCAAAATGTCAGGAAAAGGGTTGGTTTACCAAAAATATCTCTTATCATTAAAGTCCCACTTTAATGATAAGTCATCTTCTGTCGTATTGTAAAAGCGTTCCCGGTGGATTTTTAATTGTGATTACGCTGTATCGTTTTCTAGGACATAGTTTCTGCAGAGCAGTTAGAGTTCATTAGAAATTCACCTCTGCTTTGTGGGTGGGACTGTTAGTGTGGAGTAAAAGCCAATGCTCGATTCCCTTTGTTTACACATTCTCCCACCAGTTTACAGTCCTTTACATCCCATAACATTAGCGTTGCAACAAAGATGGTGAGCAATATAGAGCCATCCAGCTGTACGGTTTTTGATCCGGATTCCAGCTCAGACCAGAAAAACAAAGACGTTCATGGATCTATTTGTCTGCAGGTGGATGATCAGAATGGAGTGAAGGATAGAACTTGTGGCTGTAGTTTGTATGTAGAAGCTATAAGCTTTTTCAAATGGCGTATTTCTTTTTTACTGCTTCTTATATACAACAATTTGATTTAAGAAATACTCAGAAAAGCGGATTAAATTATCTATACATATATATATATATATATATATATATATATATATATATATATATATATATATATATATATATATATATATATATCCTTTATCAGGCGAAAAACGCCACAAGAAGATTTTAAAAACACTGATTAGAAAGAATCAGAATGAGTCTTTGAAAAAAACAACAAAAGTGTTAATAAGCAGCCTTAAAGGATCTTGACATACTTATGGATGTGGACCACTGGAGTACCTTAAAAAGACTATTTAGCCAACCCCCTACACAGAAAGTTCAAGTTCATGTTTTTTTTTTTTGCATTTGATTCTGAATACAGTCATTGTGTTATTGTTTAGCAGCAGTTCAGATTTTCATTTATACTTGGAAATCTTATCAGGAGAGTCAGTCTCATGTGAAAGCTGAAATCCCCCTGCAAGGAAGACTGGCTGTAAATGAGTTTTTCTCTGTCTAAATGAAGGTCAGGAGAGAGGCACATCTTTCCTTTTGTGATAATTTATCCTTATCTCCCGTTATCTCTGTTTTGCCCCTTTAATCCTAATTGTATTGTATAATTGTGTGATGTGGACCTCGTGGTCTTTGAAGTATTGGCCTATGCTTTCATTATTACCTGATGCCTTGAACCTCTGTTAATTTTTCTGCTCTGTTCTGTTATCCAGTGTTGCAGAAGAAAAGCCAGAGCGGCTCAGGTTCAGTCATTTTAAAAATCCTTCAACTCTGATTTCACTATCTTACCCAGAAAGGATTTCACCATGGAGAAATATATATGAATCTTTTTCTGTAAGATATTGTTGGAAAGCCATTTCAAATATGTCTTATTGCTGTTTTGATTGCTTCTCTGTGTGGATGAATGGTACTTAGAAATGGATCATGTAAAAAAAAATCTGCCGCATTGTGCAGAGAATATCAGTTGTATAATTGCTTCCACTGCAAACGAAAGCCTGACGGATTAGGCTCAGCCAGATTAATTATCAGTGACTCAAGTGTACAGTACATATACTTTTGTGCCGTCACTTGGACAAATGGCTTGACCATGAGCACTCTGCAGCTCAGACTGAGACGGTGGTAAATGAAGCAGATGGAAGATGAGCTGTAAACAAAGCTGAAAGGAAACGGGCCTTTATGCTGGAACTGTTAAAGGATTTTGCGTTGAAAATGAGAGTATTGCATTAGAGCTCATTCAGAGAAGAGCTGGATGCTACCGTCTCAAAAGAGTTGGCTGAAAATTAAAAAAAAATGAGCCAGGGAGTTGACTATTCTTACTTTTACTGGAGGTGTAACGATTAATTTTCTTAATTTTTGAATCAATTTATATACCTACGATCCAACTAGATTGATCTGAGGCACGTTGTTAATCGAATCGACCTATATCATTATAAAATGATTTCAAAATGAAATAAGTTCATTATAATCAATTTAAGAAATTACTGTTGGAAAGGGTAGGTTTATTTTACTATAAGGTAAAAATGACCAAGTGCATCAGTGAACAACACACATGTGATGTCATTATAACGGATCCGTCCATCATTCCAGTCCAATGAGTGGAAACTCTTTGAATTTAGAAAGTCATGTGACCATCCAGTGTTCTAGAATGTTCTAAGAATGTGCCCTTTGGATTCTTTGGATGTGGAAAAACAACAGTGGGCTGAACTTTAGGAAACTAAAATGTGAATGGATTTGACATTCATTCTAGTTTACTTTTTTGTTTGGACACAGATTTCATTAACACTTGATGAAGAAATCCAAGAATCTGGAAAACTTCACTGTTTAGTAGCAGGAATTTCTCTCTGAGTCTCACTGGTGGAAGTTTTGGATAAAGATGTTCTGAATCCATTTTAGATCAGTGAATCAGATCGTTCAAAATGAATAAATATCAACTAAACCGCATCTGCAACCACAAATGATGATATAAATCAAATCGTTGAAATGAATAGTTACACTCCTACTTTTTAAACATCCATTGAAAGAACTCTGATTATATTTTGGTTTTAATTTCTTTGTTTCCCGAAAGCTCAAAAACAGTCTGAGAAAAAAGAAGACATGATAGTTGGTAAAGTTGTACAGACGCCGGCTGTCTCGGTTTCTAATATTTTATTTTTTTCCAGAGAAGCGTCCCTAAAGAGGATGAAAACACAATGAAGGCATTGAAATGTCAGCTCGGGCTTTTGAGACTTTCTAAGGGGAGGACGCCATTGAGCAGCAGAGAAACCCTCTTACCGCTTCAGCACCATGGACAGTTACGGTGGGGGAGCTTACCTCGGCGCGCTCCGCGGGGGCCCGGCCAGCCTAACAGGCTCTGCGCGTGTCAGGCCGCTGCCGTCCACTTTTCACGGAGAGATGGACGGACACGTGTCCTCGCGTAATCCCCGCTTCACGCCCGCGCGGGCTGTTTTTAGTGCACTTTTAATGTGCAGATCAGAACATGTAGAAACGTTTTCTCTGACGTGAAGTTTGGATGAGGTGTGAGAGGGAGGGAGGAGGGGGGGTTGGACGGAGCGCGTAACGCAAACTCCCTCGCGCCCGTTTATTGTGTCTTTTGCCGGTTGCGCGGTGACTGAGCAGAAAAGAAAAGAAGCTTTGAGAGCAAATGCAGATGGAAATAATAATTATCTCTGTCCTCCACAAATCAAAACTTGCTGCCTTTCTCATTATCCCGTTAAATTGTCGAGGGAAGTTTCAGGCGAGCATTTAGGAGACAATCCGCTTTTTTTGAATAAGACATAGCTGAGTTCTCCCGCGTGAGCAGGGGGCTCAGCCCCTAAAATAATTTCCTCTTATCTAATTCTTCGATCTCAAATGAAGTCTAAGCTGCTGTGCAGTATTGCCTAAACGTGTCAAATTGCACACGCTGTTCTGTGAAAGATAGCATAACGCAATTTAAAACTTCAATGCCAGCCGAGCTGCGCGCGCAGGACACATCCTGGCTGCAGAAGAGCACGCAGACTGACGGCTGCAGCCAGCTCCGTCAGGAGGAGCCTTTTAGTAGTAGTAGTCTATTATTATTATTTTTTGGAGCTTGCGTTTTTTAAAGAAAACAGAGGTCAGAGGAGTCTTTAGCTGATTGTTCTGGGAGTCCACGGGCGACGTGGGGAGGAGCAGCGGAATTTTCCCCTCAAAGATTAGGCCTGTTTCAAGGTTTTTGTGAGAAAAGACATGATGAAAATCTAGTTTCAAGCTCAAACTGACGCATGCGCGAGGAAGGAGGGAGGCAGAAAGAGAGAGCGTGAGAAAGAGACAAAGATGAGTCTGAAATATAAAAAAATAAAAACTGACCTCTGTTTGGTCACCGTCAGCTCTGAAATCAAAAAGATAAATCTATTATTAATATTTTTATTATTATTATTGTTATTATTATTATTATCTAATAACAAACAGGTTGGGTCTCATTGTGGCCACCTAAGTAAATCAAAAATCTTCTTATTTTTGTCTCGTGAGCAGAGAGAAGAGAAACAAAGAAGATTTTTTATGTCTGTGCACGCGCGCAGGTGAGTTTACACCTTGAAATATAGGCCAACACATAAAATAAGCACCGAGCTATTTTGGGTGTTGAGAGTTCCATCTTAAAACAGCTTTAGCGAGTGCGCGTGCGCGTGAGAGAGTGTGCGGGGAGGTGCTTTCGTTGAATAATCACAGCTGAAAGAGTCATATATCACCTACATCAGGCGCATTAGCTCAGGGGCTATTAGGCAGTGGTCCTCATTCAAATGAGCGTTTTCAAACGGTGGCCGCCGGACTGTCAGAGTGAACCAACCCCACAGCCACAGACTCACTGTGACTCACTGTGACTGCTCCAAAACTGTGCATGCAACACTTTCTTTTAGGTTTATTGAATTGCATATGTCTGCGTTTGTTTGCGGGTGTTTTTGCTTGTTTGTTTTATAATTATTTTATCCATGCCATATTTTTGTTTGCAAGCTGGAAACTGAAGATAGACAGATAAAGGGTTGGAAAAATAAATAGGCCTATAATTTTTAGATTTTATTTTTACATTTTAAATATCTAAATGCTTTTGAGGGGATAGGGGGTGAGGGCGTGACCCCCCTTCTTGTCCAAGATTTGTTTCTATCTTTTAAACATAGCAATTCCTATGTCTGTCTAATTGATTTCGGTTTGAAATAATACATGACTGTTATTATTTTAGTTTCTAGTTTCGTTGCAGGAGAGCAGCGGTTAAAGCTCCCTCTGGCCTTTCGTGCGTCCAGGAGGACAATCCTCCTGAACGCTGCTCAGCATCGGTCTCTTGGTGTTCCTGCTCTGAATGGAAGTCGGGCTTTAACTTGGGAAGAGGTTGAAGGTTCGTGTTTGTTGCGATTTATTACATGAGATGTAATCGGGGGTGGGGGTCGTCCATACGCGCGCGCGCAAATGTCCTTTTTTCTAGTCCCCCCCCCCCCCCCCCCCGCGTGCCTTTGTTTACGCCGTAACGCACGCAGCCCGTGCGTTTTTGGGTGAAGGTGTTAAAGAGGCGCTCTCCGTGCTGATTGGGCGCTCAGGTTGGGAGTGAACGCCCTGCAGATTATGTCAGATTGCGTGCAGAAACCAAACCAGCCCAGCCTTTGAACTTCACCGCTTTTGGCTCGTATTCACGCTCTTCCGCTCATTTCCAAACCAGGTGCTTGACGACAAACCTCCACCAGAGCGGCAGAGAGGGGGCGTCCGCGGCAGAAAATCAAATAATAACACCGGAGACTTTTATGACTACAGCAAACTGCGCGCGGAACGTGACTTTCACCTTTGTGGATGGGTTCCGTGTGCGCGTCTTGCATGCGCGTCTTTTCCTGACCCAGAATTGCAAAGCGGACTCCATTTGTGTTTTACCTCGGGAAGAACGGAACCGGGCTGGATTGTTTTTGTTTTCTTCTCCTTTTCCTGCTTCTTTCCCCAGAGCCGTGGCATGAGCAGACGCTGGCACGTGTTCAGGTGAATAGTTTACCTTTCCTCTGATAAGAGAACTTTTGGTTGTCATCAAGAGCGGGATAAAAAGTGCTAAAAGTTCGAAAATGTCAAAGCCTGCTGATCATATCAAGAGACCCATGAACGCCTTCATGGTGTGGTCCCGGGGCCAGCGGAGGAAAATGGCCCAAGAGAACCCCAAAATGCACAACTCGGAGATCAGCAAACGACTGGGCGCCGAGTGGAAGCTGCTCTCCGAGTCCGAGAAGAGACCCTACATCGACGAGGCCAAGAGACTGCGTGCGCAACACATGAAGGAGCACCCCGACTACAAGTACCGACCGAGGCGCAAACCCAAAAACCTGCTGAAGAAGGACCGCTACGTTTTCCCGTTGCCTTACCTCGGGGACACCGACCACCTGAAGGGACTTCCGGTGTCCGCTGCGGATTCTCTCTTGGGCTCGTCGGAGAAAGCCCGGGCGTTTCTCCCGCCGACCTCCGCCCCCTACTCCTTCCTCGACCCGAGCCAGTTCAGCTCCAGCGCCATCCAGAAGATGACAGAGATGCCGCACACGTTGAGCACCAGCACTTTGCCGTACGCATCCTCGTTGGGATACCAGAACGGCGCGTTCGGCACCCTCGGGTGCCCCAGTCAGCACACCCACACCCACCCGTCGCCCACAAACCCGGGCTACGTCGTCCCGTGTAACTGCACGGCCTGGTCAACGTCAAGTTTACAGCCCCCGGTGGCCTACATACTTTTTCCAGGTATGACCAAGACTGGAATTGACCCGTATTCCTCCGCGCACGCCGCTGCCATGTAACCCCACTGACTCTTTTTGCTCTTTTTATGTCACTTGAATACTGAAATGCATGTACAGATGGTATGGACAGCGCACCCCCATTCAAAGGCACGAACAGTATTACCTGCCCGGGCTGGTTGTGATCAGAAAAAAAAAAGAAAAGAAAAACACAAAAAAAACTTTTTTCACAACCAGTTCTTGGCTGAGCAAAGAAGCTGCAGCGAACTGTAAGAAATGTAAATGTTATAACGTTTATGGCAACCAGAAAAGGAGGCCTTTAACTTTATTTATGATGTACATTTTAATGCTGATATGCTGATTTGTGTTGATTATTGATAGGCTGCTCTTTTACTTTGAAAATCGGCTTGCACAATTAGCATTCACGTTTCCTGTACAGGCCTAAAACAGCCCACAGTTTGGCAAATTTTCGATGATGATCTGGACCTTTGGTCAACATCAGAACACTCGGGCTGCTTCACTTACGGGTTTTTTCTCTTTATATTTATTGGCTGGGAAAAAAATTGAGCATTCAAGTAAATGGTCTATTTAAAATGACAAAAAGCAAAGAGAACAAAAAAAACACACATTTTAATTAAGATGTTTAATTTTGCTTTAATTCTGTGGTTAAGTGCAAATATAGTCCCACGCGTCATTTCATTTTGTTGATATTTTTTAATGATCAACATTAATTTTGAGGATAACTTCTATTTGAATTCGAGGAGTTCTATGTGTATTTTCTATCTAAGATGGTAATTTAAAACATGTCATGTTACGGAAAGGATAATGTATCTAGAAGGTTCATACCTCCTGCTCTTTGTTCAAGTGCTGAGCAAAGACGTTTTGAATAAAGACAATCTGTCTTCAAACGCATCAATTTCCTGTATTTGTAGGTCATTAAATTACGAAGATAACCTGTCAAAATAAAAGCTCAATCAAAAACAATTCAGTTCATTAAAAATAAAACAAATGCATTGAATGGAGACAAATATTTGAGAGGTAAAATCCTCTAATTGACGGTGATCGATGTTGCTGATAGATAATAATGTTTAAACTACCCTCGTTTTCAGATCCGTTTTTTTTAATCTGTCAAACTTTAATCTCTGATTCCCCCCCCCCCCCACACACACATCAAACAATCTTCCTTTAATTGTGGCTATTTTGATAATTATTGTTAATGTTGGAGAAACGGGGTTCGGGCATGTCACGCTGCGCGGCGTGTGTGTGTTTTTGTGGTGTGAACCGGTTTGTGTTGTTGCGCACAGGCCTCCCTGGAGGGATTCCGCCCCGTCCGACTTGTCTGACTGCTTAATCACTTCAAGGGAGCTGCTTAATTACAGCCTACAGTGATAGATCAGGCTAAATGTGGTTTTCCTTTCTCGTTTTTCCCCCTAACCTGCTGCCAGTTGTGCTCCTAAAATATCCCCACGCGCTGATCTCCCTTTCGATCAAATCCTCGCCACGTGTTGAAACGCGCACAAACTTCTGTGAATGGAAGCGGGGACTGAAAGTGCGCATTAGAATCATTTTTCTCTCTCATTACAACAGCTTTTTATTTCCTGTATTTTTGAATGGTGGCGAATTTGCAGGAGGAGCAGCCTTTTTTAGTGTTGCCTCAATTAGAAAAACCATTTCACGTCCAAATTGTTTACTTATCTGTCAGGAACATGTGCGGAGGGAAGTTTCCATTCTGCTCTGTTGCCCAAGGTGCAATCCAGTCCTGGGGAGGTGCGGCGGCGGGGGAGGCTTAGGTTTTTTTTTTTTTTTAAATGACAGAATAGGCGCTTATCTGTGACTGTAAATTAGGACGATCCACATACTGAGGCGCACGCGAACTTTTCGGCTCCATCCCTAAAGCGCCCTAATTCCACTTTGAAATGAGACAATTCTAATTACTTTCAGGACTGTAGCAGCACATTTGCTTACACGCGCTTCAGTGTGAATGCAGAAGGCAGGGATGCTGGAAATCATATTTTTACTGTCACTTTGGTCAGGAGGGCTTCGCCTGCTCCACCTGTTATTATTCAAGTTGGTCATGGAAATTGACACACCGAAATATCTAGGTAAACGACATCTGAGAGGTATAATAGGAGGGGAATTATGATTTTAAATTATGAAGTTAATGTGTGTGTGTGTTTAAATCCGTCTCTCCCCCTTGACGTTTTTATTGGAGCACAACAGAGAAAATTCAATCTGCCTTATCTCTCCAGGACTCCTTTTTAGCAGCAGATCAGAGGAAAAAAGAGGGGATAATTGTTCTTTATTTTATTTAATTTAACGCGACAGCCGCCGCTTTCAGGTCATTTATATGCTTCATTTAGTGATAAAAGTCAACGAGGAGGGAAAAGCGCGAGAAAAGCCGCCTGCGCGCCTATGACTGCAGCCTTTCCGAAATCAAAAAGACTGAGGAAGGAAGAAAAGCGAATTTAGATGAAACAAAAAGTGAGCCTGGGAGGAGGGGAGGGGTGTGTTTAATTAAAAGCCATGGGTCATTTACATTATTGTGTTTTAATGTCACCCTGAAATTATCTGCAGCAAATGGAGTTTGATAAAAGAGGCTGTTGAGAATGCGGCCTGCATTTGTGCCAGATAAATCCTAAATCAAAAGCGCAAAGGGGGTGGGGGGGGGGGGGGGGGGGGGGGGACTAAAGAAAAGGCAAATAGTGATGATGATGGTGATAGTGTTAGTGATGAGGAGGATGATGGCTGAAGAAGGAGGAAACGCGCGCATCAGAGGCGCGCTTTTTTCTGGCGCTCTTGTGATTTTTTTGGGGGTCTTTAACTTGATCTCGTTTCAGCTGATTAAACATTATTGAAGAAAAAAAAACACCCCAAATATATATATATATATATAAAAAATAAAAGAAATCATCAATGGTTAAATCCGCTCTATCTGAAATTGAATCTGGGATACCATTCTGACGGGAAAAAAAGTAGAACCGTACAGTTGTGTTGTTTGAAGACACGGGGGGTGGGGGGTTGAATTTTGGGGGTCCCGAATTCTCATTTGAAAGAAAATAAATGGTGAACGAGCTGATAAAAGAAAACAGAAAGAAAGGCTCGAAGGAGGGAGAGATGGAAAGAGCGCAGGAGCGGAGAGAGGGAATCATGGTTCGGTCGTTCAGTGCCTCGCGCCACAAGACAGTTTTTTTAATGGGGTGATTTAATGGACACGTGCCCGCGCGCGTGTGGTCCGCGTGCTTGGGTGACCCGCAGATCTGGAGCGTCTGGCACAAACTTTGACCTCTTTTTGAATCCGCTCCTGAAAGAGCCCGGCTCCACTGCTCAGCTGGGGTTTTAAAAGTTTCATAAATGACACATTTCAAAAATCCTATTTGAGTTGTTTCTCCTCAATAACAACTTTAAAATAATATTTGCATCTGTTTGATTTACTGCTTTGAAAGCAGTAGCGCTGCAGACTCCCGGCTCCAATCTTCTCATCTTCTGACCTGAACAGCTATTTTGCATCATCTGCACGAGCTCTTCCAGCTGGCACGTGACCACGAAGGAGAAATCACGAGGTAAAATGATCTGCACTAGAAGATAAACCTCACAAACCTAACCGTTTTTTTTTTGCATTAATGGACTCTTATATTTTTAAATCTATCTGCGAAACGCTCCTCCCAGTTTGTTCCAATTAAAACATAATTTCTCATTTTAGTTTTCTTTATTTTAATTTGGAAATATTAATCTTTATGCAAACTATTATTTATAACATTGAAATTAACAAACAATTAAGCCTTTATGGCTTCTAATTGTAATATTACTGATAATAATATTAATATTAATAATAATAATAATAATAATAATAACATTACTATATCAATATTGGTTTAAAAAAAGTGTTTTTAAAACATTGAGGCTTTTTGGGTCTTAACATATAAAGTAATATATTTTCATAACTGAATCTGTCTTTTTTAACATTTTATATATATATATATATATATATATATATATATATTTAGGATTTTTGGATGATAATACAAAAGAGCCCAGTTGCAAATGATGAAAACACTCATTTTAGGTCTGAGGTCAATGTTAAATCTATTTATTGTATTTTTTCTTTACACTCTTTAAAAATATATATATATATTTTTGGGATTTTTTTTAGGATGAATCCAAACGTCCAGGGAATAAGTTTGTTTTTTGGGAGATCTGTATATGTTGTACAGAAAGGTGGGAGAAAAAAATTAAGAATAATATCCTCATTCAAGTTACCTTTCTCCAAAAATTCTTTTGTTTCATAAATCTCTTTTGAATAATTTGGTTCATTTGGACTGATGTGTGGTTTGTTTGCTGAAGCTCTGCTCTTGAGGAGGTCACGTTTCTTTCTCCTTTAGTTCGGGACTCATTCAAACGAGAATGAGCAGTCATTTAAAATGATCCTCCCAAAATGGCCCTTTGGAGGCCCTGCTGATGCGTCACGCTGCAGAACAATCCCTGCTAAAATGAAATGTGCTGAATAGAACGACAGATATAATCACGTTTGCAGTGACTTGCATGAGCACAGCAGGTGGGTTTGGGTGGAAACTCTGTGAACTGGTTGAGATTTTACCCATCACAGAGGGTGCATCTGTCAGATCTTCAGAATGCAACGATTATTAGATTCATAAAACAGGTTTATTTATCCCAGACAAACAAACCAAAAAAAAAAGAAAAAGTTACATCTGAACAGCTAAATGGGTACAAATGTGTGAAATCTTCTGATTTTCTCTCTGCACTGCATGCTGCTTGGTTGCCAGTCTGAATTTTTCAGCCTCGGTGTATTTAAAACCCTGGTTGTGGTCCTGCCATTGCAGCCATGTCATACAATAAAGGGGAACATTTCCGCTCTTGTTCATCTGTGTTTGGAAACACAAGAAGCTCTGCTTCAGAGATCAAGCTGTCAGCGACATGCTTGTGAAAGGTTTGCTGCAGACACCAACCCCCCCCCCCCCCCCCCCCCACACACACACACATCTATCTACCTGTCTGATTCGGTGCCTTCAGCAGCCCAGGTTGAGGGCAGCCGGCAGTCCGAGCCAACGGGATCTCAGTGAAGAGGATGCTAATCGTAGCTTCTTGAGCCTGAGCATGTCTTTCTGGGCCAAATGAGATTAGAGGGAGTGGGATATGGTGAAACGGCGTGCGTGGGGTTCTGGAGGTGAAAGGTAAAAGCACTTATCAGAAGGGTTCCCCCGGGGTCCTCGACGGCTGACTCAATCAAACCCGGCACGCACTTCTCAGTGGATTAGACTAATCAGGAAGGAGCAGGGGATGTATAGAGCACTTATCTGAATAAAAACATTGGGCTCTCTTTCCCTTTGAAAAGACCCTACAGAAATGTTTGTTAATTTCATTTATTACAGGATGATTGTCGACGTGGCAATCTTCCATGGAATCATTAAAAAGGGCTCCTCCACTCACTGAAGGAACGTGCTGTTTACATGCTGCACAGATAGAGAGGCCTTTGATGTTCCCAAATCACCCCCTTTTGTATTCATTATTTAAATATATTTTTTTCATCCCCCCCCCCTCAGTTTATTTCCACAGTGTTGTTTTTTTTTTTTTTTTTTTTTTTCCGATGCCCCACAGATGCAGCTGAAGCAGAAGCGCCAATAAGACGCAACTCAAATTGTCCTTTAACGTTCATATCTGTACTTATGGCTATGAAGCTCTATTCTGACGGGAACAGGGTTTTCTTTCACAGCACTTCAGGAGCACCATTAGGATTCACACAAGACAAGACAAGAAATCACAGCACACATTTTTTTTCTGCAGCTGATATAACCTGAAAAAAAGGAACATAAATTCCAAATCAGTAAAATCAAAGGAAGCATTCCAGCAGAGGCAGAGTTGGATGCGTCTTGGACATTTAGAAAAAGCTGTTTGAATTTGTCGTTTGAGCGGTGAGGTAAGTTCAGTACAATTTCTGAAGGTTGGTAAGCAGTAATCAGACATACCCTATTGATACTCCCATTTGTTTTGCTTTTAGCCGCCGGAATCTTGAACTTTTTCAAATAGTTGGAGGCCAAAATCTGAATTAGCCCGTTTCCTAATTTGCCCAACAACACTTTACATTGGGCTGCTCTTCTGGCCAAACATAGGTGATAGTACATGCAGCCTGAACGCTTTGTTTTGCTGTCCCACCAACCCAAACGTATGTTGCCAACTAAATCAGAAACAATTCTCAGCATTCAGAAACGTTGCCACACATCACACAATCTATGACAAGCCCCATTTCTCCTCACCTGCTTCCTCATTGGCTGGTGGCTGTGTGTCAGCTTCATCTGAATTTCTTTACAAGAGAGATGGAGAAACATCAGCCATTTGACCAAAAGAGGAGTACTCAGGATCAAACCTGTCCGGTGTGCAGTAGTCTAGAGGTGCATTCATTTTCTAAATCTAGCAGAATGGCAGGCACTGTGCATTTCACCTTAATGCTGAGTAGTCCTCCCCAGCTTAGAGGAACAGGTCAAAACTGCTTCACCACAGCTACACACGAAAATCCTGAAGGGAGAAACTAATTCAATACTAATTGGAGAAATATTCAACAGCCTGCAGAGCAACAGTCTTTACTCAACTGCTCCATAATCAGAAGCTCTTCATGAAACGCGTCTGAATGAATCGGGACCTTCTTAAAACCTTCATTTTCGGGTGAGAAATGCTCCAAAAACACCGGTTCTCAATTAAATGAACTCCAATGGTCCTTAAGAAAAAAGAAACAAACAATTCTTTAAAGTATTATTGTTTTAATGCAAATTGTTGTTTATTTGAACAATAAAGTTGTGTTTTATTGACAGTTTAAAATGTCACTGAAACAATTTTGTTAAAAAAAAAAAAAACGACATTTGGAATAAAACAAAAGTACTTTAAAGAATTCTTTGTTTTGGTTTTGTTTTAGGTTTTCTTTCAACTAGGGTGGCATGGTGGCGCAGTGGTTAGCACTCTTGCCTCACAGCAACGGCTGCTTTCAGGGGGAAATGGGGGACCTTTCTGTGTGGAGTTTGCATGTTCTCCCCGTGAATGCGTGGGTTTTCTCCGGTGACTCCGGCTTCATCTCACCGTCCCAAATCATGCTTTATAGGTTCATTGGTTACTCTAAATTGTCCATAGGTGTGAATGTGAGTGTACATGAGTGTGTGACTGTGTTAGTTATGTTAGTTGTCATTTTATTTTCAATGGTCTTCGGTTGTCTTTTTATTTTATTTTATTTTTTTACCAGTGACTGTACAGAAACTCTATGGACAGCTACGGCTATTTTTAAACACGTCTTTAAAAATCTGCATTAAATTATCTATATTATTGTCAGGATGGAAGTCTTTTAATTAAACAATAAAGTGGGACTGATTCATTTTAAACAGTCCCCAATGGATGCTGAATGAATTATACCTGACTTCCGTCCATCCATTTTCCAAATCCACATAATCCTTAGGGGTCACAGGGCTGCTGGAGCCTATCCAGCTACTGTTGGGGAAAAACAGGGTGCATCCTGGGCAGGCTGCCAGTCTATCGCAAAGATTTTTGTGTGTTTAAATTGTCCCAAGTTGGGTTTTAATGTTTAAGATTGTTAAAAATGAAGAAATGCTGTTGGGTTTCTTCTGAATGAAAATGCTGTTCACACATGAAGTGGGGTTTTTATGTTGGATTGATGCAAATTTCTAAGACCTTCTAACCCCAGGTAGATATTATGTTTGTCACGTTTTGGAATCTAGTTTTGTGATTACTACTTGTCTGTCAACAAAACCACCAATAAAACTTTGTAAAATCGCAGTGCTTATTTAATATCTAGTCTTTTTACCCATAAGAACCCACTTTTTCTTAAAAGTAAAATGATGTGTATTTTCCCACAAACCAAGTGGAGCACACAATCCATTTCTGATATTATTCTACTACACTGATGTCATCATGGGTTCTTATGGGTTAAAAGTACTGATAGAAATCTAAAAATATTCAAATATTAGATGTCTACAAGTAGGTGTGTAGGAAAGCTCTAGTTGCCGATGCCTTTTAGAACACTACTGGTAGACATCTAATTGAGTAACCTTACAAAATGTTTGTCTGAGATGTCCAGTAAACATCTACAACAGATATATGTATATAGACATCTTGTGCCTGGTGGGTTTATGTCTGTATATTTAGTTGTGTTTGGGCTTTAAACTCAGTGTTGATGAAGAATGTCAGAAATCATACCTGCTGGTGGCTATGTGCAAATTTGCTCTTTGACTGAATCTAGCAACAATGTTTACAAGACAGTCAATTTATCATCAACTGCTAAAAAATATAAGAAAACATATTTGTGGAAAATACAAAAAACATACAAACTGACCTGAATAAAGTGAATAATGTTCATTAAGAATTCTTCAATTTTTAGTCTGGTAGAAAACGGAGTAATTTTCCTTCATGTAAGAAGTCTGCTGAAGAATGCTGGGAAGCTAAAAGTCTGTTTCACTGATGAGAGCATTTATTTGAGTGTTTCTATAAGGAAGGAGCATGTAAACTGAAACAAAACGATTTTCAACAATATCAATATTTAGCAGTTACACTCTATAGCAGGCACTGAGAAGCTCAGGAGGACAACCATGAGGTGAAGACAACACAGATGAGACGCAGAAGGTTGTCATGAAACTGATGAGGCACTGATGAAACGACGTGTAAACTGAAATGATGGAAGTCCGGGATAAACAACCGACTTTTCTTGTTTAAATTACAAGAAATTTGCCTGTGAGAAGATCAAAATAGATTACATAAATACAAAATAGATTCTTTGAATACACTGATATTATTTATATCGTGAAGCAACTAATGATGGGGTTGGTGTTCCAGTGGTAAACCTGTTTCTGTGTTTGATGTGTTGCAAGAAGGATGTTCCAAAAGAAGAACATTTTCCAACAAGCCTCCCTTCATCTCACCTGGGATAATTGTTACCTGTAATACTGTTTCCTTGTGCAGCTTCAGTTTTGTCTGCATGGAGTGGCACTTCATGCACATACAACATCCACAGTGTTTCTGGTCCGACCATCATTCCGACACATCAATCAGGTTCTGCTTCGGTTCAAGTCCTGCCAGGCAGAAACTCAGCATGCACTTCACAAACTGTTATTTAGATTTAGTTCAGAAGCTGTGACATTACATTTCAAATGTTTTGTCATTTTTCAACAATATAACTGATCTGCTGTGACGCTCGCTATCATGTCATGTACTGAAACTTTCATTGTTCAAGAAGACGGTAAATGAAGCTTCTCTACAAGGCTGATATCTCATTCATCTGCTGCTACGCGCTTCCTCAAGTATATGCTGGCATAATTAGGCAGCACAATCAACTCAGTATGGCTTTGTGGTGATAACAGTGCTGTACTCTCTAGATCATTTTCTGTTTCACTTAGCTGAGAGTGAAGGAGGACTGCTTTGGTTCTTCTGCCAAGGTAAAACTGTGACACACAAAGCTCTGCAGCATGTGAGGAACAATTGTAGTGTTATGCTGATCTTGTTCTTCCTTCAAAGGATGGAAACTGTATATGGCAATTGAATAGCTGTTGATCGTATAAGAAAACTGGATCGAGGGACTGTGAGGTCACCCGTAGAAAATTATTTCCTTCTGGCTTCAACCAAATAAAGTCATTTCAGTCACTATTTTTTTTTGGTGATTTGCCATGCTGAAACCAGAAATCATCGGTAAGCTGTGATTGGGGTGGGGGGGGGGGTGGGGGGGTCACTCAGTCCAGTTCTCATATACAGTCAATTGTATAACCCCTTAGGTGTTATACTATTATGAAATGATTGAAGTGTGTTTTTGAAAGTTGTGAGAAATTAACCCCATTCTTTTTCTTATAAATACGTTTGTTGTCCAACAGAAATAAAAGACGTACATTTGCAATCTGTGGAGGATTGTTTTTGAAGGGAAACTTTGCTAGGTTTGCTAGCCTTAAGTCATAAAATGTAAAGAAGCAACGAAGTATGCGTGTGCTGTTCTTTTTGTTTCTTGGAAGTTTCAATTTTCACTTTTATGTATTAATGCATATTATTGCCTTGAAGTTATATTATGTTACATTATATTATATGATATTATATGATATATTATATTATATTATATTATATTATATTATATTATATTATATTATATTATATTATATTATATTATATTATATTATATTATAATATATTATATTATATTATAAATTTATATACAATCCAACAAGATCGATCTGTCAGAGGCAAGTTGTGAATCAAATCAACCAATTTTGAACTAATGTTTCAAAATCAGAAAAATGATCATTGATATTGGACAATACCATTTGGATTGAGGTACAGTGAGTTTATTTTACTGTAATTTTAAAACAACCAAGGGCATCAGTGGACAACACACATGTGATGTCATCAAAAACTGATCCGTCCATCATTCCAGTCCAATGAGTGGACAGACTTTGAATAAAGTCATGTGACCATCCAGTGTCTAGAATGTTCTAAGAATGTTCCCTTTGGATTCTTTGGATGTGGAAAAACATCAGTGGTGAACTTTAGGAAACTAACATGTGAATGGATTTGACATTCATTCTAGTTTAATGTTTGTTTGGACACATATTTCATTTCCACTTGATGATCTGGAAGAAATCCAAGAATCTGGAAAACTTCACTGTGCAGTAGCAGATATTTACACTGGTTAAAGTTTTAGCTAAAGATTTCTTGAAAAAGTTAAAATATCCATGGTTTAGATATATAATGGATGTGTCAGTGGGAAACCTTAGTCTTGACTGATGTTCAACTATGGTGACTAAAAGTCTTAAATCGAAAAAAAAATCTCTTTTGTGGCCCAAATATTGCTTTTCTTCAGTTGAATCTCCAAATTGAAGTCCATTTGGACAACAGGTCACACAACATTTGAGCCTCATCTCACCTAAATGACACCAGCCAGCCACATAAGTGAGCTGATGCAGGGAGTAGATCAGGCTAAAATCATCAAACACAACATTTTATGCTACAACAGTGTGTTCTATTTAACTCACAAATGTCTGAGAAACATAGCAACAAACATTAGAAAATGTCAAAATAAAGGTTTAATGGTTCATTTCACAGCATCTAGGCCACAGTGTTAGTAACTTTTGAGAGGACTTTAGCTCCCACCGCACCATTGTGGGGAATTGTACAGACCTCTTTTGTCTCTCTGGAAAATGTCAGGGTGTAATTGATATTTCTCACCGGGGCCTTTATCTCGGAGCCGTGTTTCAGGTTCTCTGATCTGGGTTCATGCTGACCTTTAGCAGTGCACTCTTTTCTCCTGCTTTTTGGAAGCCTACACTGAAAATAGCTCAATAGGATTTCAATGTGGTATCTTTCATTTGAGACAATCTTCTCTTCCTGCCCACAGCCTCTTTGACAACACCTATTTAAGCTGAGAAGCAACATTTGAGAATGTTGTTTGATCTGAGATTTACTTTGGTTGTTTGTCTGCTGGGCTCCAAAAATATGTCCTTTTAGGCAGTGTGAGCACAGCTTTGCTCCCGCCAACTTTTCTGGATATTTATCTGTATGCCTTACATTATATTGACAAGTTATATGGCGATAGAAAGATGGGAAACAAACACAGACAAGCCCATTGCTGGTGTGTTGTCATGAAGAACGTGGATTACAGCCTCAAATGAGACAGTGAGAGTTTTCTAAAATACGAATGAAATTTAATCTGACCGTTTTACCTGCCTCGTGTCACAATTTCCAGTCACTTAATGCGGATGAGATGGTCTTCCTTTAGGCTTTAGTCAACCAAAATGAATCATGTTTCTCTCGTTGGTGAAATACAGCAGTCATGTACAGAGATCTAAATGCACGGCAGATCATGAACATCAAAACAAAATCGCCGTTTATACTAGACAGGATACAGTACTGACTATTTCAATGTCTGCACATAATTCAACTTAAATCTTCTTTCTTCCATCTGTGAGGATAAATGACTATTGTTAGGTCCTTTGAGCACCAGAAAAGCCATACACCATATTTTTCCGAGTATACAGTTTTTTTTGCAAAGTTTGGACAGGGGTGTGACTTATAATCAGGAGCGACTTATTTGTGTTTTAAAAATAAATCAATATTGGCTCATATATTCATTATTTTCCCACTATTAACCAGTTGCCTTTTAGCAGTTGTTTCCCACTAACGACCACTAGAGGGCACTGTAGGTGCGAGTATCAATATTTGCACCTGACAGCATCGCAGAAGAAGAAGCGTGGAGGAGAATCTGCTCGTTGTCCTTCGGAACGTTAGGATGTTTTTCTTATTTGCATCTAGACATTATTGCTATTGGTTTTATTTTGTCCCTCCTCAGACTGATGTGGGACAGCAGGTCATCAAACTGGGTTACAGACGATCGGAAGTACCGCTGAAAGCGCCGTCATTCAGACACAGGTGCTGCAGTAGAATGTAACCTCACCTTGAAAAAAAACAGACCGAATTTTCTCATGGAGATGACATGGAGACGCGTTTACCGATGCTTTTGTAAAGCAAAAGCAAATAAACTGTATCTCTCAACATCATCTGTGTCTTCCATGCATTGTAAATAAGATAAACAGTCAATGCTTCCATCTAGGCTGACGCTCACTCACCCCTCCTCTTTTGTTATCCGGCCTTGGGACGCAGTGGCAGAGTTCAAGTTTTTTTTCTTCCTTTTTTTTTTTTTTTTAAATGTTTTTACGTGAAACAGAAAATCAGAATGAGAACAAAAGTCGGATAGTCTGAACATGGAACAGTTCTTTCTGCCCGGAGTTGAGCTTTTAGTCTGCACTACTGTACACAGGATGTGCAGAGAGTTTGTGCTTCCTCCTTGCAGACATATTTGCGTGTCCCACCAGACACACAGTCACCCGTGTTGAAGACAAAGTCATTATTTGAGCTCCTCATTTGATAGATGAGATAAGATAAAACTTCATTTATCCCACGATGGGGAAATTCTGTTGTCTGCGGCAGCAGCAAAGTGACGTTTAGCAAAGTAAAGTGACTTTCAAGTGTTACAGTTCAACATTATAATATATAACATTAAATATATAACCGTCAATTGAAAATATTTTACTTGAGAGGATAATTTTAGAGGGGAGGCATGTCTAGTCGGAAAGACTTGGATGTGATCAACTCACAAGCCTTCGTTGGCTTCCTCATTTTGGCCGGATTTCACACCAGACCACGAGAAATATCAAAGTTCTCATGGGAATGGATGTTTTCCCCACCCCCTGTTATGTATCAACTCAGAACAATCAACTCTGCACCTGCAAGTGTGGGGATGTTAGGTCAGCTAAAACAAGAACAGCCTGGGGTCAAATTGACCCCCGAGGAACACCGATGTATGTAATATGTGTTTAGCACACAGAAAAAAATATCATCATGATAGTTTTATGCTTAATCAGTTGTCCCCATCAAATTAGGAAAAGTCATGAAATATGAAGTAAAAAGAAAAAGGTTAGCTATTATTTATTTAATTATAAACATTGAATTGGGGTCAAATTGACCCCAAGGATAATAGGAGGGTTAAAAGAATGCAGTTGGCCGAGCTGATTGTTTTTAAGGCTCACCTGAGCATTTATGGCTGCATTTCTGTGATCACTGAGAACCAAAAAGGCGGAGGAGTGGAGTAAAACAAAAGACATCATGACACACTTTATCAGGAGAGGGGGGCATGCAAGTGCAGTAAACAAAAGCTGTTATCTACTGTCAAATTATATTACTTGAACCAAAGTAAACTGTTGTAATCTTAGTAACTTGTAAAAAATTAAGCCATAAAATCCTATGTGAGTGTTGAGTAACAGTTTAAACATGTCTGATCAAAAGTTTAAAAAGTATTGAATTAGGAAAAATAGTTACGTCCAAAATCTGGATTTTTAAATAAGAAAAGAAATGTTGTTGAAACAACTAAAGAAAAAGTTACTTTTCTTTTGGTTACAGTATTTTTTGGCAAAAACAAAGCTTTCTTGATGTGTAGAATAAAATGGAGATTCACAATATTTTTGGGTGAACACCCATAACCACTAGAGAGGATGGGTTTGATTCAACATTCAGTTCAGTTAAAGAGCTTCACTGAAAGAAAACAACCAAAAATACTGAAGCTACAACTAAAACTGTAAAATGATTAAATTCACTTTCAAGCAAGACTAGAAAATGAGAGTTACATGTTTTAACTGATGTAAACAAAATGATCTTTAATTCCAAGTACTGTAGGTTTGTCTAACTTAAAAACAAATCCATAATTTAGTTGTTTGAGGCTGAAACCTCACTGTGGTTCGTCCGAACCAGGATGTCCTCTGGTGCTAAACCATAGAGTGACTTGAACACTTGTGTTAAAAAAAGGTTTAACTTCACAATGCACCAGTGCTTTTCAAAACACACAGCAATATTTTCACTTCAGGAAGTTTCAAATACAGTTTTGTTAAAGCTGAACTATATTAGGAGGACTTATTGGGAGACATCTTCATACTACATACCATCAGCTTCTTTCAGTTCCATTATTTCATCAGGTGTTACTAGAACAAATGATACAAACACTAAAAACATGACAAATAACAGGAGAAATATAAAATATCTGTTTTTCAATTAAATTTGCTCAAAGAAAAGTACAATTGTCTAAATGTAACTGGTTGCTACTCAGCTCTCCATGGGAGAAGGAAACGAAAGGGTGTGAGGATGTGCCAAGGACTTTTACTGCAAGCCAGGAGAAGTTCAGGAGGAGGACACATCTGTGATTTCAGGAGAAACTCAGGTGTGATTGTGATTCAGGAGCAACAAAAAATACAAAAAACAGATACTGAGGGCAAAAGTCTACTGCACACAACAAACTGAACAATCCTGACAAGGATTTGTGGACCAATCTCTGCTGCACCTTTCAGAAAAACTATGACAACATGGGCAGCTGTTAATGTGGACAAGAATGTTCTCCAAAGATTGAATCAAACCAGCACAGCTGTGCATATTTAGTGTCGTCACTCTGGTGTTATCATTTCAAATCATCAGCAGAGACAGTTTTCAGTATCTCATCAGCAGAGAATGTGCCACATATCTGCATATCTCCTGCTCTGACCAGCAATCCTTGACACACTCACCTATTCATCGGAGCGGCTGCTTCTATCTGCAGCCTTCTTAGTAACATCACAGGAAGTAACTGAAAACCTGCTTCTGCAACAATCAGACGTCTTTGCATACTCGCTCCTGCTTTGTCCTCTTCATATCCTGCAGTTCTTATCTGTGGGTCATCCCACAGCTTCAGCAGACCTGGATTTCCTGTTCTGCAGCGTTTCTTCTGCTCTGCTGACTTTTAACTTGGGGTCCACAGAAATCCCTTATTCATGCAGTTGACGAGGAGCTTCGGCGGCTGTACTGTTTGTGAGAGAATAATCTCCAGAGGTGATGGCTGTTGCTCCCGTAAGTCCACGATATCACTCAATAAGCATATTCTCAGCAGACCCAGGTGAAGACATATCTCTGTGTATGTAAATCTAACACGCTGTTCATATAGACAGGGGTGCTGAATAGACAGACGAGTGCAGATGTTTTACTTCAAGCTTCTTATGTGTTGTATTTAGTTTATTTCAGATCTCAACAGTATGGCCACTGTGCTGTTGAGATCACACAGCCACATACATTTGCTGCTATCCATTTTAACATGATTATATTAAAAAATGCACAAAAATTGGCAGTTGACGATGTTTGCAATAAACCATCGGGATGGACGATGATATTGTCGGGGGGGAGGGTATTTTTAATTTTTCATTATTATAAAATTATTATTCGTTATTTTACTTTATTACTTTATTTATTTTATTTCCCAACTAATGACTCATCCGCGATGATCCAGTATAAACTGGGGGAAGTGACTTTAACGAAAAAAAATAACAAACAAAATAGAAAAGAAGTTTTGTCCGCTCCTGCACTTGATTAGTCAAGAGGACCGGTGGACAGATCAACCGTGTCTCTGAGCAGACAGACTTTGTGTTTGAGGGGAAGGGAGGATGCTTCGTTACATGTGCGCTATGTGTAGGAGACTTTGGACTGCGATCCGTGAACAAGCTACCGCACTAAGGAGAACCGGGTCTCCCGGTAAAAGTGTGTATCCGAGCACAGCTCGGATCGTCAGCTCACACAGTGGCTTTGGGGCGGTGTGTGAGCTTTTCAAAGCAGAAATGCCACTCAGTCCTTAGAAACCGTTCAAACAATCACGTGGATTTGTGTTTCCAGTCGTGTCCCAACAAAATAAAGGCTGATGTTATTCCCACATTTTAACGTGCAGCCAAGATGCAGATTGCAGCATTTCCTGCATGGATTTTATGTTCATCAAAGGCTAAATGTTGTTAGCGTGTGTGTTAGCCTCTCTTAGTCCTGGCTTCTTCCGGTGTAGGTACCGGATGTTCTCGGGTTGCCGGATGTTCTCGGGGTCCTTCAGGGTCCTTCAAATGAGTTATATCACTAGAGGAGACATCACGTGGTTCCTCATG